>NC_077237.1:82820730-83136926 GCF_947179165.1 Solanum dulcamara | reverse complement strand
ATTTTATTGGTGACAAAATAGGAATTAGGCAATTTTGCCTATTTTTTGTGTTTATTAGCCCACGAATATTTTAGGTATCGGGGGTCCAGGTCAAATTTTCTTGGATTCTTCCATAGTATCATCCGTATTGACCTGGGGAACAACTCCAATAGCCTTGGAGGCGCTTTTAGAGGGGTTTAAGAGCATTTTATTTAAGACACAACAGGAATTAGGCAATTTGGCAAGTTTTTCGTGTGTTAGCCCATAGATTTTTTTAGGTGTCGGGTGTCCAGGTCGATTTGTCTTGGATTATTATATTGTAGAGTCTGTGATGATTAGGGAAACGACTACAGTAGCCCCGGCGGCGCTTTAGTGGAGTTTAGGAGCATTTTATTGGTGATAAAATAGGAATTAGGTGATTTTGCCAGTTTTTTGTATTTGTTAGCCCACGAATTTTTTATGTGCCGGGGGTTTCGGTCTAATTTTCTTGGATTCTTCAATATTATCGTCCGTATCGACCTGGGGAATGACTCCAATAGCCCTAGAGGCACTTTAGAGGGGTTTAGGATCATTTTATTAGCGAAGCAATAGGAATTAGGCAATTTTGCTAGTTTTTCGTGTTTGTTAGCCTATGGATTTTTTAGGTGCTGGGGATCCGGGTCTATTTTTCTTGGATTCTTCCATAGTAGCGTCTGTAACGACCTAGGAAACGACTCCAGTAGCCCCAGAGGTGCATTATAGGGGTTTAGTAGCATTTTATTGGCGATGCATAGAAATTAGTATATTTTGATAGTTTTTCGTGTGTGTTAGCCCATAGATTGTTTAGGTACCGAGGATACGAGTCTAATTTTCTTGGATTCTTGCATAGTAGCATTTGTAACGACCTAGGGAACGACTCCAATAGCCCTAGAGGCACATTAGAGGGGTTTAGGAGCATTTTATTGCCAACACAACAGGAATTAGGCTATTTTGCCATTTTTTGTGTGTGTGTTAGCCTACAAATTTTTTAGGTGCTGGGGATCCGGGTCTAATTTTTTTAGATTCTTCCATAATAGCATCTTTAACGACCTAGGGAATGACTACAGTAGCCACGGAGTCGCATTATAGGGGTTTTGGAGCATTTTATTGGTGATGTAATAGAAATTAGGCAATTTTGTCAGTTTTTCGTGTGTGTAAGCCCACAGATGTTTTAGGTGCTGGGGATCCGAGTCTAATTTTCTTGAATTGTTCCATAGTAGCATCTTTAAATACCTAGAGAATGACTCCAGTAACCTCAGAGATTCATTAGAGGCATTTAGGAGCATTTTATTGGCGATGCAATAGGAATTAGGCAATTTTACAAGTTTTTCATGTGTGTTAGCCCACGGAATTTTTTGATGCTGGGGTCTAAGGTGAATTTTCTTGGATTCTTGCATAGTAGCATCTGTAACGACCTAGGGAACAACTCCAGTAGCCCCGGCGGCACTTTCGAGGGTTAGAAGCATATTATTTGAACCGCAACAGGAATTAGGCAATTTTGCCAATTTTTCATTTGTGTTAGCCCACAGATTTTTTAGGTGCCGGGGTTCAGGTCGAATTTTCTTAGATTCTTCAATTGTAGTGTCTATAACGACCTAAAGAATGACTCTAGTAGCTCCGGAGGCACATTAAAGGGTTTTGGAGCATTTTATTGGCGACACAACAGGAAATAGGCAATTTTGCAAGTTTTTCGTGTGTGTTAGCCCACGAATTTTTTATGTACTGGAGATTAAATTG
Source organism: Solanum dulcamara (assembly GCF_947179165.1). Classification (NCBI taxonomy): domain Eukaryota; kingdom Viridiplantae; phylum Streptophyta; class Magnoliopsida; order Solanales; family Solanaceae; genus Solanum; species Solanum dulcamara. The sequence continues at coordinate 83,135,192 of NC_077237.1, read as the reverse complement.
AATTTTCTTGGATTCATCCATAGTATCGTCCGTAACTACCTAGGGAATGACTCCAGTAGCCATGGCGGTGCCTTAGAGAGGTTTAGGAGCATTTTATTGGTGATGCAATAGGAATTAGGCGATTTTGTCAGTTTTACGTGTGTGTTAGCCCATGGATTTTTAAGTTGCTGGGGGTCTGGGTCGAATTTTCTTGGATTCTTAAATAGTAACTTCTGTAACGACCTGAAGAATGACTCCAGTAGCCTCGGCGGTGCTTTAGAGGGGTTTAGGAGCATTTTATTGGCGACGAAATATAAATTAGGTGATTTTGCAAATTTTTTCTTATGTGTTAGCCCATCGATTTTTTAGATACCAAGAGTTCGAATCGAATTTTCTTGGATTGTTCCATCGTAGCGTCTGTAACGACATGGGGAACGACTCTAGTAGCCCCGGTGGCGCTTTAGATGGGTTTAAGAGAATTTTATTGGCGACACAATAGAAATTAGGCGATTTTGCCAATTTTTTGTGTGTGTTATCCCACGGATTTTTTAGGTGTCGGGGGTCCAGGTTGAAGTTTTTTTTATTCTTCCATAGTAGCATCCGTAACGACCTAGGGAACGGCTCTAGTAGCCCCGGAGGTGTATTAGAGGGGATTAGGAGCATTTTATTGGCAACACAACAGGAATTAAGCAATTTTGCTAGTTTTTCGTACGTTAGCCCACAGATTTTTTAGGTGACGGGTTCCAGGTCGACTTTTCCTGGATTATTCTATTGTAGCATCCGTAACGAACTGTGGATTGACTACAGTAGCCCCGGTGGTGCTTTAGAGGGGTTTTAGGAGCATTTTATTGGTGACAAAATAGAAATTAGGCAATTTTGCCAATTTTTTATGTATGAGCCCACAAATTTTTTAGGTGTCAGGGGTCCAGGTCAAATTTTCTTAGATTCTTCCATAATATCGTCCGTATCGACCAGGGGAACGACTCCAATAACCCCGGTGGCGCTTTAGAGAGGTTTAGGAGCATTTAATTGGCAACGCAATAGAAATTAGGGAATTTTGTCAGTTTTACGTGTGTGTTAGCCAACAGATATTTTAGGTGCCGGTGGTCCGAGTCAAATTTTCTTGAATTCTTCCATTGTATCATTCGTATCGACCTAGGAAACGACTCTAATAGCCTCGGCGGAGCTTCAGAGGGTTTAGGAGCATTTTATTGGCAACGCAATATGAATTAGGCAATTTTGCTAGTTTTTCGTGTTACCCCACGGATGTTTTAGATGCCGGAGGTTTGGGTAGAATATTTTTGGATTCTTCCATAGTTGCATTCTTAATGAACTAGGAAACGACTCCTATAGCCCCGGCGGCGCTTTAGAGTGGTTTAGGAGCAATTTATTGGCGACGCAATAGGAATTAGGCGATTTTGCCAGTTTTTCGTATGTGTTAGACCATGGAATTTTTAGGTGTCGAGGGTCTAGGTTGAATTTTCTTGGATTCTTCCACAGTATCATCCGTAATGACCTGGGAACGACTCCAGTAGCCCAGTGGCACTTTAAAGGGGTTTAGAAGTATTTTAGTGGCAATGCAATAGTATTAGGCAATTTTGCCAATTTTTCATGTGTGTTAGCCCATGGATTTTTTAGGTGTCGGGGGTCCGGGTCATATTTTTTTGGATTCTTCTATAGTAGCGTGCTTAACGACCTAGGAAACGACTCTACAGCCCCGATGGTGCTTTAGAGGGGTTAAGGAGCATTTTATTGGCGACGCAATAGAAATTAGTCTATTTTGCTAGTTTTCGTGTGTGTTGGCCCATGTATTTTTTAGGCGCCGATGGTAAGGATTGAATTTTCTTGGATTATTCTATAGAAGCGTACTTAACGACCTAGGGAATGACTCCAGTAGCCCCCAGCGGCGCTTTAGAGGGGTTTAGGAGTATTTTATTGCAGACGCAATAGGAATTAGGCAATTTTGCCAGTTTTTCATATGTATTAGCCCCCGGATTTTTTAGGTGCCGGAGGTTCAGGTCGAATTTTCTGGGATTCTTCCATAGTAGCATCCGTAACAACTAGGGAACGACTCCAGTAGCACCGATGGTGATTTAGAGGGGTTTAGAAGTAATTTATTGGAAACGCAATGGGAATTAGGCGATTTTGAAAGTTTTTTGTATGTGTTAGCCCACGGATATATTTTGTGCCGAGGTCTGTGTCAAATATTTCTTAGATTCTTCAATAGTTGAGTCTGTAATGACCTGGCGAATGACTCTAGTAGCCCCGGCAGTGCCTTAGAGGGGTTTAGGAGCATTTTATAGGCGACGCAATAGGAATTAGGCAGTTTTGCTAGTTTTTCATGTGTGTTAGCCCACGAATGTTTTAGGTTCTGGGGGTCCAGGTCAAAATTTCTTGAATTCTTCCATAGTAGCATCCGTAATGACCTGGGGAATGCCTCCAGTAGCCCCGATGGCGCTTTAGAGGGGTTTTGGAGCATTTTATTGGTGACGAAATAGGAATTAAGCGATTTTGCCAGTTTTTCATGTGTTAGCCCACTGATTTTTTAGGTGCTAGGGGGCCAGGTCTAATCTTCTTAGATTCTTCGATAGTATCGTATGTAATGGCCTGGGGAACGACTCCATTAGCTCTGGCGGCGCTTTAGAGGGGTTTAGGAGTATTTTATGGGCGATATAATAGGAATTAGGTATTTTGCCAGTTTTTGTGTGTGTTAGCCCACAGATTTTTTAGGTGTCGGGGGTCCGGATTGAATTTTTTTAGATTATTCCATAGAAGCATCCGTAATGACCTAGGGAACGACTCCAGTAACCACGGCGGCACTTTAGAAGGGTTCAGGTGCATTTTATTAGCGACGCAATACGAATTAGGCGATTTTGCCAGTTTTTTGTGTATGTTACCCACGGATTTTTTAGGTGCCGGTGGTCCGGGTCAAATGTTCTTGGATTCTTCCATAGTAGAATCTGTAACGACCTAGGAAACTCTTCCAGTAGCCCCGGCGATACTTTATAGGGGTTTTGGAGTATTTTATTGGCGACGCAATGAGAATTAGGCAATTTTGCCAGATTTTCATGTGTCTTAGCCCATGGATGTTTTAGGTGCTGGGGGTCTGGGTCGAATTTTCTTGGATTCTTCCACATTAGCGTCCGTAATGACCTGGGAATGACTCTAGTAGCTCTGGAGGCACTTTAGAGGGGTTTAGTAGCATTTTATTGGTGACGCAATAGGAATTAGGTGATTTTGCCAGTTTTTCCGTGTGTGTTAGCCCACGGATATTTTAGGTGCCGCAGGTCCGGGTCAAATTTTCTTGTATTCTTCCATATTATCATACGTAAAGACCTAGGAAATGACTCTAGTAGCTCTGTAGGCGCATTAGAGTGGTTTAGGAGCATTTTATTGGCAACACAACAGGAATTAGGCAATTTATCCAGTTTTTCGTGAAAGTTAGCCCACAGATTTTTTAGGTGTTAGGGGTCCAGGTCGAATTTTCTTGGATTCTTCCATAGTAGTGTCCGTAATGATCTAGGGAACAACTCTAGTAGCCGCGGTGGCACTTTAGAGTGGTTTAGGAGCAATTTATTGGCGACACAACAGGAATTAAGCGATTTTGCAAGTTTTTAGTATGTGTTAGCCCATAGATTTTTTAGGTGCCAAGGTATGGGTCGAAGTTTCTTGGATTCTTCCATTGTAGAATCTGTAACGACCTAGGGAATAACTCCAGTAGCCTCGGCGGCGCTTTAGAGGGGTTTTGGAATATTTTATTAGCAATGCAATAGAAATTAGTGAATTTTGCCAGTTTTTACTGTGTGTTAACCTGTGTATTTTTTAGTTACCGAGGGTTCGAGTTGAATTTTCTTGGATTCTTCCATAGTAGCGTCTGTCATGACATGGGGAACGACTCCAGTAGCCCCGATAGTGCTTTAGAGGGGTTTAAGAGCATTTTATTAGCGACACAATAGGAATTAGGCAATTTTGCTAGTTTTTCGTGTGTGTTAGCCCATGAATATTTTATGTGTCGGGGGTCCGGGTCATATTTTTTAGGATTCTTCCATAGTAGCGTCCGTAACATCCTAGGGAATGACTCCAATAGCCCCAAAGGCGCATAAGAGGGGTTTAGGAGCATTTTATAGGCAACGCAACAGGATTAGGTAATTTTGATAGTTTTTCGTGTGTGTTAGCTCACATAATTTTTAGGTACCGGGGGTCTAGGTCGAATTTTCTTGGATTATTCTATTGTAGCATCTGTAACGACCTGGAGAACGACTTCAGTAGCCCCGGCAGTGCTTTAGAAGGGTTTAGGAGCATTTTATTAGCGACACAATAGGAATTAGGCAATTTTGCTAGTTTTTCGTGTGTGTTAGCCCATGAATATTTTATGTGTCGGGGGTTCGGGTCATATTTTTTAGGATTCTTCCATAGTAGCGTCCGTAACATCCTAGGGAATGACTCCAATATCCCCAAAGGCGCATAAGAGGGGTTTAGGAGCATTTTATAGGCAACGCAACAGGATTAGGTAATTTTGATAGTTTTTCGTGTGTGTTAGCTCACATAATTTTTAGGTACCGGGGGTCTAGGTCGAATTTTCTTGGATTATTCTATTGTAGCATCTGTAACAACCTGGAGAACGACTTCAGTAGCCCCGGCAGTGCTTTAGAAGGGTTTAGGAGTATTTTATTGGCGATGCAACAGGAATTAGGCAATTTTGCCAATTTTTCATGTGTGTAAGCCCACGGATTTTTTAGGTGCCGGAGGTTCGGGTCAAATTTTCTGGGATTCTTCCATAGTAGCATCTGTAATGACCTACGAAATGACTTCAGTAGCCCTGGCGGTGCTTTAGAGGGATTTAAGAGCATTATATTGGCGACGCAATGGGAATTAGGCGAGTTTGCCAGTTTTTCGTGTATGTTAGCCCACGAATTATTTAGGTATCGAGGGTCCAGGTCAAATTTTCTTGGATTCTTCTATAGTATCGTACGTAACGACCTGGGTGATGACTCCAGTAGTCTCGGCGGTGCTTTTGAGGGGTTTATGAGCATTTTATTGGCCACACAATAGGATTTAGGCAATTTTGCCAGTTTTTTCGTGTGTGTTAGCCCACAGATCTTTTAGGTGCCAGGGGTCCGGGTCGAAGTTTTTTGGATTCTTCCATAGTAGTGTCCGTAATTACCTATGGAATGACTCAAATAGCCCCGGCGGTGCTTTAGATGGGTTTAGTAGCATTTTATTAGTGACGAAATAGGAATTAGATGATTTTGCTAATTTTTCGTGTATGTTAGCCCACAGATTTTTTAGGTGCGGAGGGTCTAGGTCAAATTTTCATGGATTCTTCCATAGTATCATACGTGATGACCTAGGTAATGACTCTAGTATCCCCAACGGCACTTTAGAGGGGTTTACAAGCATTTTATTGGCGACGCGGTAGAAATTAGGCAATTTTGCCAGTCTTTTGTGTATGTTAGCCCACAGATCTTCTAGGTGCCCAGGGTCCGGGTCGAATTTTCTTGGATTCTTCCATAGTAGTGTCCGTAATGACCTACGGAATGACTCAAATAGCCCCAACGGTGCTTTAGAGGGGTTTAGTAGCATTTTATTGGTGACAAAATGGGTATTAGGTTATTTTGCCAATTTTTCGTGTGTGTTCGCCCATGGATTTTTTTGGTGCCGAGGGTCTAGGTCGAATTTTCCAGGATTCTTCCATAGTATCATACGTAACGACCTAGGTAACAACTCTAGTAGCCCCGACGGCACTTTAGAGGAGTTTACGAGCATTTTATTGGCGATGCAATAGGAATTAGCAAATTTTGCTAGTCTTTTGTGTATGTTAGACCACAAATCATTTAGGTGTCGGGGGTTCGGGTCAAATTTCCTTGTATTCTTCCATAGTAGTATCCATAATGACCTAGAGAATGACTCCAATAGCCCAGGCGTGCATTACAGAGGTTTAGGACTATTTTATTGGCGACGCAATAGGAATTAGGCAATTTTGCTAGTTTAACGTGTGTGTGAGCCCACAGAATTTTTAGGTGCCGAATGTTCGGGTCTAATTTTTTTGGATTCTTCTATAGTAGCATCCATAACGACTTAGGAAATGACTCCAGTAGCCCCGGCGGCGCTTTAGAGGGGTTTAGGAGCATTTTATTGGCGACGCAATAGGAATTAGGTGATTTTGCCAGTTTTTCGTGTATGTTAGCCCATGGAGTTTTTAGGTGCCAAGGGTTCGAGTCGAATTTTCTGTGATTCTTCCATAGTAGTATCCATAACGACCTGGAGAACGAATCCAGTAGCCCCAGCGGCGTTTTAAAGGGGTTGAGGAGCATTTTATTGGTGACAAAATAGGAATTAGGCGATTTGCCAGTTTTTGGTGTGTGTTAGCCCACGAATTTTTTAGGTGCCGGGGTCCAGGTCAAATTTTCTTGGATTCTTCCATAGAATCGTCCGTATCGACTTGGGGAACAACTCCAATAGCCTCGATGGCACTTTAGTGGGGTTTAGGAGCATATTATTGGCAACGCAATAGGAATTAGGCGAATTTGTTAGTTTTCTGTATGTGTTAAACCACAGATTTTTTAGGTGTCGAGGGTTCGAGTTGAATTTTCTTAGATTCTTCCATAGTAGCATCCGTAACAACCTAGGGAACGACTATAGTAGCCCCGGAGGGGCATTTCAGAGGTTTAGGAGAATTTTATTGGCGACGCAACAGGAATTAGGATATTTTGCCAGTTTTTCATGTGTGTTAGCCCATAATTTTTTTAGGTGCAGGAGGTTCGGGTCAGATTTTCTTGGATTCTTTAATAGTAGCGTCCGTAATGACCTAGGGAATGACTCCAATAGCCCGACGGTGTTTTAGAGGGGTTTAGAAGCATTTTATTAGTAATACAATAGCAATTGGGAGATTTTGCAAGTTTTTCGTATGTGTTAGCCCATGGATTATTTAGGTGCCGGGGGTTCGGGTCGAATTTTCTTGGATTCTTCCATAGTAGCTTTTCGTGTGTTATCCACAGATTTTTTAGGTGCCTGGGTCCAGGTTGAATTTTCTTGGATTATTCTATTGTAGCGTCCGTAATGATCTGGGTACGACCAAAGTAGCCCTGGTGGTGCTTTAGAGAGGTTTAGGAGCATTTTATTGGTGACGAAATAGGAATTAGGCGATTTTGCCAATTTTTCATGTGTGTTAGCCCATAGATTTTTTAGGTGTCGGGGGTTCGGGTTGAATTTTCTTGGATTCTTCTATAGCAACGTCCGTAACAACATGGGGAACGACTCCAGTAGCCCCAGCGGGGCTTTATAGGGGTTTAGGAGCATTTTAGTGGCGACGCAATAGGAATTAGGCAATTTTGTAAGTTTTTTGTGTGTGTTAGCCATTGATTTTTTAGGTGTCGGGGGTCCGGGTCATATTTTTTTGGATTCTTCCATAGTAACATTCATAACGACCTAGGGAACGACTCCAATAGCCCCTAAGGTGCATAAGAGGGGTTTAGGAGCATTTTACTGGCGACGCAACAAGAATTAGGAAATTTTGAGAGTTTTTCGTGTGTGTTAGCCCACAGATGTTTTAGATACCGGGGTTCCAGTTCGAATTTTCTTGTATTATTCTATTGTAGCATTCGTAACGCCCTGGGAAATAACTCTAATAGCCCCGGCGGTGCTTTAGAGGGTTTAGAAGTATTTTATTGGCGACTCAATAGGAATTAGGCAATTTTGCCAGTTTTTCGTGTATGTTAGCCCACAGAGTTTTTAGGTGCAGGAGGTTCGGGTCGAATTTTCTTTGATTCTTCCATAATAGCGTCCGTAATGACCTAGGGAATGACTCTAGTAGCCCCGATGGTGCTTTAGAGGGTTTTTGGAGCATCTTATTGGCGACGTAATGGGAATTAGGTGATTTTGCCAGTTTTTCGTGGGTTTTAGCCCAGAGATTTTTTGGTATCGGGGGTCCGGGTCGAATTCTTTTTTATTCTTCCACAATAGCATCCGTAAAGACCAAGGGAATGACTCCAGTAGCCCCGGAGGCGCATTAGAGGGGTTTAGAAGCATTTTATTGGTGACACAACAGGAATTGGGCGATTTGGCAAGTTTTTTGTGTGTTAGCCCATAGAATTTTTAGGTGCCGGGGGTCCAGGTTGAATTTTCTTAGATTATTATATTGTAGAGTATGTAACAACCAGGGGAACGACTACAGTAGCCCCATCGGCGCTTTAGAGGGGTTAAGAAGCATTTTATTGTTGATGAAATAGGAATTAAGTGATTTTGCCAGTTTTTTGTGTGTGTTAGCCAACGAATTTTTTAGGTGCCGGGGGTCCAGGTCAAATATTCTTAGATTCTTCCATATTATCATCTGTATCGACCTCGGGAATGACTCTAATATCCCTGGAGGTGCTTTAGAGGGGTTTAGGAGCATTTTATTGGCGACGCAACAGGAATTAGGCCATTTTGCCAGTTTTTCGTGTTTGTTAGCCCACGAATTTTTTAGATGCCAGGGATTCGAGTCTAATTTTCTTGGATTCTTCCATAGTAGCGTTCGTAACGACCTAGGGAACAACTCCAATAGCCCTAGAGGCGCATTATAGGGGTTTAGTAGCATTTTATTAGCGACGCAATAGAAATTAGTCTATTTTATCAGTTTTTCGTGTGTGTTAGCCCATGGATTTTTTAGGTGCCGTCGATCTAGGTTTAATTTTCTAGGATTCTACCATAGTAGCATCCGTAACGACTTAGGGAATGACTCCACTAGCCCCGAAGGCGCATTAGAGGGGTTTAGGAGCATTTTATTCGCGATGCAACAAGAATTAGGCAATTTTTTGAGTTTTTCATGTATGTTACCCCACAGATTTTTTATATGTCGAGGATCCAAGTCAAATTTTCTTGGATTCTTGCATAGTAGCGTCCGTAACGACCTAGGGAACAACTCCAATAGCTTTGGCAGTGCTTTTGAGGGTTTAGGAGCATTTTAATTGAACCGCATCAGGAATTAGGCAATTTTCCCAATGTTTCGTTTATGTTAGCCCCAGATTTTTTAAGTGCCGAGGTCCAGGTCGAATTTTCTTAGACTCTTCAATTGTAGAGTCTATAATGACTTAATGAAGGACTCTAACAAACCCGGAGGCACATTAAATGGGTTTTGGAGTATTTTATTTGCGACGCAACAGGAAATAGGCAATTTTGCAAGTTTTTCGTGTGTATTAGCCCACAAATTATTTAGGTGTCGGATATTAGGTTGAATGTTCTTGGATTCTTCAATAGTATCGTATGTAATGACCTAGGGAATGACTCTAGTAGCCACGGCAGTGCTGTAGAGAGGTTTAGAAGCATTTTATTGGCGACGCAATAGGAATTAGGTGATTTTGCCAGTTTTTCTTGTGTGTTAGCCTATGGATTTTTAAGGTGTCGGAGGTATGGGTCGAATTTTCTTGGATTCTTCAATAGTAGCGTCCATAAATACCTGGGGAACGACTCCAGTAGCCCCGGTGGTGCTTTAGAGGGGTTTAGGAGCATTTTATTGGCGACAAAATATGGATTAGGTGATTTTGCTAATTTTTTCATATGTGTTAACCCATGAATTTTTTAGGTACCGAGAGTTTGAGTCGAATTTTCTTGGATTCTTCCATCGTAGCATCTGTAATGACATGGGGAACGACTCTAGTAGCCCCGACGGTGCTTTAGAGGGTTTAAGAGAATTTTATTGGCGACACAATAGGAATTAGGCAATTTTGTTAGTTTTTTGTGTATGTTATCATACGGATTTTTTAGGTATCGGGAGTCCATGTTGATTTTTTTTATTCTTCCACAGTAGCGTCTGTAACAACCTAGGGAACGACTCCAATAGCCCCGGAGGCATATTAGAGGGGTTTAGGAGCATTTTATTGGCGACACAACAGGAATTAGGCAATTTTGCCAGCTTTTCGTGTGTTAGCCCACAGATTTTTTAGGTGCTGGGGTCCAAGTTGAATTTTTTTGGATTATTCTATTGTAGAGTCCATAATGATCTGGGTATGACTAAAGTAGCTCCGGTGGTGCTTTAGAGGGGTTTAGGAGCATTTTATTGGTGACGAAATAAGAATTAGGCAATTTTGCCAGTTTTTTATGTTTATTAGCCCACGAATTTTTTAGGTGTCGGGGGTCCAGGTCAAATTTTCTTGAATCCTTCCACAGTATCGTCCGTATCGACCTAGGGAATGACTCCAATAGACCTGGAGGCGCTTTAGAGGGGTTTTGAAGCATTTTATTGGCGACACAACAGGAATTAGGCAATTTGGACAGTTTTTCGTGTGTTAGCCCACAGATTTTTTAGGTGTCGGGGGTACAGGTCGAATTTTCTTGGATTATTATATTGTAGAGTCTGTCATGACTGGGGGAACGACTACAGTAGCCCCGGCGGCACTTTAGAGGACTTTAGGAGCATTTTACTGGTGATGAAATAGAAATTATGCGATTTTGCCAGTTTTTTGTATTTAACGCCCACGAATTTTTTAGGTGCCGGGGGTTCAGGTCTAATTTTCTTGTATTCTTCCATATTATCGTCCGTATCGACCTGGAGAACAACTCCAATAGCCCTGGAGGCACTTTAGAGGGGTTTAGGAGTATTTTATTGGCGACGCAATAGGAATTAGGCAATTTTGCCAGTTTTTCATGTTTGTTAGCCCACGGATTTTTTAGGTGCTGGAGATCTAGGTTTAATTTTCTAGGATTCTACCATAGTAGCGTACATAACGACCTAGGGAATGACTCCAGTAGCCCCGAAGGCGCATTATAGGGGTTTAGGAGCATTTTATTAGCGACGCAATAGAAATTAGGCTATTTTGTCAGTTTTTCGTGTGTGTTAGCCCACAGATTTTTTAGGTGCCGGGGATACGGGTCTAATTTTCTTGGATTCTTGCATAGTAGCGTCCGTAACGACCTAGGAAATGACTCCAATAGCCTCAGAGGCGCATTAGAGAGATTTAGGAGCATTTTATTGGTGATGCAACAGGAATTAGGCAATTTTGCAAGTTTTTCATGTATGTTAGCGCACGGATTTTTTAGATGCCGGGGTCCAAGTTGAATTTTCTTGGATTCTCTCATAGTAGCATCTGTAATGACCTAGGGAACAACTCCAGTGCCCCGGCGGCACTTTTGAGGGTTAGAAGCTTATTATTTGAACCGCAATAGGAATTAGGCAATTTTGCCAATTTTTTGTTTGTGTTAGCCCACAGATTTTTTAGGTGCCGGGGTCCGGGTCGAATTTTCTTAGATTCTTCAATTGTAGTGTCCATAACGACCTAAGAAACGACTCTAGTAGCCCTAGAGGCACATTAAAGGGTTTTGGAGCATTTTATTGGCAACGCATTAGGAAATAGGCAATTTTGCAAGTTTTTTGTGTGTTAGCCCACGAATTTTTTATGTGCCGGAGATTAGGTCAAATTTTCTTGGATTCTTCCATAGTATCATCTGTAACGACCTAGGGAATGACTCCAGTAGCCACGGCGGTGACTTAGAGAGGTTTAGGAGTATTTTATTGGCGACGCAATAGGAATTAGGCGATTTTGCTAGTTTTTCGTGTGTGTTAGCCCATGAATTTTTAAGGTGCCGGGGGTCCGGGTCAAATGTTCTTGGATTCTTTAATAATAGCTTCGGTAATGACCTGGAGAACAACTCCAGTAGCTTCGACGGTGCTTTAGAGGGGTTTAAGAGCATTTTATTGGCAACGAAATATGAATTAGGTGATTTTGCAAATTTTTTCGTGTGTGTTAGCCCATTGATTTTTTAGATACCGAAAGTTTGGGTCGAATTTTCTTGGATTCTTCCATCATAGCGTCCGTAACGACATTGAGAACGACTTTAGTAGCCCCGGCGGTGCTTTAGAGGGGTTTAAGAGAATTTTATTGGCGACACAATAGGAATTGGGCGATTTTGTCAGTTTTTTATGTATGTTATCATACGGATTTTTTAGGTGTCGGGGGTGCAGGTTGAATCTTTTTTTATTCTTCCACAGTAGCGTCCGTAACGACCTAGGTAACGACTCCAGTAGCCCAGAGGCGTATTAGAGGGGTTTAGGAGCATTTTATTGGCGACACAACAGGAATTAGGTAATTTTTCCAGCTTTTCGTGTGTTAGCCCACAGATTTTTTAGGTGCCAGGGTCCAGGTCGAATTTTCTTGGATTATTCTATTGTAGCGTCCGTAATGACCTGGGTACAACTATAGTAGCCCCGGTGGTTCTTTAGAGGGGTTTAGGAGCATTTTATTGGTGACGGAATAGGAATTAGGCGATTTTGCCAATGTTTTGTGTTTATTAGCCCACGAATTTTTTAGGTGTCGGGGGTCCAGGTCAAATTTTCTTGGATTCTTCCATAGTATCGTCCGTATCGACCTAGGGAATGACTCCAATAGCCTTGGAGACGTTTTAGAGGGGTTTTGGAGCATTTTATTGGCGACACAACAGGAATTAGGCAACTGGGCAAGTTTTTCGTGTGTTAGCCCATAGATTGTTTAGGTGTTGGGGGTCCAGGTCAAATTTTCTTGGATTATTATATTGTAGAGTCTGTAACGACCGGGGGAACGACTACAGTAGCCCCGGCAGCGCTTTAGAGGAGTTTAGGAGCATTTTATTGGTGATGAAATAGGAATTAGGTGATTTTGCCAGTTTTTCGTGTGTGTTAGCCCACGGATGTTTTAGATGCCGGAGGTTCGGGTAGAATATTTTTGGATTCTTCCATAGTAGCATCCTTAACGAACTAGGGAACGACTCCAGTAGCCTCGGTGGCGCTTTAGAGAGTTTAGGAGCAATATATTGGCGACGCAATAAGAATTAGGCGATTTTGCCAGTTTTTCGTATGTGTTAGACCATGGAATTTTTAGGTGTCGAGGGTCTAGGTTGAATTTTCTTGAATTCTTCCACAGTATCATCCGTAATGACCTGGGGAACGACTCCAGTAGCCCAGTGGCACTTTAAAGGGGTTTAGAAGCATTTTAGTGGCGACGCAATAGTATTAGGCAATTTTACCAATTTTTCATGTGTGTTAGCCCATGGATTTTTTAGGTGTCGGGGGTTCGGGTCATATTTTTTTGGATTCTTCTATAGTAGCGTGCTTAACGACCTAGGAAACGACTCTAAAGCCCTGATGGTGCTTTAGAGGGGTTAAGAAGCATTTTATTGGCGACGCAATAGAAATTAGTCTATTTTGCCAGTTTTTCGTGTGTGTTAGCCCATGTATTTTTTAGGCGCTGGTGGTACGGATTGAATTTTCTTGGATTATTCTATAGAAGCGTCCTTAATGACCTAGGGAATGACTCCAGTAGCCCCCAGCGGCGCTTTAGAGGGATTTAGGAGTATTTTATTGGAGACGCAATAGGAATTAGGCAATTTTGCCAGTTTTTTGTGTGTATTAGCCCCCGGAATTTTTAGGTGTCGGAGGTTCAGGTCGAATTTTCTGGGATTCTTCCATAGTAGCATCCGTAACAACTAGGGAATGACTCCAGTAGCACAGATGGTGATTTAGAGGGGTTTAGAAGTAATTTATTGGAAACGCAATGGGAATTAGGCGATTTTGAAAGTTTTTCGTATGTGTTAGCCTACGGATTTTTTTGTGCTGAGGGTCTGGGTCGAATTATCTTGGATTATTCAATAGTTGAGTCCGTAACGACCTGGGGAATGACTGCAGTAGCTCCGGCGGTGCCTTAGAGGGGTTTAGGAGCATTTTATTGGCGACGCAATAGGAATTAGGCAATTTTGCTAGTTTTTCGTATGTGTTAGCCCACGAATGTTTTAGGTTCTGGGGGTCCAGGTCGAAATTTCTTGGATTCTTCCATAGTAGCATCCGTAATGACCTGGGGAATGCCTCCAGTAGCCCCGGTGGCGCTTTAGAGGGGTTTAGGAGCATTTTATTGGTGACGAAATAGGAATTAAGCGATTTTGCCAGTTTTTCATGTGTTAGCCCACTGATTTTTTAGGTGCTAGGGGTCCAGGTCTAATTTTCTTGGATTCTTCGATAGTATCGTATGTAACGTCCTGGGGAACGACTCCACTAGCTCCGGCGGTGCTTTAGAGGGGTTTAGGAGTATTTTATGGGCGATACAATAGGAATTAGGTATTTTGCCAGTTTTTGTGTGTGTTAGCCCACAGATTTTTTAGGTGTCGGGGGTCCGGGTTGAATTTTCTTAGATTCTTTCATAGAAGCATCCGTAACGACCTAGGGAACGACTCCAGTAATCACGACGGCACTTTAGAAGGGTTTAGGTGCATTTTATTAGCGACGCAATAGGAATTAGGCGATTTTGCCCATTTTTTGTGTATGTTACCCATGAATATTTTAGGTGCCGGTGGTCCGGGTCAAATGTTCTTGGATTCATCCATAGTAGCATCCATAACGACCTAGGGAACTCTTCCAGTAGCCCTGGCGGCACTTTAGAGGGGTTTTGGAGCATTTTATTGGCGAAGCAATGAGAATTGGGCAATTTTGCCAGATTTTCGTGTGTCTTAGCCCACGAATTTTTTAGGTATTGGGGGTCCGGGTCGAATTTTCTTGGATTCTTCTACATTAGCATCTGTAACGACCTGGAAACGACTCTAGTAGCCCCGGTATTGCTTTAGAGGGGTTTAAGAGCATTTTATTGGTGATGAAATAGCAGTTAGGCGATTTTACGAGTTTTTTGTGTGTGTTAGCCCATAGATTTTTTTGGTGCAGGGGATCCGGGTCAAATTTTCTTAGATTCTTCAATAGTAGCGTCCGTAACAACCTAGGGAAGACTCCAGTAGCTCCGGAGGTGCAGTAGAGGGGTTTAGGAGCATTTTATTGGCAACGCAATAGGAATTAGGCAATTTTGCCAGTTTTTCGTGTGAGTTAGCCCACAAATTTTTTAGGTGTCGGGGGTCCAGATCGAATTTTCTTAGATTCTTCCATAGTAGCGTCCGTAACGATCTAGGGAACAACTCTAGTAGCCTAGGTGGTACTTTAGAGTGGTTTAGGAGCAATTTATTGGCGACGCAACAGGAATTAAGCAATTTTGCTAGTTTTTCGTGTGTGTTAGCCCACATATTTTTTAGGTGCCAGGGTACGGGTCGAATGTTCTTAGATTATTCCATTGTAGCATCCGTAACGACCTAGGAAACGACTCCAGTAGCCTCGACGGCGCTTTAGAGGGATTTTGGAGCATTTTATTGGCAACATAATAGAAATTAGTCAATTTTGCCAGTTTTTTCTTTGTGTTAGCCCATGTATTTTTTAATTACCGAGGGTTCGAGTCTAATTTTTTTGGATTCTTCCATAGCAACCTAAATACGTGTATAAATACAACAACTATAGTCATCTGACACCTAAAAATATATAGAAATACAAGGAGGGAGAGAAAGAGAAAGAGGATATAAAAGCATGTATGATACAACAAATACAATCGCATGACAACTCAAAAAATATAGAACTACAGAGAGAGGGGTGAAAATACAGAATATAGAGAGGGGGCAGATAAAACCTAGATGCACATATAAATATAATAAATACATTCACTTGATACATAAAAATTATATAAATCGAAGAGAGAATGGTGGAAATACAAAATATACAAAGAGGTCATGAAAATATTGAATACAAATAGAGAGAGAGAGAGAGACGAGTGAAAGAGGATACGACATAAATGTACATATGAATGCAATAAATATATTTTTCTTATTCCTCAAATAATATATAAATACAGAGAGAATGGTGTATATACAAAATAAAAAGACAGAGGCAAAAATATAGAAAATAAATAGGGAGAGAGAGAGAGGAAAGAGAGGCGAGTGAGAGAGGATATAACCTAATGTACATATGAATACAACAAATACACTCGCTTGATACTTCAATATATATATAAATACAGTAAGAGATTGATTAGAATACAATCCAAAATATATAAGCACCATTTTGATCATTTTCTCAAACAAATAAAAGCACATGCCTATACATAGACAACTAAATAATTGGCGAGACCCATAAAGTTTTGTATGATATGCCTATGTAGGAAGAAGGACCACTTCATAGGCATATCATGGTAGTTATGTCTCTCAACAACTATGCAAAACGTACAGTCTTTCATATGTTCAGTCATCACCTGAATGGTCAAGAAATTGAAAAATCCAAAAAGTTAGTTGTTGTTTCAGGTTGCTTCTTCCTCGTTGTTGATACCGGCAAGACACATGTAGGTATTTCCTTTTGAAGTACTCCACACGTAGGTCCGACGTATGGAGTGATAGATTTACTTTGATACACATGACGACCACGTAAAAAAATTAAATTTAGCGACAAATAAATTTTGTAGCTTAACAGCAAAATTCATCACTAATTCTATCTTTTAATGAATTAGTGACAAATTTTCGTTAGCTATGAACAAAATAGATCAGCAATGATGTTCGTAGCTAATTTCAATAGTTTTTAGTATTTTTTGTACTAGATTTTCTAGATTTACTTTGATTTACTCAATCGTCAATCTTCACTTTAAAAAAAAAATAGTTAGTACTAACACTTAGGATTAAGTGCTGAGAATTTAAGGAAGGAAGAAATGAAAAAATCAATAGAAAAAGACAGTTTTCTTAAATTGTGTAATATATTTGTACCGACAAGATGAAAGGAAAAGGTTAGAATGGCATATTAAAAATAGTTCATAAAGTAGGTAAAATTAGAATGTCAAAAAATATATATATATAAATTATTGACGATGCATATATAGTTTAAAGTAGAATAGGATTATGTCACATAAAATCAATGGATGCATGACAAAGTTAAATTTTTTGATGACATATTTAACACTATTATTATGTTTTAAGGATGTTCAGTATCGATTCTTATAGTACTGTTTGGGGAGTCGATAAGCTAATTTTTGTAAATGTATATTTGTCAGGTTGTTCACTTAAATCGAAAGCGGTTATAAATGCTATAACAAAATTTCGTAAGAAACTATCTCGAGAACTCTATGAAACTTATTCAATATAAGAAATACTCAACTTTATCAAATTTAGAGTGTTGTAAATAGTTGATAAGTTTTAAATAGTAAAATTAATTTTATAAATAAGTAATTATATATTTAAATAAAAGTATTAAACTTGCTAAAAAGCCTGATGTGTTTGGAAAAAAAATGTTGAATAGTGGATTGTCCATTTTATTCGTGAACTGTCAGATTCATATATGCATATTTCTAATGTGATATGAACCTTTTTATATAACAATGTATCTACTAGTTTGGTTGTGGGCATTCAACATGGTGACATTTAGGGTGATATCTTAACCTATAAATAGAAATATTATTCACCATTGTAAGAGACACTTGAATAGAAGAAAAGTTGTCTACTTTATCTGCATATCTGCATAAAGCTCTCACTCTCAAATGAACTACTTGTTTACATGTAGAGGCATAACAATATCTTGGTGTTCAATGAAATAAACACTAGTAGCCATTTTTCAAATCTAATCATGCGAAACTAATAGCTATCCCTGGAGCAAAATGAGAGTGTGTTTGATTGAGATCAATGACTCATCATATCCATGAAGTATATGATTTTCTGTTGAAAATGATATACCAACCACCATGTACAAAGATAATGTTGCATGTATAGTTTAATTGAATGGAAGATAAATCAAAGAAAATCGGACAAAGCATATCTCACCAAAAGTTTTTTTCCTCACATGATCTTCAATTAAATGGTGAGATAAAAGTTCAACAGATCCGTTCAAGTGATAATTTTGTTGATTTATTTACTAAAGCATTGCCAACATCAATATTTGAGAAATTGAAATATAAGATTGAAATATGTCATCTACGAGATATCAAATGAAGCTTTCATTAGGGGGAGTGAAATAATTTTTTATTTCTACCTTTAATATTAAATAACTGCATAAAAAAGTAGTAGTCAAATTTAAAATTTTAAGGCATTATTAATAATGGTAGTTTAGTAAAATACACCTTTAATTAAATTATTTAAAGGGTGTCATATAAAAAAGGACCAAGTAATATGAAACACATGGAATAAGATAATGGCGAAAGATTAAAATATACGTATACATACATATACACTCGCTTAATACATATTATATTAAAATAATGGTCATAAAAATAATATTAAATTTTTTAACAAATTCATAAAAATATTATTTTACTTATAATGTTGATGAACTCAAAAAAAAAGTAATAAATATATAGATTTAAAAATAAATTATATATAATATAAAAAGGTATAGCATATATGTAATATAACAAAAATAAAATTGACAATGCATAAAATAAAATGGAGAGTTTAATTATTATTCAGAATTGAGGGAGAAGTTTAATTTTTAAAACAAAGTCGAAGCGTGAAAATAATTTTTCACCCTTACTAATATTCTAGTACATTCTAAACTATATTTTACTTGGCAAAAAAGCTCATTAAATCTCTACAATCCAATCCCTCCTGTCCTCAATAACACCTCTTTGAATCCCAATTAATCTTGAGTACAATTTCTTACTTGTTAGCTTTTCCTTGTACTCAATCCTGTACAAGAAAAATACAAAATTCAAATTAAAAATAATAATAATAACTTATATAATTATGCATAAAAATAAAACAAAGGAAAAATAGAAAAAAAAGGAAAAGTTGGAAACAAGTACAAATTGACCGGCGTGACACATCGTTATCTTTAGACTATGTTAAAGTAAAATCTCTATAAATGTATATGCTTGACATCGGAAAAAAATATTCATTTATCGAGATTATTAGTTTATCGATAAATGCATAAAATATTTATTTATTGATAAATAAATATTTATTATTTTAGAGAGTATTTTGCAATATGTGCCATAAGAAAGAAAAAAAATATTTGAATTAAGAATTTCAAAATTTTAAATCTAGGAAACTAAAAGTGTAGTCTTTGCATATTTATTATTTAAATCTAGGAAAACTAAACGAATTTAGTGAAGTGTTAATGTTTCTAATTATATTCCTGTATATAGAATATGAAGATACTTTATGTTAACTATAAAAGAAAAAACATAATTATTGGTGAGAAGAAAAAACAATCAACTATAGAATCATATTTTAAAAAGAAATAGTTATTGGTCTAGTATTATTGACTGATTAAATATATATAAATTCTTGATGTATTCTAGTAATTATTACTTTATATTTTTTCTGGGCCTTTAATACTTTATTTTTAATTATTATCTAATGCATTTAGCGAGAATATTACTTTGATATAACTGATCTAAGTCGGGACCGGTAAAAACTATTCATTTAATAAGATTATTACTTTATCAAATATTAATTTATCGAGGTTTTACTGTAATTGGTTTTCATAAATAAAAGTGTCATTAGTTGTCTGTTTCTCTTATCGAAAAATAAATTATATTAATTTTGACCAACATTAACAACGTGAAGTACACACGTTTCATCCAGTTTTTAAATATATAAAAATAATTTTAATTTTTAAATATTATGTCAATCTAATTAATTTGAGTTAAAATAATTAGTCAATTCTCAAAAAGAGCATAAAACATGATAATTAATTTGAAACAAAGGAAGTATTACTAGTTTATTCAGAATGAATCTTAGTAAATATAAGTTACTGAACCCAATAACTTTGGCTAACATGTATCATGTATATATGTTTAAAACGCATTAAACAAATATTAATAATAGATTTTGCACCTAACAAATTAAATGAGATGTCAGAGAATTTTGAAATTCAACTCATAAAGATCAAATCTAAAGTCTAATTTTATTCTTGTCGTTCCAAATTATTCATTGACGAGGAGAATGTGTACGTAGACCTTATATATATATCCTATCTTGTGAGAGTGGATAGACTATTTTTGATAATAGACACTCAACTCAAGTAAAACATTTTAAAACAGATATTACGTCAAATGTCGGTATATAATTATTTTTATTTTTTTGGGATAGTAAATGAAGTGTTGGTATACCTTTTGCCTTTATAAGTGATGCTACCTACTGAAGCAATGCCAACAGCAGTTCCAGTACAAAAAACTTCATCAGCATTATTCAGTTCCTCTACTTCAATTAAACGTTCTTCAACCTGGACCATGTTGGCAATAATTTATTTTTTAAAAAAACAAAATAGAGTCTATATCAAGTTAATTTGTACTTAATAAATTGGTTAATTAATAATTAATATCTTTATTAATTGCTTGAATAATTGTCAAAATTCAAAATTAAACCTGGTAACCAAGATCATGTGCAATGTCCATGATACTTTTTCTTGTCACTCCTTCAAGAATAGTTCCACTTGTTGCTGGAGTTGAAATGATTTTTCCCTAGGAATGTATATATGATCTTCCAATATTTATAATCAACGGTAGATATCCGAAAATTATATGAAAAGTACAGTAAGTTGCAATTCATTCAAATCAATACGTACGGAGAAAGAATACTTTTTAAAATATTGGTCAAAGTTCATCTAGTTTGAATCTCGAGAAGCAAAAGTCAACTGATCATGTGATATAAAGATGCTAGGAATATGTACCTTCACAAGGAAAATGTTACAAGAAGAGACCTCTTCAATGTATCTCTTATTTATAGAGTCAAGGTATAATACATCTGAGAATCCTTTCTCTTTAGCACTTTTTACAGCTCTTAAAACCTGCATGTATGGTCCAAATTAAGTCGAGGATGTTTTAAAACCATTTACATATACAACATTATCTCAAATATATATTCTCCGTCTTATTTTACGTGAAGGTGTTCGGAGTACGAGGATCAATGTATTCAACGAGCATAGGTTTTTTAATAGTCTTGACTCAATAATAATAGTGTCACATATAATGAGACAGATGAAGTTTGAAGAAAACTATTTTTACCGGGGCATAATTAGTAATGCTTTTGACACCTCCAACTCCACCACGCGAGGCACGATGAAAGTCTTCTTCAACATACAAGTTCAATGAAGATGTCCCTTCCTGCATGAAACTCGCAAAACGTGTACTAGAAATTGAAATAGTGGATGCAAGCGCACCTATTGCTTTCAACTTGAACTATATTTATCGTAGGGCTTTCAAATGAAATAAAAGTAATGTTTGAAAAATTTAACTGACCTTGAAGTAAATTCCAACAGGACAAGCATAGACAAGAAAGGTGTACTCTGGTGCTGCACCCAAACCAAGAATGGGTCCACTTCCTATTAGCAAAGGCCTTATATAAAGAGACCCTTTTCCAGGAGGAGGAATCTAGCAAATAAACAACTTTTTTGATTCAATATATAGTAATTCCAAATTTAATCTAAAAAATTAACTAGAAATTTTGTCGCTAAATAGTCTGTAACTATGCCCTTACTTGAACATTATCGGATTTTAAATTAATATTTTTTGTATATTAAGTAAATTTTTCAATATAAATATAAAATTTGAATCAAAATGAATGAATTTTGCCGCCAAACCTATTTCCCCTGGCCACAATGTGATTAATGGTCTTGATGGCCCTCTGGTCGGGTCATAATTTGAGAATTTCATGACATAAGTTGTCTGTTACTAATTCCTGTTTTTTTTTTAAAAATCCGTAGCATAAAAAATAAAGTTTGAAGCAAAGAAAAATTACAAAACGCTTGTTAGCCAGAGCAGTTTGTTTCACAGCATCCACAAATTGATCAATAGAAGGACAAGGCATGCACATTCTTTCAGCACCAATTTGCATTCTCATTGCATTTTGTTGAGGACGAAATAGAAATAAACGTCCATCATCTCTTCTATACGCTTTTGTACCTTCAAAAATACCCTGTTTCAATGAGATTTTTGTCAATGAATATTATTTAACGAAGGATTATCAAGAAATACTGTTAGGTACAAGCAATTTAGCAACAGATTAGCGACGAAATACCTGTCCATAGTTTAAGACACCAGCAGAGGGGCTCAATTGGATGTTGCCATAGGGATTAAGCTGGCCTTGTTTGAAATGACCATTTTCGCAACTTTTTGTTTGGTACATATAATCAGTTGGTATTAAATTGAACCCAAGATTCTCCCAATCAATGTCAATGGACTCATCATCACTAACATCAATTAAAAAAAAATAGTGATTTATTTTGAAAAAATTATCTATATGTTGGTTCCTCTAAAATGCATAAAATTTCAAATCTAACATACCTTTGTTCTATAGCTTGTATAGAAGTTGCAGCCTGAGCTGTAGAGTACCTAGCTCCAAACTAAAATCACAATAACCATAAATCTCTAATCAAATCGAAACAGAAGTATTCAATGTTTCTGACTTGAACTATATACAATTAATAACGTTAGTAATAAGTGTCACGATGAATTAGCATGTTTGATCAAATATTTAACGCGAAAAATACTATGACTAACCTTTGATGGTAGAGAAGAA
This sequence comes from Solanum dulcamara, assembly GCF_947179165.1. Taxonomy (NCBI): domain Eukaryota; kingdom Viridiplantae; phylum Streptophyta; class Magnoliopsida; order Solanales; family Solanaceae; genus Solanum; species Solanum dulcamara. Next base: position 83,112,914 of record NC_077237.1, on the reverse strand, counting down.
GATCCAATTAATTTGCGAAAAAATGCAGCTCTTTGAATCATGTTTGCAGAAGATGAATACAAGAAGGATGTAAATAGCAAAGTAGATATGTAGGAAAGATGTAATTTTGAAAAAATAAAGCACGTCTATATATAGAATGGAGAAGAAAAGAAAAGGCCAAAAAATTGGATTTCATGTGTTTGGTATGAAGGAAAACATTTAATTTTCTTATATTTGGTTGACTTAAATGTTTTGGAAAATATTTTAAGAATCAACTTATTTTAAAATTACTTCCTTCCAAACTCTCCTGCAACCTCAAATTACAAAAAAAAATCACCCCGTACCCTGACCCTCGCCATGCAAAACAAAATTAAAATTTTGAAAATTATTTTTAAAAAAAAATTAGTTTTTTTACCCCCACCCCCACCCCGACTCCCCTACTCTGTAAACCAGCCCCCCTCCCAACCAACCAAAATACGTTAAATTTTTAAGAATTTATTTTTGAAAATACTTCAACTTTTAAAAATTTCAGTTTTTTTTACCCCACTTAACCCCTAAACCAAAAAAATTATTTTTGAAAAATATTTCAAATTTCAAAAAAAAAAATTACCCCTCTCCTACCTCAATCCCCCTCCCACACACACACCAATTTATTTTTTTTAAAGTTTGTTTTGAAAAATATTTTAAATTTTTTATTTCATCCACTTACCTCCAAACTAGCTCCCAACCCCCTCCCCCAGCCCTCCAAAAGAATCTTGAAATTTTTTTATTTTTTAAAAAAAAAAATCAAATCCTAGTTTGAAAGTTAGGTTTCGAATCGGGTGTGGTCGGATCTCAATTCAAAGTTGGGATCGAATTCTGATTTGAAAGTCAAATCTTGAATTAAAAGTCGAGTCGAGTCGGATTCTGATTCAAAAATTGGGTCCTGATCAGTTGTTAGTTGTCGGGATTGAGTCCTGATTTAGAAGTCGGATCTTGATTCGAGTGTGAAGATCAAATTCTGATTTAGTTGATCGTGTCTAAGTTCGGATGTCAAAGTCAGGTCTTGTATCAAATATTCGGTCCCGGGTGGGGATCGGGTCTCAATTTAAATGTCGGGTCCTGGATCCAAATTCAAATGTCAAGGTCGGATCTCTGGTCAGAATTTGGGTCTCAAGTCGGGGGTCGAAATCGCATCCTAGGTTGGAGTCGAGATCGAGTCTCAAGGTTAGGTCTTGGTTCAAAATTCGGGTCCTTATTCGAATGTCGGGTGTCAGATCGAGGTTAGGTCATGAGTCGAATGTCGGAATTGGATCTCGAATCGATCATAAGAGTCGTGTCTAGGTTTGAGTGTCAAGGTCGGATCTCAATTCAAATATTGGGTTTCGGATCGAAAGTTGGAGTCGGAGTTAGGTCCTAAGTTAGATCTTAGAGTTGGATTTTTGATCGATCGTCGGGGTATTTTCCTTGTTCGATCATCGGGGTCGGGTCTTGGATCTGTATTGGGATTGATTTTCAGGTCAAAAATTATTTTTCTAAAAATTATTTTCTACTCAATTGTCAAAAATAAAAGATATTTCTTAAAAAATATTTTTCATTTACCATCAAACACTAAAAAATATTTTCTGAAAAATATTTTCTACTCACCAACCAAATATGAGAAAATAAGTGGATTCATCCGCTTATTTTCCAAGAAAATATTTTCCATGAAAAACATTTTCCTTCATACCAAACACACACGTTTAAGGATGATACAACCTCATGAGAACGTCATGTCTATTTTAATTTATTGATTTGACGTAAGTATAAATAATTTTTTAGGGATCTTTACCCAAATACTCGGTCATATTTTTTCTTTATTTTTTGAACCAATATACATATATAATACAGTGGTTATACACATTATACACATAAGATACATAAATTATGCATATATTATATATTTATTGATTATTTTTAAATTAAATAATCTGACGAACGACTATTCAGGTTAATTTTCATTTTATTTTATTTTATACTTTTTATGCAACCTACGTTTTGTGCGATAAGCAAAAAAATAAGAAAAGGTTAAATGGTAAAATATTAATTGTTATACTTCTCAAGTTTCTTTTAAGCATAAGGCACAAGTATCATCTTTAACTATACTCAAAATTTTAGCAATATATTTTAATTTTATAAAAGTCCCATCACCCCTAAACTATTTATATAATTCTATTTAAATATATCATAATATTTGTGGGTTAAACTTTTAAAATGAATTAAACCCTTGGTCTCAAAACAAGTACTCCATTATATTCTAATCACATCCCTGACTTGGCAATCACACCCCCTCCTTGTAAAATGATTTTCTCTTTTTTACTTAAGAAAACAGCAAAAAAGCTATGGCGTTTAAAGACTATTTAGTAATATTCATAAATCACAAAACATTATTCCTTCCATCTCAATTTATGTGATACAATTTGAATTTTAAAAAAACTTTTTAATTTTGATCGTGAATTCAGACATACAATTTTTATTTTTATTTTTTTTGAAAAATAGGTTATATATTTAGAAATTATATATATAAAATAATGTAAACTACAATAATTAATTATTTAAAAAGCATACAGATATGATTATTATTTTTCAGGGTACATAATCATATACTACCTTTACCTTATAATACCTTTGAACCAATGAACGATTAGTTTATTTTTTTGTATTACATATCATTATTATACATATTATTTTGTATAACATATAAGCATAGTTTTAAATATAATCTATTCATGCTGAAGATTGAGAGTCAAATCAAGGTATAACATTCCTATCAGTTTAAATAATTTGAAAAAGATAAAAATTTCACATTTGAAGAACTATATTCTTTTAGTTATTTAATTGATTTCTAGAACCAATTATTCTCATGCACAACTGGAAAAAAAAAAGGATTTTCCGACAACTCTCCAAGGATTTTCTACATAAACTTTTGTCTGAAATTTTGTTTTTTTCTAGCCATTCTAAAACATCATATAAAACACACACATGATTATAGTTATTACTAGTCACTTTAAAAAAATGACATATTTTTATATTTAATAATAATTTAATTTAAAATATTCAATTTATTCAAAATAAAATGATTTACGATCACATATCTAAACCATAATTTTTTTTCTTTTTTTAAACTTCATATTTAATCAAACATTATCCAACTTCATCACATTTTCAGATGAGGTTCACAAATATCAGACATTCAAAGATCACATAAATTCGGTGCTGTGGGGTGGTTTGGTGGGATATTTGTGTTTTTGTAAAATACCAAAGGTTTTTAGATTGTACCATCAAAGAATATGTTGTGATGAAGTTGTTTCTTTTTTAATTAGAGTTCTCGATTTTCAATTTTAGATACAAAACAATTCTTAATAGAGAACACTATCCAATACAAATTTAAATTAATCGAACTTTAAAGCAGATATCGAACATCAATAGAAAAAACAAAGTTTTTTGAATTTTAGCATAGAATATGATGCAATCTTCACGTTATGGAGGTAAAATCCTAGCATTAATTATTGGTGTGGTAGATATAAATACATTATGTGGTTCATTTTCCCTACCCATAATTATAGGCCCTGCTAGGCTAGGCTAAAGTAAGTAGAATTTTTTTGTCACTTTTTTTGTCGATAAAAACAATACATTGAACAAAGAAAAAATAAAACTTACCAATTCAGATATTATGTTCATTATGATTAGTATTTAACATGGTTAGCAATTATTAAATTTAACTTCTGAAAATATAACCAGGCTGTTTTTAGTTTTATTTTTATTGTCTTTTTCTGCAATTAAAGAATGAGTTTTGACCGTAAGATATTATTCCATTCATTTTATTTTACTTGAACCTTATAATAAAAGTAGATGTTTCTGTTTATTTTTGCAAATCAGGAAAGTTTTATTGCTATCTTTTTTTACATACTATTCTTAATATTAAATAACACTTTCCAAAACATACACTTTTTGGGCACTACATACCAAAGGGGTAAAAAGACAGTCCGGTGCACTAAAACTCCCGATATGTACGGGATTTGGGAAAGGATCTGACCACAAGGGTCTATTGTACCCCATCACATACCAAAAGGGGTCTTCCCTAAAAAAAACTAAGGCCAAAATAGACACTTTACCCATTTGTGGGTGAAGAATGCCAAACGAAGTTAACTCCGTTAGTCCACCCTAAAGTAAATCACAAAAAAATTAAAGGTAGTTTGCGCATGCCCACAAATGGGCGAACTATAGTTCTTTTTATTAACTTCTCACATGAAGCTATTTCATATCTAATTCGACCAATATCTTTGAGTAACTTTGTCAATAAGATTTTCTCAAGAGTCATACATGAAAGAATTAAGAAGGTCCTTCCACAAATCATCTCACCGGAGCAGGCTGGCTTTGTACAAGGGAGAAGTATAGCTGAAAATATTCTTTTCGTGCAGGAAATAATCTCTGAAATAAGGAAAAGAGGAAAGCCTTCTAATATTGTAATAAAGCTAGATATGATGAAAGCATATGATAGATTGGAATGGCTATTCCTAACCAAGGTACTAAGGAAAATAGGGTTTGGAGAAGTTATCATTGACATAGTGTATAGACTGATTAGCTGCAATTGGTACTCAATCCTGTTGAATGGACAACCTAAAGGTTTCTTTAAATCTACAAGAGGTGTAAAGCAGGGAGATCCACTATCTCCTACTTTATTCATTATAGCTGCTGAAGTTATGTCCAGATCATTAAATGCTCTCATGAGAAGGAAGGAATTTAAAAGATTTGGCATGCCAAGGGGAAGCTTGAAACTAAATCACTTGGCTTTTGCAGATGACATGATTATATTATGTAAGGCTGAAGTTGGTACAATGCAAATGATTACAGAAACTCTTGGAAAGTATGAAGATATATCGGGGCAAAAGGTAAACAAGGACAAAAGTGCTATCTATATGCACCATAGTGTGTTGGGGGGAGAAGCAATAGTTGCAGAAGTGGCTACAGGTATTCTTAGAAAGGAATTCCCCTTTACTTATTTGGGTTGTCCTATTTTCTATAAAAGAAAGCAGAAAGCTTATTATCATCAAGTAATTCAGAGGATTGCTGCAAAACTACAAGGATGGAAAGGAAAGTTACTTTCGTATGGAGGTAGGGCAATTTTGATCAAACATGTGCTACAAAGCACCCCTATACATTGTTTATCTGTAATGAACCCTCCAAGGAATGTGTTAAATCAAGTACAAAGTATGATGGCCCAATTTTTCTGGAGTAGCTGTATAGGGGGAAGAGGAAAACACTGGAGTAAATGGATTAACTTATGTCTGCCAGAGAAGGAAGGAGGATTAGGCTTCAGATTAATGCATGATGTATCTATGGCCCTATTTTGTAAACTATGGTGGAACTTTAGAACTAAAAAGACTTTATGGAGTGAATACATGCATAACAAATATTGTAGAAATAATAGTCCTAATTTGATCATGTGGAAAATTGGGAGTGGGGGATCACAAGTATGGAAAAAGATGCTACAAGCTAGAGACTTAATTGAACACCGGATTCTATGAATTCCAAAAAAGGGATCAGTTTCCCTATGGCATGATAATTGGACTGGGCTGGGAGATATCTACACCATAACAGGGGGTGAAGTTGAATGGGATTACAGATATGAAAATGTTGAAGACATTACTATACAAGGAGAATGGGATACTGCAGTAATGGGAAATATTTTCCCTCTAGAGTTGGTTGAACACATAGTAAATCATATAAAATCACCAAGAGGGAATGTAGAGAAAGATCAATCAATATGGATGCTGGAAACAAAAGGAAATTTTACAGTTAAATCAGCATGGAACTACATAAGACACAAGGAGGATCAGAACAGAATTTATAAATGGATGTGGACTAAGGGAATACCTTTCAAAATGGCATTCTTGAGTTGGAGGATGTGGAAATTTAAAATTCCTGTGGATGATAGGTTGAGGAGATGGGGTTTAGAAGGGCCATCTAGATGTTGGTGTTGTGAACAACCAGATCAGGAAACAATGGCACATGTATTTCGAAAATCTGACTTTGCTAACAGGACATGGTCTTATGTTTGTTCTTTTGCAGGCTTTAATATTGAAGGACTACCTCTAAGGGAAGTTATAATGATATGGTGGGGAGCAAAAATCAGATCAAGCATGAAACCTTATTATAGAGCAACTCCAGGCTTTGTAATTTGGGAATTATGGAAAAGGAGAAATAAAAGAAAACATGAAGGGAAAAATACCTCTCTAGCAAAGGTTATTCACAATATTACCAACAGTATGTACATGTTTATTAATATCAGAAGACCAACAATGCAGATACCAAGAAGTTGGGCAGGGATATTACAAGAACTACAGAAAGAGACCATGCAAATAAAGGTGATTAAGGTGAAATGGGAACCTCCACCAGAGGGATGGATAAAATACAACACAGATGGTGCTTCTAAGGGAAATCCAGGGGGAAGCTCGTATGCTTTTTGCGTAAGAGATAATAAGGGGGACATTATCTATGCAGAGGGTAATAATATTGAAGATACTACTAGCACTGTATCAGAAGCCAAAGCAATACTAGCAGCAAGTATTCATTGCAAACAATCACAATTTCAGCAAGTAATTATCCAAACAGACTCAATCCTAATGCACAGGATACTACAAGGGGAATGGAAAAGTCCTTGGATAATAAATGACATTGTAGAAGAAATCAAAGCATGCTTACAAGGAAGACATTGTCAGTTTCAGCATATCATGAGGAAGGGAAATCAGCTGGCAGACTACCTAGCTAACATTGCTTTAGAAAAGGGAAATTGCAAATATGGAGATTTCAGCAGCCTAGAGATAAAAGGAAGGGGAATAATAAACAGCGATAAGTAACATCCCATATTTAAGAGTTGCTCCATTGAGGAGATAAGGGGGCAGCACTACTTCAAGGCCATTTACAGTAGATAGAATGGTTGAGTTATTTGAGTCTTTGAAAGAGAATCCACATGATCATAATGAAAATGCTACTGTTGTCCACATGGTTACTGTGGAGGTTGATGATGATGAGGAATTGGAGGAGCAGCAACACCACAATTGCAGCAAGTTGTTCAAAGACAGATCAACAACCACAGCAACTTGGGAAAATACAGAGCCACAGCAGGCTGTATGTACTTCAACTTATAGATTGCAGCTTACATGTATTTGGAATTGCAGGAAAATGCAGCACATCCAAAGCTGCAGGTTCCTGGACAACAACACAAATGCTTCAACATGCAAATTCCAATACCAAAACAAGAGGAGGAGCAACAATCACAGCAGCTGATTCACAGCACCTTCACAAAGCAGAAGCAAAGATACAACATATCCAACAACAACAACTTCAGAAATGCAGTCTACATCTCTGCATCCCTTGGGCCAACATGTGGAATGGCCTCTGGTTGTTTCTCTGTGCAGATGCCAAGAACAACAACAAGAGGAGCTGTTTTTACCAACAAGTTAACCAAACTGAAGCTGCAGCTAGGTACAAGAAGCTGCAGGGTAACACCAACAAGCTGTAACACCAACAAAAACACCTTCATCCAGCTTATGCAGATTCCATGAACCCTACAACAACAATAACAAGAATCCAGACCAGCAACACAACATCCAATACTTGGAGCCACACACAACAGCCATCAAAAATGAAACTAGTTTTCTATTTTTGTTCACTGATGTGTGTCTCTTGGTACAGGTGTCCTGCTACCTTGAGCCTTGTATTGGAGTTACAGCTGATCTTGGATTTCTTGAACCAGCATCTGCAAAACCCAAGAAGTTGCAGCTCAAACGGATACTTGGAAACGTTAGTCGAGAGACCCTGAAAAAGTTAGCCGACTTAAGTTTCATCAATGAGGTATACTGTCTACATATCCAAATCAGCAGCACCATGCACTACCTTTGCATGATGATCACACGACTCATGGACAAACTCGGTATGAAAAGATTAAGAAGGACAAAGATGACATGAACGATCTCGATCCATGCGAATGGGAAGTTTCGTATACTTGTTCTTCTTCAGTTTAGCTATTTGAATGTAGCTTAGTTGAATAGGACTAATGTATGTTTCTTTCTCGTATTTACATGGAAGGGGAGAGTCTCCCTCATTTTCGTTTTCCTTAGTCACATTGTATCGAGAGGAGTCCTCTCATAAGTTATCATTCATCTTAAGTTTGGAGGTAAGGTTTTCATATCCCCCTCCTTGTACTTGTACTTTTATTTTATATATAATAAGGAAAATTTCATTAAAAAAAAATAAAATATTTCATATCTAAATTTTAAGTATATTTTGAAGTCTGTTTGATACATAAAATCGTGAGTTTCTTCAACAATAAAAGTACAAGAAAATGAGAACTTTTTTTTTTCATAAAATGAAGTTTACCATTTATTGACTTACAATCAATAGTAAAAAACTACTGAGGTCGATAGGGACAACGATTCCTTTTATGACTGGTTTCCTAGCACTGTTGGCTCCAAAAGCTCTCAGATATTGAGTATTTATAATTAAATTGAATGGAGAAGGTAGCCAATATGACTCATCACCCAATGAAAAAATCTTACAGTTGTATATTTTTCCAACCTTTCATTTATTTACTACATTACTCATCATGGTACGGTAAAGTCTATAGTAACGGTAAGTTAAAAAACTTATGGTGGTATATTTTTTTTTTTATTGGGCGATAGTCATTGGCCACCTTCTCTATTCAATTGGGAGATGAGTCATATTAGAATTCTAAAACACTATTAATAAGGCTAGTTTAGTATAATACACCTCTAATAAAAAAAAATTAAGAGGTGTGTCAGATCAACAAAGGTCAAGTAATATTAAACGGAGGGAGCATATAGTTTCTTTTTTGTTTCCAATCCGGTATTTCATATTATTTGAATTCGCTGCGGGACTCGAAATGTCCCGATTAAAGCATTCTCTAACAAAGACAACTCCATACCCGAAGCCAGTGGCAGAGCATAAGCTAAAAGGTATCAGATGACCGTGGTTACACTATTTAGCTAGGCTATATAGTGCCATTACTTTTTTATATTTTGATACTCTTTAGTAAAATTTCTGGTTTCGCCACTGCCCTACGTGCTTGATTTCAAGATCCCTAGCTACCATTGAAATGTTGCTATATAGAATTAACAACGAATTTTGCATATTATTTAGTTATAAAATTTGTCCATTGCTAAATTTTTTTGTTTAATAGTTATGATTGAACACGCACACTTCAAAAATCAAAACTAATATAAGCATATGGAATCATTCTTGTTCATTCATTTGAAATAATACAACAGCATTAACAAATCACATTTTGTAGGAACATGTATAGACAATCTTCAAACTTCACACATTCATACTACAAGGCCTTTTATGAGTCAAAATCAGAACTTTATATCAATGGAGATTACTAGTGCATCATCACCCTTGTCAACGACAAATGTCTTGGTAATTTTCTTGGAAGCAGTAACGAAATCTACCTCATATGAGCCATGGAATCCCCGAAAGCTGAATTGACCTTGGTCATCGATATGGCCATGAGCTTGGGATAACCATTCTTGCTTAAGAGCAAGGTATCGTTTTCCAGCTTCATTGAGATCACCTTCTGCATTCACTAAATGTGCATTTTCTCGACTCATGAACAGCTCCCAAAATCCCCACAATATTACACCTTCCACAGCAGGGTGAGCAAAAGATTCCCGAAGCATAACTTCTAAATCATCAGCTCTAACGTGTTCGTTACCAGAAGAGACGTCAACTTCAGTGAACCAGATTGGAAGTCCAAGAATACTCAGTTTATCAAGAGCTGAACAGACAATCGGTCCAACTGGACTATCAATGTGTCCCTGAATACCTATTCCTCCAACTGATGCACCCTGATCTTGGAGGTCAAGAATATGCTCGATGTACTTTTCAGGGGATGACCGAGTGTCACAGCCATCCTCAACATGGTAGTCATTTACAAATAGGATCGCGGAAGGATCCAATTGGTGTGCTTTTGTGAACATATTTGCCCAGATGTCTTTACCTAACCGTTCTTGGTAGTAACAACCGTGCATCATCTCATTATTCACATCATAATGTTTGAACTTCCCCTTGTAACGTGTAAGCAGGCCCAATAGACGGTTTTGAAGAGCTGTCATCAAGTCATTGTTGTTCAACGAGCGTATCCATTCTTGAACGGTGGACTCCACCTCCCAAAATATACAATGACCACGAACTTGAATGTTGTGTCTTGTGCAAAAGTCTAGAAGCTCGTCTGCATCTCTGTAATTGAATTTTCCTCGTTGTGCTTCTGTGCTGTACCACTTCAGTTCGTTTCCAAAGACAGCCCAATTAAAGTTTTTGACAAAGAAATCATTGAAGTCTTCATTGTCCATGTTTGTTCTGCAAATGCACGATCCGAAGGGGAAACTGTTTTGCTTTTGTCTAACTCTAACAGACGCGCCAAGCAAACAGACTGAGTCTGATCCAGAGAACTTCAAGATGACATCTCGCTTGCGTATCTGAGAAAGAAATATTTTTTTGTCAGACGCATAATTGATCATATCTGAAAAGGATATGTATTGTACATGCTGTCAACCTATAGAAGAGAATTCTGAAAGAACAGCCATTTGATCTCGAAACACACACCAAAATACTAACACAGATCTCGTAAATGTTTGATGAGCTGTTTTAAACCGTATTATTGCAACAACATTTTCTGAACTCAGATAAGAAGGAAGAATCTAAGAATACAATATATGTAAGTTTCATGGGAAATTGCTTAACAAAGACTGCCACAAGTAACACCATTCTTTTTTCTTTCTAATATCAGAGCTGCTGCAATTAGTAAATTGTCACAGTTCTGCTTTCAGATGCAGTGTTGGCAACAGTACACAAGCATTAAGAAACACCTCACAGAACCTGAAGATTGTAACGCTGGAATGACAATTGAAAATACAAAACAGAAATATTTAGATATTACCTTCTCCGTCTGTCTTTTCAAGTGGTTAAACCTTGCACGTCTATCAACTGGGAAAATGTGAAGTCCAGCTACCATTAGGTCAACCCCAGCAGCAGGACCCTGAACATACACCATCACTTTAGCTGCTTGCTTCTCGATTCTAAAAGATCCTCCAATTTCATGCCATTGATCATCGCGGACCTCAACTTGGCCCCCATTAACCCATTGGTCGTCTACCCCAAGGGCAACACTAACATTCTGAGGGCCTGATGCTTGTCTAATTTTAACCCATGCAGATACTTGGTAGGTCAAATAGAGTTTGACTTTATCTGTGATCACCTGAGCAGGACCCATCCATGTCTCGGCACGATTAGTCACTGCAATATAACGACCACTTAAATTCTCATGAGTACCAAGGGAATCTCTAGCCATTGGAGGAATTATATGTGGTGAGCCTGTTTGAACACTCATTCTGCAATTCCCTAGCGGAAACCAGCCATTTGTGCCATTATTCAGATGGGCGTTTGTGATTATATTAACACCAAAAACTGCATTCTGAAAGAGCAAGAAAAAGTGAAAGAATGCTTCAAATGCTATTTGGCTGTGAAATATGGATCGAGAGAAACATGAAACACTACACGTTAAACTAAGAAACACTTTCAAGTGGCAGCTAGCTAGCATAAGTGCACAGCATAATACTTCCTAAGGCCTTTACGCCTATACTATTGCCATGCTAAAAAGAAAAGAAAAGAAAAACGACGAACCAACTAACCTCAACAACTGGTGGAGGAGGAGGAGGAGGTTTAACTGTGCGATTTACGACTAAACTATTGAGGAGGATATCCATGCCTGGAGGTGGACCTTCTAAAAAGATAACAGCTTTAGATGGGGAGTCATTTAGAAGAAACTTCCCTTGCAACTGCACCCAATCTTTGTCTGTGGCTTGGACTCTGCAGACCACTAGCTTTTGTTAAGCCACTTCGCTAGAAACTTCAATGTGCACGGTAATTGAAAAAAACAAGAGAAAACAGGTAGAAGAAGATAACTTATCAAGACAAACTACCATATATCTATTATGTTGGTGCACTTCAGTTAGCTTATATCAAAATTGATTCCAAGAATGTTAATAAAAATCAATGTCAAGAGATAATGATATAGTGATTTTCCTTCCACGGAAATTTATCAAATTCTATAAAAAATAAACATGAAGTTACAGCAGTGCTCCTGCTAGTGATTATTAATGCGGTAGAGAAAGATTATCCACACACAATTCAGAAGAAACAACCAGTTAATATCAGAAATTCCTTAATGTTACTAAGGCGATTATATTGACTAAGACTGTAATACATAAAATGTTATAGATGTGAAAAAAAGGGTATAGGTGGATTGAGTCATAATATCAATGTTTTTGGTCTGATAGCATTAAAGAAGTTTCATGACCAAGGACAGTGTATACTCTATTTACGAACAAATTCAAACAAGCAGTCAGCCAAAATACAGACCAAGAAATATTAATGCAGAAGCTCCATACATCTATGCTCATAACCGATAATGGTAAAATATTGTATATAGTGTGGGTGCTTTCCAAGAACATGAAGAAATCTTAATCAATGAAAAGTCATGTGCACATTACATAAGTGGAACTTGGATTAACTTACTTGGCAATTCCTATGTACTGTTCACGGTTATCAGCTGCTTGAACCCACAATGTTCCCCGAACATCTGCACTATTGACATTGTGACCATATAGCCGAACAATAGCAGTCATCTCATAAGCAATCTTTCGCTTTACTCTCCCGGTTATATCTTGCTGAATCCCATTCCAGCTCTGTGTGCGCTCCGTTGCCGATGCGAAGTATTTTCCAGATGTTGGATTAATATTTGCATCGGCCATACAGTCGTGGCAAACAACCTTGCAGCCTCTTCCGGACCAACTATTCAGGCTGTAATCAAAATTTGCGTTTACTATGATCTTCTCATCATCAGTACAACTGGATGTTGGCCTAGAACTCTATCAGAATAAAGGTAAAGAGTGCTTTTAGTAATAGAACAGATAGTATCAGTTGTTATAATCAACAGAAGAACAACACAAATCATAAGTGGCACTTCTGTTGTTCATTTTGTCTGGATACAAAAAGGATTTCAAAACAGAAATAACGTACTTCATAATCAGTGCAACTGGGGGAAGTGATGATCACTGATTTTATGAGCAGGTCAGATCCAGGTGAAGGTCCCTCAAGATAAAAGATAACTTGATCAGGCATAGTTGACAGTGAAAATGAACCTTCCAACATTTGCCAACCCTCCTCCGTAACAGATTTTCTGCATGGATTAAGGTCTAACGTTATAGATGTTCCATAAACAATAAAAAGTAATAATAAGTATAAAGATAGAGACTCTAACTTTGAAATAAATAAATAGCTTGTATCTGCATTTTGGTAAACAAGTCTCAACGTAGCCTGAACGTCAGTTGAACCACGAAAAGTACCAGAGACTCCAACACAAGTAGAAACTGTGTAGACACAACCAGCTGAAATTCTACTTGTAATATCTTGCTCCAAGCCTTGCCAACATTCCGTGCGATTCGTAACGACAGCATAAGAACAGCCTACATCTTCTGCAGTTCCTTTATGGTTACCAGAACCCGCTGGAACCACAAAAGCATTGCAGCAATTTGTGCGCCACAAGTGCAACCCTTCCGAGAAGTCATGGTTAAGGATGACGTTATTAGCATCATAGCTGCCGGTGTTTTTTCTGTTTTCCATTGGGCTCTGTCAGGAAAATGTAATCTTCATGAATGCACTCGAAGAAAAGTGACAGTAAAAAAACGTGTGTATCCTAATAAAGTACAGGTTTGGCATGCAAGATACACAAGAAACATAAGACTATTAGAAGAGCAAAGACATTACTCCGAGATCAAATAAAACTACGTAAAACAACCATGCCTGCTCCTAAATCTTCTTATACATATGATTTTGGAAACAATTTGCTTATGTCCATTGTTTTCCCAAGGCATATTCAGCAGTTCCTGATATTATTCGATTTAACTCATAGTAAGTTTCTTCAGAATTCCTTACTCGAAAATGCCATATACCCTTTTGAATCAACAACTATCGGTTCGATTTATCCTAATTTTTTTCTTCCAAATATGTTTTGTTGCTCAGAAACTAATCTATCCTTTAAACAAAAGGATTCAATCAAAATCATCATCTCATCTTAAGTTGTCGCACACTTTTATTTACTTAATTATATTCTCAAAAAGGCCCTCACGTGTGGGCCTTTTTTTCATGGGCCAAGCACGTGGATGATAATGGGTGACAGTGAGATTCGATCTCAGTTACAAAGCCTCAGTCTGCCTCCCACAATTAAAATTGAAGTTGCTGATAAAAACCCAATTCGACAAATGCACAAAAAACCCATTATAGAACAAAATTCAAAAGCCCCAATTAGTTACTCAAAGATCATTCTTTTTTTTTAATTCAATTTAGATTGGAGAAAGCAAGAACAGTAAGAGAGTACCTGTGAATTGGATTTGAAGAGTCGACGTGCAAAACTACTAGCAGAAAGCCCTTTCATTTCTATACAGATCCTTCTTCTTCTGCTGCTGGGAAATCTTGAAAAAAGCGCGGGACACCAAACAATCTAAAGAAAAATGCTGTTTTTCTTATTATGTTTTATTTTCATCTATTAGTCAAAATCCGAATGCAATCTTGTACCAACTTTATCTTTTTTCTTTAAAAATGTATTAGTAGTAGGTATGCTTGTGTTGGTTATATTCGGATTATATTTTGTGTAATTTACCTAAAATCCCATTTAATTATATTAAAAGTTAATTATATTACTTCCTCATTCTTTTTCAATTTATAAAAAACATAATTAAAATTTATGAATTTCAGATACATTACTAGACTTCTGAATACATCGACAGACATCGAAATACACATGGGAGAAATATATTAGAGAAAGGATAGAGATATATCTGAATGCATAGGGGAGTTATGCATCAGAGAGGGGAGGGATATACTCTAGAGGGTCGAGAGGGGAGTGATGTGAGAATTTTTGAATTTTTTTCAAATGGTAGAGAATTTTAGAAATTATGATAAAATAAAATGTGTATTTAGGTAATTTATTTTATTTCTTTATGCAATGTTTAATTTGGTCTACCCTCCACAATTATGGTGGAAAGGATGTGGAAAAGATTTCGGAATGTAATAATATCTTTAACCATGCTAATGCATTTATTAAAACTCTTTGCTTTACTAATACTAAAACAAGTCTTTTACCGAAGAAAAGTCTGTTACTAGTAAATGGAGAGGAAAGATCTCCAGAGATTCTTATCTCACTCCATTTCAGTGACTCAACCAATAATCAATGGCGAAAACTCAAAAATTCATGATAACACCTCGATTAATCCATGTTAGTATGACATAAGGCTGTTAAAATAGGAAGTGTGACTAATTCCGATTCTTACCGCATAAAACACATTGAAGATGGAAGAACATAGCTCAAAAAACTCTGTCCTATCTCATTATAATCATTGATCCTAGCTTTTGATAAAGTTTTGTGGGAATTTGAGATGATACTTCTAATCTCTCTAGGTTAAAGAAAAAATGTGATTGTAAAAATATTTCGATCCAAGAATCCTTTAGTCATTAATCAAGAGAATCTAAAAATACGGTAGTTCTAATCCTTGGATATCAAGATAATGTTTTACACAATTAATGTAATGTAACCGGAGCTAGGCTTGTGTATTGAATTGGTTCGATTCGATTTAGTTTTGAAGTGTATCAATTCGATTTATTGATTATTAATTTGTAGACATGTTAAACTGTTATAGAACTATTAAGTTATCAATTTATCGGTTATTAATCGTTATTGATTTAACTTGTTAAGATTTCACACACAAAAAAATCATGAAAAATCACTTAAAAACAAGATAATAAACAAATGAACCATGCACATGAAATGACAAATTGCATCTTGTTCAAAAGCAAAACATTGATAACTTGTAGAATTAAAACAGTCAAAAAGAAAAACATGAAACTAAACCCTTAGTCAAGAACTCTACATACCGAATGATATAAATATAATTTGTTAATTTACTATTCGATTATCAATTAGTTCTCTAAGAAAAAACCTCAAACCAATCAAACCCAATAACACCATATAAAAAAATAAAATAAAAATTAAAACCATCACCGAAATCGCAGAACCTTTAACCCATTATCGACAAACCAATAACTTTTTTTCCAATTCGAGTTATTAATTTCGATTCAATTTTAAACAGCCCCTAGACAAAGCAGCATACCAGAAAAAGAAGCTGACTACCTTATTTAAGCATTTCTTATTATTGCTATTCTACGTAAGGATCAGACCTCTTTTTCGGAAACCTCTCTTCCTAAACGAAGTTAAGGTAAAGTCTACGTACACTCTACTTTCCCTAGACCACACTTGTGGGATTCCAGTTGTTGCATGTAACAAGGATCAGAGATTTTTCAGTTCTCCAATAGAAGATTAAAAAAGAGCAAAAAGGTACACAATGCATATATATACAAGGTGGCAGCAAAAAGTTTGGTACTTTAGGTACACACACATTTACTTTCGAGAAAACATCTACCAGGGACTAAACTTCCTCAATCCACTACCAAACCAAAGAAACAATAAAATGGCCAAAATTTTTGAACAAACAAACAAAATTTGGAGCCCAGGCTTTGTTGCTAGAATTGTGTACTGTGTGCTTCAGCCAGAAGTCATTTGAGACATGTTTGAACTTCTTTGGTGCTTCTCCGCCCGCGTATTCTAATATTAGCTTTTAGTCATTGCACTCATGTAAGTTCTCTACTTGCTTGTACACTGACTGGATGATATCCTCTTCTTCTCTTCTATAGTATAGACAAGTTATATACAGGAAGAATTTCCTTATTATTTTTGCTTCATAAGGCTCAAGAGAAAATCTGTAAATATGTGTTCATATTCTGGCATTTTTCCGTACCCTGAAGTTTATATAAGCAAAAGAAATTTCATTACCATTGGTTCCGAGGGAAATGAATAGTTTTTCTTTTGAACATTGGTGAATGACAAGGTACGTCTACTGATGAAAGCATAACTTACCAGGAAAGTAGTTGATATCTATCACGTAATAACGGTCTTTAGTCCCGTGCTCTCGAATTATATCCAAGTTGAAGAGCCTGAGATCCTGCATGACATATTGCAAGAAAACTTTAAAATAACATGTTATGAAGCTGCAGAACAAGAAAAGACAAGATAGAGCATGTAGCCCCCATAGTCGTTCCCTTCCGTCATAATTTATTAAGGAAAGAGAATGAACAGAAAATACCAGTCTACGACGAAGTTCCCTAGCAAGCCTCTCAAGTAATGGCCGCGGAGGAAGCTCTGCAGAGGATGAATATGAATTAGTTGACACCATATTTTTTTTGAGAAAGGTATGAATTAGTTAACACCATATTGGTGATAAAAGCACCCAACAGCATGCAAAACCGTAGAAAATTAAGGTGTTCAGATTGAGAAAGGCCTTGTATTAGCGAAGGTGAAATAGCAGATCAATGGTCCTACCGACAATTGTGATGTTGAATTAATTAGAGTATGTTAGAAAACACTTGACTAAAAGCTTAAAGGTAATCAATCAGCCAAACATTGCAGCTTTGCAGACAGCTGAGTTTATTTGTGAATGTTTTCATCTTTGAATCCTTTTTATCTTATTTCATTTTTTCGTCATGCTTTGCACAATTTGCTATGCAACTACACAATAACCACCAAACCTCAATCATAAACAAATTGGGGTAGGCTATATGAATACTCACTGACTTAGTAGCTCTATTTAATCTCATCTCAGGCCAATATAATACAAGATAAACATAAACATAGAAAGCACTAAAAGGGTCTTTATAATTTTCTATTGGTATAAAAATCTCTGGCATAGTTAAAAGTTGCCTAGAAAGCATAAGACCTGAAGTAAACGTACTAAAATCATCAAAAACATACTCCCAACTTATTGTTTTATATATACATCGTATTCTTCCAATTGTTATGAAACTTAGTGACTACAAATTGATCTACGGGCAGAACTATTGAGGGGTACATGTAAGACATAACAATTCTCTGATTTAATTTAGTCAACAAGATCTAGGTGACTAGAGTAACCATCAGCTTGATCGGTTTAAGGGAAAATTCTGCAAGTGTGCAAAGACTGATTATCATACACTCTTGACGTTTGTGTATATTTATTAAATATTCAAATTGTTCACTTCAGATATGTCTTGCTAAAACCTCAAAGTGGATTACTTTAAAAACTTTTTTCAAATCAAAGCAAAAAGGAGCTTAAAAAGAAGAAACAAACATTTCCAATCAAAGCAAATAGGAGAATAAAAAGAAGAAACAATAAAGTGTAACGGAGAGGCCAATTTACAAAATTATTCTAGAACAGTTCTAGTTGACAGTGAGAAGACTAGGACAGATTAAACTCAGGAGAAAAGTGAGGAAGTAACTGAAGTACTAGGACTTTATGAACAGTATGGATAACCTTATCAATCACATTCTTGCTTAATCTTGGCAATCTATAGCCAAAAAAAATATTATATATGATAATTTTATCAAATGGACGAAGAATCTTTGAAGTCTTCCCACTTGTTTGAAAACAAGTAATCAAATGTTTAAGAAACTTCATAAAATTTATCCAACAAAGAGTAACCCATAACTATGTACAACAATGTAACCAAATTCGTAGAGAAAAGATGGCTTACCACCAACACTAGGATCTAAATCAGCATCTTCTGCAGATGCTGCAACACACGAAACTCTAGGGAAATGGAAAACCCCAGCATTGTTGGACAGCTCGCCTTTGCTAACATCAGGTAAACTGAAACGCCTGACAACCTTAATGGCTTCCCCAACAATAAAAACCTTAAAGAGTACACCTCCTACAGCCACAAAAATAACAAAGTATCACCACCTCACTAATTCAATCAAAACTACACATGAAAAGCACAAATTTAACTAGTAAATGAAATACATACCATGATTGATAAACTCCTGCAGAACAAGCGGGGGTTCAAGCTTCTGAAGAGAGGCCATATCATAGGCCAGAGACAACTCATGTGACTTTGCAACCAAAGGCTTCGCCACTGAGAACACAATAACAACTCCATTCAGAAAAAAGAACAGCCACAAAAACAATTAGTCTATCACTCTATTGCCCTACCAGTTCATTCAGACTTGCATCCATGGCAAGTAAAGATCTGATAGCTAGCCCCTACCTTTTATCGAGTTGTGAAAGTTCAAAAGATGGTTATAGATCAGTTGATTAATCCCAAATAAGCAACAACTAAA
This sequence comes from Solanum dulcamara, assembly GCF_947179165.1. NCBI lineage: Eukaryota > Viridiplantae > Streptophyta > Magnoliopsida > Solanales > Solanaceae > Solanum > Solanum dulcamara. Next base: position 83,093,632 of record NC_077237.1, on the reverse strand, counting down.
TATAGATATACATACCAAGAGGTAGTGAAAGACCAGCTTTATCTACTGCATCTGAGATAGACGAAGGATCTTTCTCTATAACCAATTGCCTGGGAACACCTACTGTGCCTGTCATGCAGTCAAAAGCAAGCTACTCATCGTTTCAGCATAACAGCTTTATCAAAGGCATTCCAGCAACTGTAAATTGACAATCTTGGTGCATACAACTAATAAGCAGGCCCCCTTTTTTCAGAATAACAGCAATTGTATATCGATAATCATAAGTTCAAGACAACAGTTCTCGATGATCATAGAACAAAAGTGGAAAGATTACCATAGCCATCTGACAAGTTCAGGTCTGCGACATCTTCAAGCATGTATTGACGATTATATACCTGCTGTATGGCATCTGGAGGATCAAGGACTGCGACATGTGGATGTGTTTGCCTATAATCCTGTCCATAAAAAATTAAGTGCATAGAATAAGAGACAGATATTCTCCATATGGACTCCTTTAGACTAAACTGAAAGGAGCCTTTAACAGAGAAAGCAAATGAATATATTAATATATCAGTTTCCACATTTGCATTCATTATTAATATTCTAACATAATCAATAAATTCATGATAAAACTAGAACAAGAAACAGTTATCCTAGACGGATGACATAAGATCATTGCTGAACTACAAAAAGGTAAAATAAAAAAGATTCAAAACATTGATTAGGTTAAGCCTCTCCTCTTAAAGCTGGTACAGACATTCACTATGAGAAAAAGAATCAGTTTATGAAGTTAGGAGTACTATCCTGAAAACCAGCTAACAAGTCCATGAAGCAGAAAGATTCTCATTTGGCCAGAAGCATTAGGCTTTAACCTTAATTATGAAGTCATGAATCATAACGGAAGAAAGAGAAGGCAATTTACAGGTTATGTGTGATGGGAACAAGCATAAGCAAAAAACAACCGGTTGCCCACCAATCACTGCCAACTCTAATCCACATTATCAAGAAATTGCATGTATTTCACACCCTAAACATATACGCATATTTGTCGCATAACACATATCAATTGTTGTCTTTTGATATGAACTAACCTCAAGAATACGACTCCACTTGCTACCTGACAACTGCAAGAGAAGAAGAGCATGAAAAATAAAATATAGGGTATTAAGCAACATCTATTAAAAAGAACTAGTACGATAGAAACAGGGAAAAATTAACAGACTGATTACTTCCCTGGGCAGAAACTAATGGGATATCTGGGTGTTAATAAACAGGAAAGACAGACATAAAACAATAAAAAATGCATGAAGTAACATGAGGTAGTACAATGAACTAACCTTGTGGAGCACAATGTCAAAAGGACCTTGATCTGAAAGGGGTCTGCTCTGATCTATAGCAACAAACAGTATTCCCTTATTCCTACATAATGCAGGAGGAGCATGGTTAGCCACTTGGTTGCAATGTAAACATGATAAAATCCAGATTAATTTCAATCAATAGTAATGTTAGACCTGAACAAAACAAGCCCATTACAAAATTAACAAAACAAAAATAATAGCTTAGTTTAAAAAATGAATCAGTCTAAGTGTATCTTTTCAATGAAGTCGATCAGTATGTTTAATCATTTCTAGTTTCAGATAATCCATATTTGCTCACTGACAGTTGTTGTTCAATGAACATTTTTGTCTTGATAATCCTGGTGAACTGCTAATTCCACAGGTACCTCGATTAATTTCACGCGATACCTACTATCTCTCACCAGCTCAGGTACTGGGCAGCTTTGCCCACCAAGGCTTGTTCAATGAACATATTAATATCTCTGAACACAACATCGGGTATAATGTTCAATGTCTGCTTGATAAGAAAAAAATGGACACGTCTGGAATCCCAAAATATCCAGTTTTTAAAAGTTTAAGAAGAATTACAAACAAGGGGACTGCACGGTAGAGCATATTAGTTGATAATCAAAAGTTATTAGATGCCAAAATTCAGAAGTTAGAAATAATTGAGAAATTCATGGACTCAATGAGATGAGCTTCTCAACCTCTTAACCCCCTCTCCTCCCTCACCCATTCAGAGTTCAAATCCTAAACAAATAAAGAAAATAAAACTAATGCATGCTCTCTTGATATGTTGGTCTCAAGAAATAAAAGGAATATTGGCAAATATAGATAATCTAAATATCAATCAAACAATGCATTGGTCACAAACTACTAGGGGCCGGCTTGATGATCCTTCGTATACATCCTGCTCTATTCAAGAAAAGCAAAAATCTAAATATGGATGTAACTAGCTGAAATTCCGGACTTGTGAAGAAAAAAAAATCATTTTCTTCCCTATTTGACAGAAGAAAATTAAACCAAGAACCATCAGATAATGAAGGAAATAGCAGAAATAAAAAGGAATCTGTAATTTTCAAACAACCGAATTAACGTAGATCTTAAATTACCCTTACATACACCCCAAAAACAATTTTTACACCTAATGAAAGCAAACATAACGGACAATATCAAGAGACTATGAGTTCAAGTGGGTAAGCTGCACACACACACACACACACACACACACATATATATATATATATATAATCCCTACACATACATTACATATGCACCCACAGAGAAAGAGAGAGACATACACACACATGTAAATATATACATATATGTATATACATACAGACTATGTTGCTTGGACTCTTCAAAATGTTGTCAGGTGCATGTCGATTCCTCCAAGAGTAGTGTACTTTTAGTGTACTTTTTGGAGTATCCGATACAAGTACGGTAACATTTTTGAAGAGTCGGAGCAACATAGCATACAAATACTTTATATACATAAATATTTACACACACATACACACACGCATATACATACATATGAATTCCTATGTACACAAGATCTAAGCCGAAAAAAGGTGATTTCACTGAACCTGCTACAAAGAGCTAAATCCACCAATCAACAAAGCAGAGATGTTAAGCATTCGAAAACGGGAAACACATGATATCTATAGTGGAAGGGTTTCTACCTAACCCACAACTTTCTTCTCAGACCATAAATATTTGACAAAAATATATATACTTAGATTGTGTCTACTTGGTCGCACCTCTGCTTGTTAGAATTTCAAACATAAACAGCAATGCACATGCAATTCAACAAATAATCACAAATTTCTTGAGAGTTTTATCATGATTTACAAATCAGGAAGGAAAAACAATGGATTGATTACCTAGCTAGACCTACAAGCTTGGGCTGCAAAAAGCTCTTAGTTTTCTTGGATGTAAGAGCATAGCCTACCACCACCAACTTCATCTGTTGCTGGGGAGACCCATGCGCCGCCACCATTTCCATTTCCCTTTCCTCTTCCTCTTCTTCTACTTCCCTCTCATACATTTTCACCCCCCATCCTCATCCCCCTAAAAAACACCTTTCTTTTACATCAAAATTTGTGTATTTACAACAAATTACTCACAATTCAATCCTACACAACTAAAACAATAAAAGATTGAATCTTTTCTCAAAAACACTTAACCCCAGATGACCAAAATCAAGAAAGATTCAATCTTTCTTCAAGATAACTAAAAACAATAAAAGATTGAATCTTTTTTTCAGAAAAACTAAATCCCAGATGACCAAAATCAAGAAAGATTCAATCTTTCTTCAAGAAAACTAAATCCCAGATAACCAAAAACAAAAAAGATTTAATCTTTGTTCAGTTTATGCCCAGTATCTTTAATTTGAGTTGGCGTAATCTGAAAGTTGTTTCAAAAGGGGCTGAATTCCAAAGAGGAAGAAATGAAAAACAGCCTGTTTACACACAGTAACACACTCAGAAACACATATATATGTTTGTGTACATCCAGAGAGAGAGAGAGACACGGCACACACACGAAGAAATATGAACGGTTTGTTTGGGTTCGCTGTTACAATGAATGTTGTAATGCAACACACAAGTGGATGAATGGTGGTCTTTATAGGCACTAGAATTTTTGACCAAAATTGGCCCCCAAAAAAAGGGATTTTTAAAATTAATTAGATTGCTTTGGGACACATCCAAATAAACTATTTTAGTTTGCTTTTGTTCACTTGATACTCCTTTTTTAAAAATAAAATTAAAAAAAAAAAAAATATATATATATATATATATATATATATATATTAAGGTTTATTTTATTAAACTATTTGTATTAGTTATGATAAATCCATAAATAATATCTGGAGAGGATAGTGTGTAGATATTACTTAGTTATTTCTAATAGATTCTTGACATTTTTAGAAATTTAAGTTTGACTACATTTATATAGTTACTTAATAAAAAGGATAATTTTAGGAAAAAATATTAGAAACAATTCAAATTTATACAATAAACTAATTAGTTTACAATGAATATAGTCATGTTTTATTTACATAAAAAAAAAGGTCAAAAATCATAGAAAATATACAGTGACTATACATATAGCTTACAAAAGTCATAGAAAGTATACACTAACTATACAATATAGATTACTTATATATGACATATACGCTGAATATACATTATGATACATTCTATACATAAATATACACTGAGTATGTATGAATATACACTGAATATACATAAATATACATTGAATGACCCTTTTTTGATAATTAAAATGATCGAATGACCATCTAATGTAATTATCCCAAATTATTATATTGAACAAATGTGTGGTAGCGTTCGTACTGATGCTTTATGATTCAAATATATTGCGTTTAAGATTAGAACGAGATTGTCAACAATCCCCCATCGTTTCATTATTAATTTGTTAAAATGGATAAATTAAAAAAATTAGCATAAGTGTCGAGTAGGACAAAAAAAGAAATAATAGTAAAAGACATTGACAAAATTAGTTGTCAATCACATTATAAAATGCTTAAAACGTATTAACAATCATGACTGGAGATTAAGATCATCCATATTAGAATTTAAAATAATTTCAGAAGTCCTAAAAACATGATTTACCGGAGTTGAAAAGCAATGTTTATATATATTATTTGTGTTAGCTTATTCGGTTTTGACATGATAAATAATGATGTTCACCTTCTAAGCTTATTCTAAATTACTTTAGAGTTAGAGAGAAAATTGTTTTAGAATCATAAAGATGTGCCATAAATTCTAATCTTGATCGTTAGTTTTGCAAAGTATTAATTGGCAAAATGAACATACTTCAACATAAAAATAAATAAATTTTGAATAACTTAATTTTCAAATTCTAGGTTTCCGATTGATCTTTAAGATAATGAAAAAGAAGACAATATATCGATAGAAGGCTAATTTGTGTAATTTCTTAAAATATTATCTCGCATCACTACGTATTAGGTGTCTATCCACCTATATTGATTTTGAATACAAGTATTGTCTTAATCAAAATCATTCAAACTTGGGAGTGTAACACATGTTATTTCAGTATCATAACGTTCGGGTAATTAGATTATGTTGTTTTATTTCGTAAAAATGAAATAAAAAATGACACAACAAGAAAACAAGACTTGTTTGTCTTCAATGACAAACAAAATTTAAAAAATCCAACTTTCTTTATGATATTCATTTATTTATAATTTTTGCCATTTTCCTCATGGTGTATATTATTTTGTGTTGTACGTGCTAAAGGAATGTTTGAATATATTTGAGGCAAATTGTTTCACTTTTTTAATTAGCTCAAGACAATATCAGATCAATAATATATTTGCTTTTAGTATTCCATGATTAGGCTTCTGGATATGCATTGAATTTGAATACAATTAACTATATATATGATGAGATGAACATTAAGCATGCAAGATAACAAATAATTATGTCAAATTTGATTAATAATAATAATAATAATCCAAATAAAAAAAATCATTTCTCACTCCTCCGATTCAAATATTGTTAACGAATTAGGTCTCACGCTCATCACTGAGAGAAGCGATTAACAAGAATATTTTCGACGAACCATCTCACATGGTGATTAAAGTTTACCTAAATTGTGGAGCTGCAATCTCAGAAAAACATAAATACCAACTAAGGACAGGTTAAAAAGCACGTTTATGTATCATGTCATTTTTAAATCAATCCTCTTCATGACAAAATAATATCATGAGGGTGACCAATATGGGTTGTGATGCAATAGTGGCCGAAACTGCTTCACCCTTAGACAGAGGTCTCGGATTCGAATTCTGGATGTGGAGAACATCATACTGGAAACGTCATCCCCGAATGAGCCCTATAGCGTGCAATCCAAATTTAATCGGGGTTCTAATACGAACTTCGAACTCCGAATGAAAAATTAAAAAAAAATATCACGAGTGTGATAATAACATGAATGGACACAATTACTATAGTCTTCATCCATCCCGCACAATATCCTACTATTGTACTGCCAATTTTTGATTGTGGATGATATCGATCCTTTTATAAAGAGTATAAATTATTTAAGTGTATTAGATAATCAATTGATCGAACACCTAATTTTTTAATAAAATGTTCTAATTAGATATTTTTAGTTCAAATTTTGATTTTTTTTGTGTGTGTATATTTTCATTCGTCTATTAAATAGTTTAGTTAATCATATTACAAGATAGACCATCTTCTTTAATTATATACATTTATCTTAGCAAGCCGTAAAATCCAAACATTTTCTACTTGAGGTTGGTGCATATAATTAAACGAGATGACATATTTTATGTAATCAACTTAACTATCTACTAGACGAATGAAAACACATGTAAATGTTTTTCAAATTTTTAAGGTGTTCAATTGGAACATGATTAAATTTTGAGTGTCTAAATAAAATATTTTTACAAATTTAAGAAGCTAACTATACATTAAGCCAATTATCTATATACTGACAGTTCAAAGAATTTTTACATGTCATTATAGTTTATTGTATAAGTTATTTGTCAAATTTTTATGTTTAGAAATCATTTTTTATTATTTGTAGATATTCTTTGGATAACTTGATATGGTGAAAAATAAATTAGTGGAACACATTGATAATTTCTTAAATTTGTGAGTATATTTCATTTAGACACAATGAAATTACGTCATATTACAAATGCATGTTGATATTAGACATTTTCACTTCCAATTTTAGATTAATGAGTACGTGTATTCTCAAGAATTTGTTACGTAGATAACTTAATCACTTAAAATGTGTTACATTCTTAAATTATACACATCAACTTCAATAAACCGTAAAACATTAAATCCATTTCAAAAAAGGATAATGAACATAATTAGAAGATGTGCCTTAGTTTAAATTATTGATTTAACTATGTAGTCACTTACGAATACACACGAGAGTTTTTCAAAATTTGAAGCAGAAATTGTCTAATATGAATACTTTACTATGTATTCAGATACTTAATTAAATAAATTATAATCCAAACATTTAAATAAAATATTTATGAAAAATTTAAGAAATTATTGATGCATTCTAAAAAGAAAATTATACTGATGATATATCATGCATGTAATTCTTTAATTAAATAACAACATAGTGAATTTACTTGGATCTCATTCTGAATAGGACCCAAAAAAAAAATTGAAAAAAAATTTAGCCTCTGGTTTTTGATAGCTAGTTAGCTACGTATCTACGCCTTAGGTCTTCTTATTTGGCATCATTTGATTAATGGATTAAATTATTTTAGAATTATAATTTTAAAATTATAATTCATGAATTAATTTATTTCATCAGGAAGATGTGATAAAAATAAGATCACGTTTACTAGAATAAAATAAAATATTCATAATTAAATTTATATAATATTTAATTAAAATAAATTTAATTTTACAACTTAGCTCATGAAACAAAGGATGTCATTATTCCGTTAAACATGTATTTTTTCGAACCTTATCTTCTTTTTGCTACATAAAATATTTGGATTTTATCTATATCTGTAGACCGTAAACAAGTGTATTTTTTAAAACGGAAGTAAGAAATCTTATCAACAAGATCATTTAGTATAGCAAACCTAATATGTGTGTGTAAATTGTGTGTAAATTTTCTTCTTCTAAATTGTGTACTCTACTAAATACTTTCTCCGTTGTTTTTTAGTTGTGATGTTTGAGCTTTTCAAAAATTAATTTGATTAATTTACAAAATTAAATTAGATTACATTAAGTTGATATTTATTTTTTAAGAAAATTAGATATTCAAAAATTATACGAAAAGTAATATAAATTGTAATTTTTTATATTAATATGATGAATTTTTTTTTCTTAAAATGTAAGTCAAATTTATATCGTTTGTCTCTCAGAAAGGAAATTATGAAAACTAAAAAGGAATAGAGGGAGTAATACTCTTTCTGTTTTAATTTATTAGTCTAATTTTAACTTGACATGGAGTTTAAGAAAATAAAAAAGACTTTTGAATCTTGTGGTTTTAAACTAAAAATGTATCAAATGTCATTTAATGTAACGTCCTATCTCCGTCGTTAGGAATAGGCCAATGAGATAGGATTTTGGGCCAGAAAACTTCGGGTAGTAACTTCGAAAAAAATTAGCCTAAGCCAGAATTGAATGAATTCTGAGTCAGGTTAAGTCTAGGGTGAATTGGTGAATAGTGGGGTATCGAATCTCCGATTTATTTGGATAAGTTGATAGCCAAGACGATTTGAAGCATTTACAGCTGTGCGGAATCGCATTCGGGTAAGTAAAACTTCCAAAATTCGATTTGGCGTGAAGGGTATATTTTAATACGTTTTTGAAAAGGGGTGTGTTACGAAATGGGGGCTTGAAGCTCAAACTTCGAGCTCACTATTTCAGCATATCCCGCCAGAGCTAGACAGTTTAAGTTGAAAAAACCCCAAAAATGTTTTTTTTCTGTAAAAACAGTTTCTAGATAGACAGAAAGCGACCTAGGACGATTTCTATCGATTTTCCACGGATTTACACGCTTAAGGTAAGAATTTTACTCCCTAAATTCATCCTTTGATTCCTAAAACCTAGAAATGATAGTTGGTAATCATTGGGGGAGGGTTTGAACTAAAAACTAATCGTGGGAAATAGCCCTAGGGTGGGGTTATGATCATAGATTTGGGCTAGGATGTGAATTGTGTTATTGATAGTTAGGCCATTGTGTTGATCATTTATATGTATTTACTGTTTTCTAGAGCAAGAACAAGAGGAACGAACTCAAAAAGGAAAAACACTTGCATTGTAAGGTTGTTGAAGCGTGAATTCGAGGTAGGCGATGGTTTTTTCCCGTATGTGTTTCCTATACTTGCTAAACTGCTTCATGATATGCATATGTGTATATGAATAGGTAGACATGCTAAATTATGTGTGAAATAATCATTTGCTAGCCTGTTCTTGGTGATATAATGATGTAAATGTTGAATGTATTTGTGATTGTGGTATGGTTGGATCGGGTGTCACATTCCGACACACATTTGGATCGGGTGTCATGTTCCAACACAAAGTTGATTGTTTGTAGGTCCCCTGAGAGGAACCTTATGTGAAGTTATAGTATGTTGAAAATATTGATTGTTTTTTGCTGAATATGGTTGGAGATGAGATTAGTTAACTTATTATATATATATATATATATATATATGTCTGTTATGTTGAGTTTACTTGTCTATGATCCACTTACTGGCTAACCGCGTGATCCTACCAGTACATTGTTGTTTTTGTGTACTAATACTACTCTTTCTCTGCTTTTGGTTGAGTACACAACATATTCAGCCGGCTGCGGAGAGACCTCGTCTAGAGGAATAGAAATCTTGTTCAAAACCAAGGATGAGCTATTCTGTCATGCTGTCGTAGGCTTTCTCATTTGTCTTAATCTTTCGTTCGGGACTCAGATGTTTCGACAACTGCTTTAGTATTGTTACTTCATTTTGGGAGTGTTTTCCCTTTTCTGTACTGATAATTGGTTAGAATTTTGGTACGGACGACTTTCAGTTTCTAGGATGTGTTTACTTCTGCATATTTTGGGTTGATAACTAGTTGCTTTTTTTGAGTTTATGAGAACTCATCATTTATTCTTGTTTTACACCTGTTTGGCATCTTTAAATTTGGGATTTTTTTGCGATTAGGGTTGTTTGGCTGTTTAGAATGGTTCTCCCACCGGAGAGTTAGTGTGGGTGCCAGTCACGGCGGAGAGGGTTCATGATATTTAATTTTGTAGTTTTAAACATGTTACAAAAAAAATTGTCAAATTAAAATTAAAGAGATAAAAAAAGGAAGAAATATTTTTTTGAAACAAATTAAAAAAAGTAATAACAAACAAACTGAAAGAGAAAAAAAATATATAATGTATTCATATTGATTATACACCTATTATGCCAACAAGATATTGACCATAATTTCTGAGAGACATAAAGTTGCTGCTTTTAGGCCCATGACCACAGGTATCATTACAACAACAATATTTTTTCTTGACCCAAGTGAATGAATTTCAGTCCAACTTTGTAAAACTCCTAATTTTATTTGCTAAAATTGTTTCAAAATGTGAAATTTTATTACCACCTTTTGTCATTAATGCTTTTGTATGAACTCGAGGCATGTCATTTTAAATATATTATGAATCCATAAGATAGTCTAAATATATTAACTTGAAAGAGAAGGGTTGTAAAGATGATGGCAAAACGATATAAAAAAATTTTAATACACATATGAACATATACGCGCGATCATGATTTAGATGATGAAATTTTTTTAAAAATTATTCCGTTGCCGGGACTTGAACCCGGGTCTCTCGGGTGAGAGCCGAGTATCCTAACCAACTAGACTACAACGGATGGTTGTTACAAATTCCCTTACACAATTATTGATCCATTTAATAGAAATTTACACAAACATTCCACAATACAGAAAGAAGTTAATTTCTTTTAATTAGCAGTGAAAGTTTTCCGAGAAGTTGTGGATGCAAGATTTCACTGAGTTCAAAAAATAAAAATGGCATGCATGAAGTTTGAACTTGAAATCTCGAGGAAAATTTTGAACCACTAACACAACCTCTAGTAGTCTTGTGTTTAAGAGTCAAAAGATTCCAATATATATATATATAAATTAAATTTTTTTATCTTATATATACAGTATAATTTTTTGTTGTGGAGGGTTCAGATGAACACCCTGACAACCCTCTAGATCGGCCCCTGCGTTTGAGTCCGAAACACGAATAGAATAACATGAAAAATACCAATAATATTTTTAGTGATTATGCTGAAGAAAGACAACAAAGGTTAATTAGTTTCTGATGAGACGAGTCAAGAATAATCTATCAGAAATAACTTCTATACCTCACAAAGATGAGGATAAGGTCCGCATACATTCTATTCACTTTAGATTTTACTTGGAGAATTATATTTAATATTATATTATTGTAATAATAGTTTCAGATGAGACCTGTTATGGTTTTAAACAAGTACTAAACTATTCAATTCAGATAAATGGTATGTTTAAGGCTGCACCTTTTGCCTTGGCCAAGTCATGTGTAGTAGATTATGTCCCATAAGTAGCATCCTAAGGTGTAGTCCAAATAATTAATCTTGGTAGATTTATTCCCTTTTGCTAAGTTTTGGTGGCAAGAATATTACACGTAACCTATGTTGCAAGATAGGCAGATAGCAAATATCTTACAGAATAGTCAAGATAACTATAAATAAGTTATGATGGGAGATAGGCAGATAGCAAATATCTTATAAAATAATCGAGATAACTACAAACTAACCTAAGACCACTATTAATATAAATAACACTCCAATTAGGTAGAGTTGAATATCGTACAGTACAGACAGGGGCAGAGCTAGCTAGCCTTCGCCAATATTTCTTTGTTGAATTTTTTTCCGTATGTATGATATACTTTAAATTTCCTTAGTTCTGCATCTAAATTCGTAAAATATACTCAATGTGTAGTACAAAATTTGTAAGTGTTACATAAAACCCTTCAATTTCAAGAAACTGTCTTATTGAAAATATTACTACTACAACAATTACATATATAGTTATGATCAATCATTAAAACTAATTATACACTATTGCTAAATTTAATTAGCCAAACTATCGCTATAATTGATAATCAAGGTCAAAAAATACCGCTATTTCTGAAATTTCCTCATTCATGATCTTGAGGTTTGAAGGGCTTATATGTCTTGAGATCTTGTGTAAGGCCTTGTATGGATCCAACAGCAGCAACAAGTGACACAATCAAGCACGCCCAACTCAATATACGTAACCATATCCATTTGAAAGAATATTTGGGTATTTTCCTTTGAACAATGTGCATTTCTATAGGGAAATAAACAGTTAATGGATAAAAAGAAGCTGCCCCAATTAAGCCCAAAATTGCATTGAAAAATGGGAAAATCATAGCAATTACTGCTGTTACTACAACATAGGCTGTCCTCCACAATATCCTGAAATAGTTAACATTGCAAACACCAAACCATGGGATGTTTATGTCATGTTGGGAAGTTATGAATTTGTTGTCTGCCCATTTCTCATTACAACGACCCTCCACAAACCTATATATTGGTTGGGAGAAAACCTGAAAAATTAAATAGTGATTTTAACTTTCAAGAATTTACTTAAATAGTCACACACTTAATTGCTTAAATAAAAAATAGCCGAAAACCATACAATTTATGTATATTAACTAAAAAAAGTAAATAATTAATAAATATGTCGGTCATTTGTGTAAAGATCTTTTCTAAATTTTATACACTAATAAGAGAAGGTTGTCATCATTAAGTCACCTAAAGATAAGTACAAGTAAAACTAGTCATAAAAATCGGAAGAGTTTGAATTTTGTACACAAGGGCGAATCCAAGGATTTGAACTTTATATTCAGGATGCCAATTTGAGTTACTGAGTTCAAAATTTAAAAATATGTACATATTTAGCAGATTTCTTTACACATACCAGTCTAAATCAAAATTATTGGATTTGGATTAACTATAGCTTATGGATTAATCAAAATTCTTTACACATACATGTACATATTTAGTGTGTCTCTCTCTATATATATATACTAAATGTAAAAATATTTATATTGTCAGCTCATATAATTTAAATTCTAATAGGAATTAGTTACCTGGAAAATAAAACAAAACCAGCTATAATAACTTAAATATTTTACTGACTCATAATATTCTTATATCGTTAATGGTGGATATATATCGAAGTACATGCTAGGTCTTCAAAAATGTACTATTTTGCAATAGTCACAATATCTATCAGTATAGGAATGAAATGAACCTCATTATTGCAATGGAAATGAACGTAGATGATTCATATAATCGACCATAACTTTTACATACGTACCTGGTAAGCTCCAATTAGGTGGATGGCGATGCAAACGTTAGCAAAATCGATTAGCCAAAAGGGTTCGTAGAAACCAAATCCAGTGAGGAAATTTCCAGGAGCATCGTTGCCAAAGGCTGCATAGCCAATGGTACCACATAACACATAAAATAAAGTTGTGGTAAAAACTCCAACAAGAGATGCTCTCTTCATAGCTTTGTTCTCTGCTGGTGGTGATCTCAATGTGTCCTGCAATATTGCCAAGTTTGGTTAAGCAAGTACACCTTCGTACTCTGTTTGTTTTAATTTATGTGAGTGATTTGAAGTATGAAAGTCGAATTGATTAATTTATTCTGTGAATTTGAGCATAAATATTTTAACTTTTCATGAAATAAAAAATATATATTTAACAATGAAAAATATTATAAATCATATTAATCAACAATTTAACATAATTTTAAAATATTTTTTAAAACTAGAAATCATCATTTGACTCTCCAAATAGTCACTAAGATGCATAAAGTAGAATTGAAGGAGTGTATTAATTGCATTATCATGTGACAAAAGGGGTTGCTCAGGTGATAAGCAATTTCTACCTCTAATTTTAATATTGTGAATTCGAGTTATTTAGAGGGGTAAAAAAATAAAAGCTTCTAAGAAGGAATAAAAGAAAAAACCTATTAGGACTTGTTCACGTGGACAAAAGGGGATTGCTGATAAATCGACCTTCAATCCTAATATTATAGGTTTGAGTCACCAAAAAAGCAAAAAAATGAAAACTCCTAAAAAAGGATTAAAAAAATAAAATTAGATGTCGCCAAAAAGGATGGATCCAACTCGTAATAGTTGTCAGTAAGAGATAAGTACTTATTTCATCTGAATCTAATATCTTAAATTGTAACATAAATTTATATATAAGAGTTTACTAAAAATTATAACAAATAATATAAATTCAAAACTTTTAAAATATAATAATATATTAAATTCACAAGACTTAAATCAGGAATCTGTTATTTGTTAGGTGTTTAGTCACTTGTCAAATCACCAAAAGATTTCTTTTTTTGTGTGTGGGCTCATTATGATCAATCATGAATGTAGACAAACTTGGCACAAATTTGGCCCATTTGAATTACATATTATCTTATCATAGTAACATTTAAAGACGTGGCCAATTGAAGTAATTAAAATGTGACACATGGTGCTATATATCACAACAAATATGAACATAGTTGTTAAGAAGAAGAAAGAGACTTGGCTTTCACTTCTTTGACTCAAAAATCGTGGTCCCTATAGAATAATATCACATGTTGCATGTTAATGGGAAAAGTGAAAACTATAGAGAGAGAAAATGAGAAAAAGGTAAAGTATGTCGATAATTTTTTAAATTTATTAAAAATATTTATTTAAATATTCAAAATTTTGATTTATTCTAATTAAATACCTAAATATATAACATAGTGTTCTTATTAAATTAGCTTGAATTTTCAAGTGTTTATTGTGTAGATAAACTAATCACTTATAATATGTGACCTCTTTTAATTATATATATATATATACACATCAACATTAATTTAAGACAGATTCGATGAAATTTTATGACTTATTAAGATTAATATCTATAATTAATTATGTTTAAAATAATTAATTTATTTACTTAATAAACACTTGAGAGTGCATGCACAAACTTTTCAAAAAATTGTATAATTATCTAACAATAATATTTTAATACATTTAAATTTTCATCCATTGAAATAAAGAGATAAAATTTACGTATCTATTTAAGAGGTTGTCTGCTTATTCTGCCTAACCAGAAAGAAGTTGGAACTAGGCAGATAAAAAGTATAGATATTTTATGGTCTTTATCAACTTTTTGTAGCACATGCATCTATCCACCATAAAATGTATATTTTATAACAAAAATATGTACCACATGTCATTGTTCGTTAGTTATTACTATAACTCTAACAAGCACCTAACTAGTATATTTTATTTTTATTTTTAGATATTTTAGGTTACGTAGTAACTCAATCTGTATTTTCAACTTCATTGTCTTCTTCCTCGGTATCCTCTTTTTCCGAATCCTTATCAGCTTAGATAATTTTTGTTATACTGGATCATTCCTTAAGAAATAAGATATAATAATATAGTGCATATCACAAAAAAGAGTGTCTATTTTATTATAAGACAACCCATTCTCCTCTCCCTCTCCTCGTCCTTTCTTAAGAGGTGAAGCAATCGTCACTCGATAGCTCAAAACTGACCAAAAATGACCTGCACAAAATCATATGATTTGTCCTCATTTACGTTTCCACTAACACTAGCCTAACGCCCTACTAGCTAAATTATAATGTGATGATTTTTGTTTTCTATCTAAATGTATAGAACTTATCTTATCGACGTCGTCATCTTGAGAGAGAAAAGAAGTTAGAGCTACATCAGCACAAATCAATAAGTCATCAATCTTTTTATCTATTTTTATTTTGTGTATATTATTATCATATCAGATCAAAAATAAATATTATATTAAAATGTAAACGTATTGAAGAGACAATAATTAGGGTAACTAGCGATATTTCGATATACACATGTAATACACACATGCAATACACACACAAAGAAACATGCTTGACAAAGATGTAACAACTCTATGATGTGTATAAATCTTAAGAATATAATTATTTTATATTTGATAGTGAAATATTATTTTACTCTAGTATAATATAATTCAAAATAATAATTTAATAAGGGATATTTTTTTTCTTGCCTGTATTTCAATGAGAATGGTGGCAAAAGCATAAGCAAAAGCAATATCTCCAATAGCTTGTAAACTTCTCCAAATTTTCTGTGATCCTGACACGTCCACCCCAACTATTGTCCCTGTTAGGCTGGTTTTCACATGATGCCCTACTCCTAAAATTAAAAAAAAATAAAAAAAATAAATAATTAAGGAAAAAACAAATGTAGACAATTAATTAGTGTCTTCATGTGAATTAAAAAAGAAATAATGAATTTTTTACAAAATAATGATTTTTTTACGAAATAATGAATTTTATATTATCAGTGAAGTTTAATTTGAGATAGGAAGTCGGTTGATAATTTTTTCGTTTCAATTTATGTTCATAATTTGAAGTTCGAAAGCTAATTGTTTCCAATTTTGATCATAAATTTAGATATAAAATTTTTAGATTTCTTAAAATAAAATTTCACATATATAAAAATTATGTAAAAAAAATTATAAATCACTATAATTTATCATTTAAAAATATTAAAATTTATCATTCAAAATATTTAAAAGATATATAATATTCGTCTAACTCTCGAAATCCAAACAACTCCATGTATTATACTAGACTAGCAACTAATGAATTCTTTTTAATTATCTCATAAGTGGTCTGATTATCTAAATAACTAAAAATTTTACTTATACATGTGAGAGCATAAAGAATTAAGATTTTTTGTCCATTTATAAAATAAATAGAAGAAAAAAAAAAGATCTTTTCAATGTAAAAATAAGAATTTCTTTATATAAAAGTAAATTTTTTTAATAAAAACATGATTTTTTTTTAAAAAATATGATAAGTGAACTACAAAATCAATTCTGTCGAATAATAATACGTACCCGCAACTTTGGCGATGGAAAGTCCAAGACCAATAAGAGAGTAAGCAAAAGACATTATTGCTGCAAGAATGGATAGCCATGAAAGTTTATGGAAATTTGGTATTTGGCTTAGAATTATTTGTATAACTGCAAAAATAACCATAAATGGATAATTGGATACTGTGCAACTGGCTTGGTGCCCCTTTTTGTGAAAACAATTGGACCTTATTACTGCCCTGAATAATCATTAAAAAAAATAGGAAAGATTAATTAAATGTTTATTTAATAAATTAATAAAGTAAGTTTAACACAAATTGGATTTATATTTTTTGTAATTTTTTTTTTACTTTAGTTAGACTTACTTCATACTGATTGATGCAGTAATTGTGTATCCAATGGTAATTCCTACTAGATTACCATACTGGGATATTCCACATAGTTGCACTTTAATTCCTCCTGTTTAAAACGCCAAAAATAAAATTAAAAAAGGACAAAATTCCCAGTAATTAGCATTTAAAGTTGTTGCATAAATAATGTTATTCATATTTCAATGTATTATATTTAAAATGAAATTATAAAGACCTTATTATACAATCCATAAATTACTTTAGTCTTTACCTACCAAACTCTTTTCAATGAAACTTTAGCAAGAAAATTACTATCTGTCATTTACCTAGTACATTAGAGAGCCATATTTTTTTTGGTTCTATAATAAAAGCTACAAAAAATTTCAACTCCTTCCCTCCTAAAATACTTGTTATTTTTCATTTTTTTCCAGAGTTAAATTAAATTATACTATTATAAGTAGAAATTCTTATCATATCAGTATGATAAAAAAAAATACATCTTTGATCAAAATTTAAATAGTATAACTCTTGAGATGAAACTAATAGAACTCACGGCTCATAGATACTAAATATGTGTATACGATCAGTATATATAACTTAAACTCGATAGTAATTTTTTAGTTACCTAAGTGAGAGCGGACAACCTCCATGTAACTATAGTTTCTCTTGCCGGAATCGGGGCCGGGAGAGCGATAACAATCAGCGAGTAGTGTAGAAGTAAAGTAAGTGATGAAAGAAAAGAGGAAGAGAATAACAGGACCAGCCACCCACCCTAGTTGAGCCATTGCCCATGCTAGTGAAAGCACCCCTGACCCTATCACCGCAGTTATTATATGTGCACTCGCCGTCAATACGGTCCCTTCAAGTCAAAATTAAAACGATACAGGGAAAATTAGTACGACAATTATAAAAGCATGACAAGTAAAAATAAAGAAATCATTCAATTCTTTTTTTTAAAAAAAAGAGAGAGAGAAGAGAAATTTATGTATTCCATCTATTGACATGACATTAATAGAACAATGACAAGCAAAAATCGAAAAAATTATTCAATTTTAGAAGAAGAAAAGAGAGATTTGTGGACAGACTCCATCTATACCTATTATTGTGTGTCTCGCTTTTATTTTTATTTGTCTCGACTTATTTAGAAACAATTTGACTTTAAAGTTTTAATTTTATTTCTAATGACATTATTTATCCACACATATATTTATGTCTATTTTAAATTACAAGTTTGATAAATCATTCTTTTTTACGTACTTTTAAAAATTTTGTGCTCAGTTAAATGCTGTCATGTCATACAAATTAATCTCTACAAATTAATGAGATGAAGGAAGTATCATGTATGTGTATGTATAGTGATAATTATATATATGTGCATTCAATCTAGTTTTAGAGATTAAGAAGTCAAAAGACAAATCTTAGACCATTTGAGTTTACAAACTTAAACCATCAAGTTAAAATTGAAACGATACAGGAGAAATTAGCATGACATCTACACAAGAATGACAAACAAAAATCGAGAATAATATATACCTGTTCTTTTTTCACGTCCATCATCATCAACATTTTTCTGAACTTGTCCATTTTCTAGTCCTTGTGGTGATTGTTCTACATACATATTGGTACTGTTCTTCTCAAATTCTGATACCATTTTTTTGTAAGAGTTTTGTTATAGTATTGTATGGTGTGTGGAGTTAGGAAGAAGATGGGAGAGGTTTATGAAAAGAAGGAAAAAGAGGGGACAAATAAGAACAATATATAAGTGAATGTAGAAGTTAAAAAAATGAATAAAATTAAAACGGAATAATAGCTTTAAAGACCCTTGTATTTATTTCGTTTTGTCATTCTGACCTATGTACTCTTCGAAGTTCCATTCAAGCACACACACATATTCAAACAAACAATTTTAAGCACTCCCCGTCTCATGTGCTAGCTCTTAAGACGCTCTGATATGAATGTCCACATCGTATTTTCTTTTACACTTCATATTAATTTATTTGAAAAAAAAAATCAACTTTTTTTTTCAATCTATAATCACCTTTACCACATTAGTCCTCCCTCCACCTTTCCCTTCCTCTTCCTTCTACCATCTTCACCCTTTAATGTTCCACCATTTTTATCCTCAATTTTTTTTTTCAATTTCAAAAAATAAAACAGATTAATTGAATTGAAACAATTTTTCTTCAACACGAACGATAAAAATGGAGAAGAATTTTAGCTTCAAACAAACAGATTCAATTTCCTTTTCAAAAAATGAGAACCATTTTCACAAGCACCATAAACAAATAATTTCAGATCCCTTTCCTAAAAAATAAAAAAGAAATTATCCATCTTCTCTCAATCAAATAAATTCATCATTAAAAATCACCTCCATTACTAACACTATTTTTTTTTCATCTCACAAAAAAGGGCCAATGATTTATTCAGGTAATGTTTCCTAATTGATTGGAAGGTGGGGAAAATGGGGAGGAACGGGAAAAGGGGAGGGGGTTTGTCTTTAAAATAAATAAATAAATATATATATATATATATATATATATTATTTTAAATATTTTTAATTTAAATTTCTATATTTATACTCGTTATATATAACAGGTAAAATTCACGTATTTACTCCGACTCAACCATTAGGTTACCATATATGATCGGTTAATTATGAGAGAGCTTTAAAATAGTTTGTTTAAGTATAATGTACATATATTTAAATGGAACTTTGAAGAGCATCAAAATTGGAATGACAAAATGACACAAAGTACAAAAATCTTCCAAATCAGTGCGTCTCTTGCTCTATGGTAAAGGGCCAAAAAGTATGTGGCTAAAAATGAAATTTGAATAGGATAATTATAACTCAAACACTTTTGAGTGATCGTATTAACAATATATATATACATATATATATATATGTATATTTTGATCATACTAATAAGTTATTGACCGAATAGTATATATTCAAATTTGTAGCTAGCATTTTTCTCAACACCAAAAATTTTAGATATTTTTACCTACTTGTATGAAATTTGGGTGGTGATATAATATTTTTAGGTCAAGTATGATAGGCATTGATTTTTCATCCTCAAACGTTTTTTATATTAATAAAGGGAATGCATAGATTTCTAAAAAGATTTTTCACCGGTTGTTCTTTTTTGAACATGTATTTAATAAATAATTTTTTGTTTTAAAACTTATTTTACATTATCAACGTGTATATATTTATTTTTAAAAAAAATTAATATATCAAGAATTGTTTAGTTTTTGTTCAAAAATGTACGGTTACATTTATTTTTATTTTGCATAATTTTGATTTGAGATGAATTTAATTAAAGTAACACACAGTTGTAAGTTATGTCATGTTGTTTTCAGGATGGCATATTATTATATTTGTTTATATTTATAAAGATAAATCCAAACAAAGATGGCCCCCCCACAATTTGCTAAAGAATTGCATTTGGTCCTAACCACTGAAAATGAAACGAGTGTGTTAATCAGTCATTCATTGAGAACTTTAAATTGCATGGTGGGATATTTGGGTGAAATATCAAATACTTATTTATTTTTAATCAAAAGTTTTAGATTTGAATTGTGGGGTGAAGTAATCTTTAGCAGGAAAAGCTTTACCTCTCAAAGAGTAAAAACATTTCGATATAAATCTAAATTAATCAAATCCCAAAAGAAATACTCGACTTCAGATGAAAACCTATAAAAAGAACTTTTTATAGGAATTTGCCAAACAAGAAAAACATGGAGAGATTTAATCAGCTAATCAATCGTTCTCATGCTTTGTGGGTCAATTTGTTTTTCCGTTTTTAATAGCTCATTGTGAAGATATTTATGAACATATGCAGATTCAAGATTTAATATTTGTGGATAATTTTAATTTTTTAAATTATGAAATTACGATTTTAATAATTAAAATTGCCAAATTCTAAATTCATAATTCCTACATTTTTTTTAAATAATATAAATTTTAAGCAAATAAAACTATTGAGTTCAGTCGAACGAAATCGTAAATCCTTGCTATTTAGTTCGTTAAAGGGAATCATATATGAGTTACGTAACTTTGTGGTACTTTCCATCTCATTGTTTCAATTCTAGATGAACAGTTCTTCTTTTTGTGTACCAAATATTCTTAATTCTTTTAATTCGCAAAGGGGCTTTTTGAAAAATCACTAAATTGACACAATTAATTATTAAGTTTAATAACTCATGTGTATCTTCGAGCTTTGACCAGCAAAATAAAGAAAGTTAGGGGCGTGTTCGGTATATCGATCGGAGGTGGACTTTATGTGTTTAATTGGTCAAAAATTTTGAAAAATATTTTTTTTAGAAAAATAAATTGCTTTAAAATGATCCTTCGGGATGGTCCAGTGGTTTGGGCTTGGAACTTCCATTTGGAAGTCTCAAGTTTGAAACACTTGCCAGCGAAAGCAAAGAGTTTGTTTTTTGGGTCAAGCTTGTCACATCGGACTTGCTTAGTGTGGGTTGTCTTTTATGTGTGATTTGCGAGTTATTGCATAGGCGCGGAAGTTTTGCCTTGTGCGCACTCAAAGAATAGCGACCGCGCATTTTTCTTGTCATAAAAAAATGCTTGACATTCCATCTTGATTGTATCATCCCCACCCTTCAACATACCTCATCTTTAACCCCATGGCCCTATTATGTAGCTCCATTCCCACCACCCCACACCCACCACCCAATTATTGGGTGTTTGCCTTGATTTTTTTACCACAATTTGATTTTCTTTTTTCTAAATGTAAAACTCAAAATTTTCATATTTAACTAGTCATTTCTCAGAAAAAAATTATGACTTTATAAATAGATTTTTTTTTTGACTTGATAGCATCTATAATAAATGCTTTAAAAATTTTATTTAGGAGGAGAATTTGTGAGACACAAGTCACAAATATTATGTTATTACTTGCGTGAACACTTTTTTATTCTAAGTGTTACGTGCATATTTGAATTCTTACCAAATGTTAAGGGATACATATGTAAATTACCAAAGGCATGACACTGAAGCCTAATAATGAGATATATCAAATATTGTCGATTATAACATGCATGTTGTGAGACACTTAACAATTACTGGATAAAATTCATTAATTAATTCTTATTCTCAAAAGAATTATTGTATTCTTCTTTAATCCCCTAATATTGTATTGAAGTCTATTAAGTAATAACATATTTGATTCTCTTAAACTAGAAGAGTGAAAATCTACATCTATCTTAACATTCATATACCTTATTTTGCTACTTTTACAAATAAAATTATATGTTATTAATTAATTTGAAGAATTAGGACCTATTTCTAAGTAAGATGTTATTGTCTTTGCATTAATTACTTTAGGCAGATAAAAAAAATCACTTGTCTAGGTAATCATTCCGTAATCATTTGCAGTGATTGATGTATACTCACGGCATAACAAGTGTATAATATATGTATATACACAAACTACATAGTGATTATATCGACTAAAACTTGGAGAAGAAAAAATAAAAATTAGAATTATTTTTTGTCGTGGGCGTTTTGGGAATGTCTTATAATGTAAAAAAAAATCCACTTTTTTTTTTAAAATTCATTTTGGGATGCCATTGCTTTCTGGTGTGAGGAAAAATGACAACCACTTTGTTTAATGAATTATTTTTCATGTGCACGTCTCTATCTTCTTCCCCATAAATTTCTCCTCTATTTTCTCTACCACTACCCACTAGCTTTTGTTTTTTGACAAATAAATAATACTATAATAGCTTACTTTTCTTTTTAGTTAATTTCTATTAAAAAAGAATATATATATATTTAGTAACAATTTTATTTCGAAATACACATTTTATCCTTAATGAAATAATTTATAGCTACACAAACATCTATCACTCATTTTAGAGCACAAGTTTCGAATGCCTTTCTTTCTTAAACTCTGTCAAGTCAAACTACATCATATAAAATAGAATGGAGGGAGTAATTGAGACTCTCTTCCGACCACTTTATATGCGGTCCTTATTAAAAAATAGATGATCCAGAATACTCTTAGTCCACTTCTACTTGTACGTCTATTATATTAAAAATAAATGTCTATTTTGAAAAAAGATAATTTATCACTTATTTAGTTCTTAATTTATTTTTCATTGTTAGCTATAGTCATTCAAAAGATAATATAATAAAATAGTGATTTCATTTATTGATTTTCAAGAGATGTGTCAAGTCATGTAGTCAATATTGAACAATAAAAATAGATGAAAAAAAGGATGTAGTTGAAATTAATTACTAAAGCGATATTGTTTTGAATTAATTTTTATTATTAAAATAATATTTATTTTGAGACGGAACGAGTAAGGATGGTAAAATTTAAGAGAATTTTTGTCCTTATTAGACTATTATTACAATGCACACGATATGCCGCATATATAATGCCGACTCCTATGTTTTCACATACAACTTTGTCAAAGATGATGTCTCTCAAAACTAAAATAATCATTTTTTAAAAGAATTGATTAGTGCTTAATTCCTCTTTGACCATGCACTTTTAATATAACTAATTTAGTTTCTTCTCTATCAATAATTTGCTCTAATTAAGTAATACGTCACCACTTTGTTATATTGTTAAATCAACAGATTTCTATTAGTAATATATATGTTTGGTTTAGTCAAATATCATATGATTTATATGGACTACCTAGGTATTGACTCACTTGTGAGTTGTGACTAATAATTAAGTGACACATTTCTCAAGAAAGATGGTTGTACAATGTGAATTACTATATACTCCTCCTCTGTTCCATTTTAACTGAATTTCTAGATCTTTTTTTATTGTTCAAAGTAGTTGAATTGTTTAAAGTTCAAGATAAATGTTTGAAACTGTTTCCATGTTTATCTTTTCCATTAATGAAGTTTTGTAATTTCTTAGGAGTAAACTACACTACTTACAAAGTTATACTCCAATAAAATACTACTTGTATTTATGATTTCACATTTAATCATCTTTATGATGATGATTAAACAAAAGGATAATAGAGGAAAATATGGTTTAAATTTTGTCCTTGAATACTTTTCTTAATATGTGTGGATTACCTTAGAAATTCAACTAATATGGAATAGAGGGAGTACTATATAATACTACTCCATTCATTCCATATTAAGTGAATTTTTGAGGAATTTTTCATTGTTTAAAATAATTGAATTGTTCAAAATTCAAGATAGATGTTTGAAACTTTTTCCATATTTGCCCTTTCATTTATTGAAGTTTTATATTTTCTAGGAGATAAATCACACTACTTGCAAAGTTATATTTATGATTTTATAAAGGGCAACAATGGAAAGTATGGTTCAAATTATGTCCTTGAATGTTTTTCTTAATATGTGTGGACTGCCTCACAAATTTACTTAATATGAAATGGAGGGAGTAGCTTTGTTCACTTAAATACATTCACATATATGAAAAAAAGGTCATCATAATTCACACCCATACACATATATAATTTAATTGTAATTAATTAATTAATACTTCTACCTTCAATTTTTAACTTAATCGAACCATAGTATATTAATATGATTTGATGTATGTTCGATTCTCTAGCGGATTCGCCCTATTGTTGCCTCCTATTCTTGAAAGAGTGATCAAGAGGCTTAGAGAAACCTTTAGCATGATATATGCTATCATCGAAGAGACTTTAGTTATATCTTAACCCGTGATTAAAGAGTGAGGAGATCAAAGAAATCGTAGGCCTCACTGAAGTCCTTTTAAATAAGGGCTTCATTCAGAACTCTAATAAATCATATCAAGGACAGAGAGAAGATGCCCCGTCTAAATTCAAGCTAGGAAAGTTAAAAGTAGGATATCTGATATGACGTTTTCAATGTTCTCATGATGGCATGGCAACAACTGCGAATTTATAGTCTAAACAGTCCATCTAACACTAAATTCAACAAACTTGTTTAACTTATTTCTTATGTACTCCTGTTTCAACGATAAAAGTATAAATGATGACACAAACAAAGAAAACCAATCAATAACAGGTTTTAAATTCACAAATTCTTTAATTTGCCTCACCAACTTTAACTGCTACATTACAAGAGAAGACTAATCTCTATGATTAATTAAATGTTTTAACAGAAGCAACAACATACGACCTAGGTCTGAAAGGATACACCATATTAAAAATGATCTGGTAATTAATTAATGAAAATAGCTTAATTGCTGTTAAAAGACTTGTACTCCTAATTAAAGTCTCTACAAAAAGCTGTTTTTGTTGTATGAAGATATAGAGACTTTACCACTGCCTATGAGGTTGTAAGGATTAAAAGGTTGTTTCCAACAAACCCTTACTCAAAATGAGTGTAGTAATGTTTCAACAAAAGCATGTCTTCTCTTTTTGTTATTTTCTGGAAGTGCATTATTAAGAAATCACTTACATTTTCAACGCATATACACTGAGATAAAGTAAACAGTCAAACGAACATATTTTGACTTGCATAACAGCACATTTCAGTTCAGAAGACCACAACAAGTAATATTAATTGCTAGGAGTGCAATAGATATTCATCAATAACAAACACACCACAATGTCTTCACTCAGTACTCGTCTCCTTCATCACCGCCTTCTTCATCGTCCATTTGAGCACCAACCTCCTCATAATCCTTTTCAAGAGCAGCAAGGTCCTCACGGGCTTCACTGAACTCACCTTCTTCCATACCCTCAGCAACGTACCAGTGCACAAAAGCACGTTTGGCGTACATCAGATCAAACTTGTGGTCAATGCGAGAAAAGACCTCTGCAACACTAGTTGAGTTAGAGATCATGCACACAGCCCTTTGCACCTTGGCAAGGTCGCCTCCAGGAACAACAGTAGGTGGTTGGTAGTTGATACCACACTTGAATCCAGTAGGGCACCAGTCAACAAATTGGATAGTACGATTGGTCTTGATGGTGGCCACAGCAGCATTGACATCCTTTGGCACAACATCACCACGGAACATGAGGCAGCAGGCCATGTACTTGCCATGGCAAGGGTCACACTTAACCATCATAGAAGAGGGTTCAAATGCGCTATTTGTGATCTCTGCAACTGAGAGCTGCTCATGATAAGCCTTCTCAGCTGAAATGACTGGAGCATAGGAAGAAAGCATAAAATGGATTCTGGGATAGGGAACGAGATTTGTTTGGAACTCATTCACGTCAACATTCAGGGCTCCATCAAACCTCAAAGAAGCAGTCAGAGAAGAAATGACCTGGCATAGGAAGCACATAAATTACTATCAACTATTGAAGAAATATGTAGTATGTAAGACAAAGTCCAGAATGATATGCTACTAAATTACCTGTGAAATAAGGCGGTTAAGGTTGGTGTACTTGGGGCGCTCAATGTCCAATGAGCGCCGGCAAATGTCATAAATGGCCTCATTGTCGAGAAGAATTGCAACTCAGTGTGCTCAAGCAGGGAATGAGTTGAAAGTACACTGTTGTAAGGCTCCACAACAGATGTTGAGACCTGTGGTGAGGGATAAATTGTGAATCCTAGTTTTGATTTCTTGCCATAGTCAACTGAGAGACCCTCCAGTAAAAGTGACCCAAGACCAGAACCAGTGCCACCACCAACAGCGTTAAATACCAGGAAACTTTTAGGCCAGTACAGTTATCTGAAAGCTTCCTAATGCGGTCCAAACAAAGATCAACTATTTCTTTCCCAACTGCACATAAGATACAAAGATGACCAACTGCGCACAACTGAGCTGAAAAGAAAAGTAAAAAAATGCAGAGTAATATCTATACTTGTATAATGGCCACAGGCAAAGTTGTTGGCTGCATCTTCTTTGCCACTAATGAGTTGCTCAGGGTGAAATAGCTGTCTGTATGTTCCTGTCCTGACTTCATCAATGACAGTAGGCTCAAGATCTACAAAAACAGCACGGGGAACATGCTTTCCAGCTCCAGTTTCACTAAAGAAGGTGTTAAATGCATCATCACCTCCTCCAACAGTCTTGTCACCCGGCATCTGGCCATCAGGCTTTGGAAGAGATGAAAAATAATCTTCAGCAACACAGGATAATAAACTGGTTCTTGAAAAGCGAAAAAGAAAAATGGATTGTACACAAACACCAAAGAAATATACGGAGAACAGAATTCCAAAAACTGATAATCTAATTCATATAGTACTCTTTTTATATAAATTATTGAAAAAAAAGATATTACAACATATATATACCAAATCAGTACCATTTGAAGTATTATATGCATTATATTAGGGTAACTCACATGACATATATTATCATATATTGATTGGATAGCATAGAAGACTGGTTCATGCCTTAAGAACACTCTTTAATCCTCTATATGATACTCACATGGCATATATACTGTTGACAGCCAATTTTGGCTTGATATTTTCAAAATTAATACTCTCAAGTTTTTTATTCATTAAACAATTTAAAATGTGTTTAAATGCAATTTATCGATAATTATCTTTATTTATGAAAAAATTAGAATTTTCATCAGTTTAATTTAACTATATTGGTGTTTCTGTCACAGTTCGTTGATTATAAACAAAATCATGTTTCAGTTTCATTAAATCATCAGTTTTTGTTGAATTGCATTTTTTACATGCCATTAATTACATTTGTTATAATATATTCATCATCATTTTTAGCACAATCTATGAAACACAGATAAAGTATTAACAAATACAGATAAAGTACGTAGCCCATCATTTTGGGCACATGATTTTACGTGTCATGGTTTTGGACAAATGATTTTGTACAAAGAGTGGTTTTGAATTGTCTATATAACTTTTTACTTATATCCAAAGTAAAAGGGGAAGGATAACTTTTTAGATTTAGGTAAAAGAAAAGTGCATTTTGAGTATCTATTTTTACTGATATGAATAGATGATGTTCATGATTTTTCTTTTAGCTTATTTTGATAATTCTTTTGTTCAATTGAATTAATTTTGTGTGGTTTAATTTCTCTAATAACTTTGTTTTTTCTGTGTTATTGATGCTTCTTAATTGGTACTGCTATGATAGCTTGAGAGTTGTTTTGATTGTTTTGGTTCTCTTTACTATTTGTTGAAGTTTTAGTTGTCTAAAAAAAAAAATCTCTTTGTTGGTGGTCTGATGGCTCGCCAAAGAAGAAAGGAAGAACAAGGGTTTATTTGTTTATATGTTTTATGCCCAAATCTAAAAATTTATCCACCACCTTTTACTTTGGATACAAGTAAAAAGTTATATAGAAAATTTAAAACCACTCTTTGTATAAAACCATGTGCCCAAAATCATGGGCTATATACTTCATTTGTATTTGTAATACTTTATCTAGGTTTCAATGTATTCGTAGACTCTGGTATTTGGTTTATTCTTTATAAGAAACACACATCGACCGTCTACGATAACCACATGATGTATATCATACACCGACATACTATCATATACTGACATGACATCATTAAGGATCGATTCATTTCTTTAAAAACAAATGAGCTTAGTCTTTCATGAAACCAGATTGGTATATATCATATATTGACAAGGTATCATAAAAGATAAGTTATTTTATTTCTTATCATCAAAAAGAAAAAGTAAAACACAAAAAAGAAGACATAAATATATGAAAGAACAAAAAAAAAAAAGAGACAGAAAAGAAGAGCTTAGGGCATCTCCAACTATAAGCACTATTTTTTACACCAAAATGGTGGACTCTCTTTTATATTATATTATTTTCTTTTATTTCATAAAACAAATCCTTTCTTTTTTACATATTCATCTCATATAATTAATATTCCTTTCTTAAAGTGCCAACATACCCATCCACTTTCCCTTTCTTTATAGAAGAGAGAAAAGGATATAAAGGAATATTCTTTTTGATGTACACAATAGTGTAATGGGTGAAGTTAATTTCCACCATTTGGGTGTAAAAATAGTGCTCAAGTTTGGAGATGATCTTAAAAGATGACACGCTCAACTAGTGCTGACTGAAGCTAACATCATCCCGAAAAAGACAGGCATGAGCACTTCAACTTTGATGGACAATTATGTAGTTTTCCCAAAAATATATGCGTCTATTACTATAACGATCTATACTTAAACACTACATTTTATAACAATGTGAAACAATCAAAAATTTACACATGCACAAAATATATACACTTCCCATTCAATCTATTCAGGAGCAATGCACAATTCAAACAGATCTAAACAAATATCAATTTGGTAATGCCAGATAGGTTTATCAGCACTACTGTTGCCTATTTACAGGAAGAACAACAGCGATAAGAAAGAAAACAATTACCAAAACCGCACACATTTAGCTTCCATTTGGCCATAAATTTTGAACTGAAATAAAAGATAATCTAAAAGGCACAAAAGAAAGAGGAGACTGTGAGGTGAGACAGAGGGAGCAAGAAAGTATTTTGTATTACATTTTGCGGTAAATATTCACGCTTATTTATCGGCTTGAAGTGGGTTGCTTTCTGACAAGTCCCAACTCCCAAGCATATGTGTCAAGAAAAGGAAGTGTTTTATCACCCGTCATTTCTCCAAGTAATGCCAGCTTCTCAAATACACCTATTTGGCTTGTCAAATACACTTTAAACATACTTTTCGCACAGATCTATTCAGAATCAACTAGATCTACAAAGAAACAAAGCTCATTCATGCTAATAAAAATTCAAACAGATCTATAATATACACAGCGACGTCAAGTTTCCGAACAACAAAGTGCTCTCTGAAGAAGAAGAAGAAAAATGAAAAAGCATGTACCTGAATGCCATGTTCAAGGCAATAAAGCTCCCAGCATGCATTTCTGACCTGCCCACTGTGAATTGATAAAACAGTTTTCAACAAACTTATAAATTGAGTAAAAATAAGTCAATTCAAACATGCTACTACTAATTGGTTCAACTGAAGGCAGTTTTTATATGAGTATCAAAATTGGGTCTCGATAAAATCTAGGGACTGGAAGAAAGAAAAAAGTCTGAGGTGAAATAAACCATGGTTAGTTAATCGAGTTTGTCATTTGAAATAAAAAATATAACTAAATTTGCTCACATAATAATTTGATCCGAAAATATCTTTATCATCAATAATGTTTAGGCTCATACATGATTACCACCCTTAATTAGCATTAAAATACTTCTTACTCACCTCAATTTTGCGAGACACTCTTTTATATATATTTAATCTATTTCTATTTTTTTAAAAGCGTCATGTAATTATTGTATCTTATTATGAAAAAAAAATATTTAAAAGCATAAATTACATGTTTTATGTTATAGAAGATACTTTATTGGTGAAAAAAAATCCAAAAATCCCGTATCAAACCAAAAAATAAAAAATCTTGATTAAAAAAAAATAATCAAAGGTTTAATTTAATTTATAAATTTCAAAAAGCTGACATAATTAGTTTGACTTGATAAATAAAAAATTGAGCTAAACCAATCTATGTACACCTGAGAGTACTACATAAAGTTTTAATAAACTTGCTTTAAAAAAATTTCGTAATGCTGCTAATTAATTTCTTTCAAATAATTGAACCCAAATTAGATTTTAAAAAAAAATTGTCATCACTATCTCGAGATCCAAGGGTGGAGGAACATCCAAATATGAATAATTAATTGGCCACCCTTTATCGAAAAATTAAGTCGCGTGTATAAATAGAATATTTTCAGTTGTTGGGTCATATTAATAACTGCACACTCTTAAACACAATTGGGGTTGATAGTCCAATAGTAATTGTGTTCAGTCAGTGTCCAAGATCTGTTGTTCACTTCTTGTTATAGCGATTTTATAACACCCTTTTTTAATTTTAAAGAAAAAAGAAGGGAAATAAATAGAAATAAATGTCTATTGATCGTATCTAATAGCTAGTCCTCTCACCCGGTTATTCAAGCCCATGAAATACGTTTTTTTTTAGGGAAAATATCAAAAATTCCTATTTTTTTAACTCTCTCCCTATTTCACTGATACATCACTTTTACCTTATATCAGTTACCTAAATTTACGCCTATTCTTTAGCCTCCTTGATGGCAGTTTCTTGTTATCAATTTCAGTCCATCTATTACTCAATTTCAAGAATTCAAGTAAGGTATATTCAAGTTTTTCCTTTAATGGTGTCTCACTTCATTCTCACCTTCTTCGATTTCCTCTGTTTTCTTCTGTAAATTTTTTTCTCACATTGTTCACTGATTCACATGGAATCCGCTCCATCTTTTAGTGTTGGTCTCACTCAGTTGAATAAAAATCAAGAAAATCTTGATTCACCGGACGAGGTTAGATCCAAACATCGTAACGATCCATCAGTGATGGATAAGCTCCGTGAGAAATTGAAATTAAAATCTCAAGTTCAACATTCACCCAAAGAAGCCAACAAGAAGATTGAAGGAGTTTCAACACGCCCTTTTTTTTAATGTGGTTTTTTACTGCTCCTGATACATATAATTTTATGTATCAGATTCGTATGTATCAAGCTTGTATGAGAATCTGATACATCCTGTTTATATTTTTTTTAAATGTCATTTTTATAAAGTTTTACTAATTCCTGATACATATACTTTATGTATCAGATTCTTATCTATTTCATGATACATTGTCTTTTTGTATCAAATGCTCATATATCAGGATTTACTGCTTCTGATACATGTTATTTATATATCAGATTCTCAAGTATCAAGCTTACATGAGAATATGATACATCCTGTTTATATAATTTTTTAAAATGTCATTTTTCTAAAGTTTTACTGATTCCTGATACATCTATTCTATGTACTAGATTCTTATCTTTTTTTTGATACATCATTTTTTTATCGGATTCTCATGTATCAAACGTTAATGCTCCTGATACATCTTGTTTATGTATCAAGATATAATGCTTCTGATACATCATGTTTAAATATAAAAATTAAGTTGTATTTAATCAGTTTCCATGTCAATGCAGGGAATGAAGTACGTCATCAAGAAGATCCCCTCACACTCCCTAAGATTCGGCACTGCATATACGACTAATTTTATTGATGATTTCAAATCATAAATAAGTGATGAAGCTATACAATTATTTCGACAAACCATACTTGGTCACTATCTAGATATGCCACAGTGCAATTTTCAAGGGCAAATCATCAAATGCCTCTTACTTCTTGAGGTCGAGCAAAAAAACAGAGAGGAATTGCACAGTATGGGTGCATGTCTGTAATGTCTGGAAGGCCAAGGATGATTATGTTAGCGACAACAATGATCCAAAAAAACCTAAGAGAGATTTCATACATCCTGGTCAAGGAGAACTGATGGACGTCGAGTAGTTTTTTTTTAAAATTTTATAGTAATAGAATGTACAATTATATTTTTGCACCAATAGTAAATATTTTTTTTTGGCTATTCAACAATTTAGCAGACTTTTAAGTTTTTCTAATATTTATGTATCATATTTTGATTTATCAAACTTGAATGCTTCCGATACATCTACTTCATGTATCACATCGTAATATATCAAGATTTAATGATTCTGATACATCTATATTTTTGTATCAAAATCTCATGCATCAATTATTTACAGCTTCTGATACATATTGTTTATGTATCAGATTGTAATGTATCAAGATTTAATAATTCTGATACATCTACATTTATGTATCAGAATCTCATGCATCAATCTTTACAGCTTCTGATACATATTGTTAATGTATCAGATTGTAATGTATCAAGATTTAATAATTCTGATACATCTACATTTATGTATCATAATTCATGCATCAATCTTTACAGCTTCTGATACATATTGTTTATGTATCAGATTGTAATGTATCAAGATTTAATGATTCTAATACATCTACATTTATGTATCAGAATCTCATGCATCAATCTTTACAACTTCTGATACATCTACAACCTATATCAATACAACATGTTATGTATCAACCATAATCCAGTTGACAAACTAATACAACAACCTTTAAAGTATCAACCTTAATACGTCGAATGTTTATGTATCTGCTATTCATATGTATCAGATTCGAAATTACTATCAATACCAAGTAACTTACAATGAACATAATTACCAACCATCCATATATCAATTATTGATATTCAATTACTATTCTGGTTAATTGATATATGTATCAAATACAACCCACAATGTAAAAAAAACTATGTAAATGTAAGTACATGATCCAAATAAAATGTATCCTGGCATAACAAAACATTATTTCTCTTTGAGAATGAAATTACAAGTCTTTCTGTTATGGCCTTCATGGCCACAACGACTACAAGAATTTGTGCTCGTTCTTATCTTCTCACTAGAGTACTTTTTTCTTCCTTTCTTTGGTCTTCCTGGAATCCTTTTGTATCTTGGTGGCAAGACGAATTCTTCCAAAATTTCTTTCAGAATAGAACAATCTTTCTTATCTGGCATTGGAACCATTGGAAATTCATAAGTAATTGCCAACGCCTCTGGCTTGTAGTAATCAGAACAGTATGGGTGCATGTCTGTAATGTTCTTGCTCTTCAACACTGCAATTGCGTGTGGACATGGTATCTCGTCTAATTGAAACCTGGCACAATTGTATGTTTTTCTTTCAAGACACACAATGTATCTTATACCTGACTCATAAACAGAATAAAGATATTCTGATGAAGCAATAATCTGCATTAAATAATTATCACAGATATGTATCAGCAATGATGTATCAAATACAGAAATGATGTATCAGAACTGATGTATCAGATAATACTGATAACAGAAAATACAAAACTGATGTGTCCTATAGCTATGTATCAAGCAACTATGTATCAAGTAGATAACTTTTCCAATTTAACTGTGATCTCTTTTATTTAGTTAACTAGCCTTTTTTTGGTGTGTGGTGAGATAACTGTTGCGATCCTCTGTTGTGCAGACAAAATTACTTAAAAAAAATAACTGGTGTGTACCTTCATTCTCGAACACTTCATTGTGTTTGATACTAGGATATCTTCGAATTTCCTACCCAAAGTATGTTTTGTATAAGCTGTTATTTCCCTATTTTTGCAGTTCCAAGCACCAAATAACATTCTCGTTTGCTCCAAAAAGTCAATTATAGGCAGCTCTCGTGCTTCAACAAGACATCCATTGATATACTCTGTTTTTGAGTTTTCTTTCATAGTCAAGATATGTTTCTTTTTTTAAAGAATTCTTTGCCTTAATTAGCATGGTAATTGATTGAAACAATCAATCATAACTTGAATTACGTTACTTCCCATAATTAACCCAACAACATTAATTGTTTTACACCCAAAAACTGATGTATCAGCTCAGCAAGTAATGTATCAGAAATTTAAAAAAAAAAGGGAAATCGCGTAATTTCATAAAAATAAGGGATACATTGTAATTGAGCCTTTTCAGTATGTGATTTAGGTAAAGTTTACTTTTTTTTTACTATTATCATGAAAGTTTGTCGTATCATGAAAATGAAATTCACAATAAAAAGGATGCACAATTCAATTTTTTTAAAAAATATTTTTTATATAAAAAAAGTTATTGATAGAGATTTTTTTTTATATAATTTAATTATTTCCTTTGTCTATATTTACTTGTCTAGTATATAAAAATAATTATTCAATTTTATTTGTTCAATTTAAAAAATTAAGAGATAATTTATTATATTGTGTTTATTTTATTTCTACTATTAAATACTATTCATTTTCTCATAGTTAAATAACTTATAATTAATAGAAATGATATAGTAAAATTACTCTTCTATTTATTGTATGTTAAAGGTATGCCAAGCTAAACAGACAAGTAAAGAGGAATGAGGGAGTAGTAGCTAAAACTATTTTTGTTGACCTTTCTCTGTTAGTTTTG
Organism: Solanum dulcamara; assembly: GCF_947179165.1. Taxonomy (NCBI): domain Eukaryota; kingdom Viridiplantae; phylum Streptophyta; class Magnoliopsida; order Solanales; family Solanaceae; genus Solanum; species Solanum dulcamara. Next base: position 83,058,654 of record NC_077237.1, on the reverse strand, counting down.
ATTTATACCATTGGTAGTTTTATAATTATAAATTTTCATGTGATTTAGTTAAATGATAATTTAATTTTAAATCTAGGCGTATCCACTCATCGGTAATTAAAAAAAAACATTTTGTGTACCCATTTAGCTAAAACAAATTATTTACTCTTTAAAGTTTGAGCACACAAAATTTCAGACTCCATCACTGTCTCGATCTCAACAACTAAAAAGTGCAAAGATCACGAACAATTATGATTCTAGATTAATTATTTTTCATTTTGTGTCTTCTCTAATTACCATTGATGTCTTAATAACTAAAGTATGTATAGTAATTTTTTCATATATTTACCTAGTAACGTTTCCACTGGTCATACCACACATTCGCCACATCCTTGAGCAGGTAGGAAACCAACTCAACACCCTCAACCTCGGTAGTATGCATCGCTTTCAAGATCTTTCACATCTCATCAATGAAATTTTGAGGATCCTCCTCAATCTTAGACCCTGTGAAGACTGGCGGGTTCATCCTCAGAAAATCTCTAATTTTTGTGGTGGCAGATGACTCTTGGGAGCTAGAGCTAGGAGTTGGTGAATATGGTTACCCATCTGGGAAGCTACCAGTTGAGTGAGCATGACAATAGCTCCTCTGAATTCCACCTTCAAAGTAGGAGTGATCTGAACAGTAGTATTTGGGGTACTTCAGTAGACCTTGAGGTCGGTTCCTAGTTCTCGGTGAAGGCATCTCTGACTGTGGAACCTCAGTGCTGGCAGCGTTCCTCTGACTAGTTGTACGATTAGGAGGCATGGTCTGCAACGTGTTAACACAAGAATTAGAAAGGAAGTTTTATAGAGTTAAACTCTATCGCACGAACTCAGATTATGAAAAAAGTGAAATAATTCATAATGTCCTATAGCTTTTTGATTATAAGTGTGTTACACGACACACCCATAAATAAGCAAGACTCTACTAGACACGGCTTGATAGACACCCTAGGACTCTTGAACTTTATGCTTTGATACCAAGTTTGTCACGCCCCGAGAGGGTACCCTAGGCGTGGCCGGCACTCAGAAACCATCTCTGGCCTCCGAGAGAATCACTTGGTCTCATCACTCATTCGTTCATCATCGGAAGACTTAAGTGAAAATAAGAATACTTATGTGGATTCGCCATCATCAACATCAAAGGAAAGAAATAATCCTTAGAAGAAATAATTTCAAAGGAGAACTACTCCAATTACATCATCAAACTCTGTTTGCGAAGCCTCTAACACTATCAGATGTTGTCAATGACATGTCAATGGCTACCTCAAAAGAAACATAATACTCAACAATAATAAAAGGATAAAGAGTTCCTCCGAATATAAGAAGGATTCACCAAATAGCTAGAAAGTAATGATCTTCAACGATACGCCTGTTGAGGATCTCTAACACCTGTATCTGCATCATAAAACGATGCAGGTCGAATGATGTCAGTACCTGAAATGTAGAGTATGTAAAATGGCAAGAAAGTAAGGACAAATATCAAGAAATTTCTCTCAGGAAGACTCAACTCAGAACTCAACATCAATATGTAATGCAAGTTTAAAAATAATAACAAGTAATGCTTACTCAGTTGAAAGTTTTTCTAACCGAAAACCATCACTTATGAGCTAGTGATGATACAACGAAGCGATGTCGTTGCCACATCTATTCAATACCTTGCCAGGGTAAAGGACATCACCATCTTGGATCCAATCATCAAAGTCCTCTTTTGGGGATTTAAGAGGCATAGCCTCCATCTTACGCTGGTTACGTAGTTCTGGGGTTTGAGTCAATTAAACTCTTATCCAACTCGGTACTCAATACTACTCCCAAAATATGTGCTCATATTAATCTCATCATCTAGTCTTATTAGACTTTTATTTAAAACATCAAACTCATCTCATTACATGTTCATCAATCATTACACTTCAAAACATCATTTACATCTCATCAAAACATCTTGCTCAAAACATCATTTAATCCAAAGAATCAAATTCATTTAAACTCAATTCTTTTGCTTTTTCAAAACTCAATAAAATACATATATAGTATTAATTCAAATCACTCTTTTTGTCAATGAATATTAAAAGCCAACCTCTTTATTTAAAACACGCATAAAAATATTAATGAACATCAAATCAATTAGGGTTCATGGAAAAGTAGCCACGAACAATAATTCCAATAATATGAGAGATAAAAATAATAATAATCTCAATGCATAAATATATCTAACTCAATAGAAGAAGAATTAAATCATTTAAAATTTAAGAATTAGGGTAAAACTCAACTATAACTCAATTACGGTGATTTTAACTATTGGGCGCATGGACGAACTCAATCCAATACTATGACTAACCTTATATACTTGAAATCTGAAGCTTTATTCCGAATTGAAGAACTCAATGAACACTCTTGAACCCCTAGCCTTTTCTCCTCACCGGAGCATTTTTGTACTACCCGGAGTATAAGAATCATCTGAATAGTATTTCTACACTACTAAAACTTAAAACTATATTTGAAAATGAGTAAAGAAGTGTATAGAGAGAAGATTTGCTTAAAAAAACTTGATGAATAAAATGAGGAAATAAGGTGGGTATTTATAGGTGTGGATGAGGGACCTAATAATAAATAAAAATAATTACAAAGAATGATGTGAAAAATTCAATGGAAGATTGTGATGTCATGGGTGATGTCAAATGAATCTAGATCTTTTCATGGTTGGTGAGATGAACCTTCTTTTAACGGAATAATCTTTTTTGGAGCTGCGTTTGAACAAGATAACTTCCTCATTAGGAATTGGTGTCTTTCATATGAATTGTAGCTCTAGAAGTCTACTTTCATGTCATTCAAGAATCAACCGATTTTGAACATCCTACAGTGAGATATGATTTTTCTTCTACAAACACTCCATTTCGTCACAACACCATGTCTTGCAAAAATTAATTTATTTGACCTACTTAGCCTCCGAATCGTAAGATATGGTCATGAAAGTTGTAGGTAATGATGTTTTGGTTATTTAGAAATTTGAATCACCTAATTTGGACCATCTTATGAAAAGTTATGCCAAAAATACAAAAGTAGTATTATTTTCGTCGTGAATTGAAACACCACATACAACGATTTTAGGGAATGTTTCAATACACCACACATAATATCAAAATCTGGTAAAGAGCCTCATTCATAAAAGAACACTGAGTACTACGTAAAATTTCGTGATCACTTAAATCTATATAAATGAAATATAATATTTATCAAAACATATGTAACGTACCGTGAATTTTACTTCTTTTTTTTTTACAATCATTGTCAGCACACACAAACGGATGGATAGTGAAGTGATGTTTGAGGACGAACACTTGATTCTATATATGCTTAACACCTTTCTTTCTTTTGTTTGTTTTACCCGTTAATCATTAAAAAAATTTATATCATCAGCCAAGTCATTCTTCTTTGGAGAAAAATCAGAATCGTCTACCAAATTGATTTGAATATACTAAAAGACAATTCAAATTTCAAATAAAAGGTAAATAAATTTGAAAAAAGGGAGAACAAAGAGCCTGTTTTCTATTTTAAAAATTTAAGATTCCATGACCAATCGGGTCGTCTTCTTTCGCTATTTGTCATCAACATTGTTGGTTCTTCGATGTGGTCATAATTTGTAAATTGTACAAATCTCCTTTCATTTGTTGTGGTGACAGTTTTTCCTCTTCTACTATATATAATACATATAGTGATATAGATATATGTGTTTTTTGTCTCTCAATTTTCCTTTTATAGATGTGTTTATTTTTCAAACCAAATTATAAATAATTTATATTCTAATTTAAATTTAAATAAAATCTTATTAGATAAACAAACAAATTTTAATTTAAGGAGGAAAAAATGAAATTATTTAGTTGGATCTTCAGATTTTTTGCACGTTATTTGCAAATACAGATTCAAAAGATTTTTAAATTTTAAATTTTTTAAATTAAAAAAAATATCTTATTATTAAATTTTTTAATTCAATTTTAAATTTAATATTCAATAATTTATTTTTTAAAAATTGAAAATTCAAGGATTTTTGTGTCGCGGACACTTTTGCCTCCCCTATTATATATAGATAGATTATTTATCTTATTTCTCATATTACTAGTCTCACATTTTTGTCCAAAATTACTTTTGATGATCTATTATTAGTAGGGGTGTACATGGACCGGGTTGGTTCGGATTTTTTACAAACCAAACCAAACCATTTGTGTCGGGTTATTAAATCTATAAACCAAACCAAACTAATAAAAGTCGGGTTTTTCGATATCAATTTTTCTCGAGTTTTTCGGGTTTTTTCGGGTTTTTCGGATTTTTCGAGTTTTTTCGGGTTTCTCGAGTTTTTCATATTATCTAATAAAAAGCACAGAGCAACGCTTCTTAAAAAGAGTTCTAGTACAAAATATCAACATATAAGATGGAGGAGAACACCGTTTGAAGTTTTAACTTTATAATATAACTTAATAAGATGATTTTTTTTGTATATTATTTAGATGGGCTTTTCAAGTCCAAATCTAAATGTAAGAAAGAAAACAAAAATTATGAAAAATTTTTAAAAAATATTTATAAATTACATTTTAATAAATATTTTTATGTATAACATAATTTAAAAGTAGTATATTTATAATCGAGTCGGTTTGTGTTCGGTTTGACTTGTTTTAGTTAAAAACAAACCAACCCTATAATGGTCGTTTTTTTTTTTCCAAACACCAAACCAAGTCAAACCAAATCACTAGTCGAGTTTTTTTCCGGTTTGGTTCGGTTTGTCGGTTTGATGTGGTTTATCGGTTTGCCCTGTACAACCCTAATTATTAATTATTAGTAATTTTAAACTATCAGCATACAATGAAAAGACTGAAACACAATAAATCCATTCAAAACAATTGAAATAAAAATACACTTGATATTGTGAAAAAAAAGATTGAAAAACATGAAAATAAACCAAAAGAAAGTAGAAATTTCATAAGATAAAAATAAGTCTTGAAAATATGCCATGTTCATGAGGTTCTACCACAACAGAGCGCTAAAGCCCAATAGCCGTTCACCCATTTTTCTCAAGTTGTCAAGGGACATGACCCTCCAAATCCTATCACTACTTTGGCACATAACTAAACTCCACAATATCATCATCAATTTCCAACTTAATCATGTCATCTTCATTCAAGCAAACTCTAGCTTCAATTCCATTTTTTGAGTCCATTAAGAAGAACATTTGAAATGGCACATTTACTCTACTCACCCAAATTGGTTTAGCCCATCCAAAATCAGACTCATTTAGAGGAAATCTACACATACTTGAAGTTGGATAAAGGTCGATTTCATCATCATTATACCCGTCTCTTATTTGATTCAATGACTCAATCAATATTGAGAAAATCTCTTCACTTGAAGCATTTGCAATGTCTGATAGAACTTTGTTCTTTGCATTTCTAATTAAGGTTACAATTTCATGTAATTCTGGATCTTGGTTGCTCTGAGATGACACATATTTGATTGGAATGTCAAGGTAGAAGTTTCCATAAAAGTTCTGATCTTCGCCTGCACTCGAAAAGGGAGTAACAGTTTAGGTAGGTAAAGAGAACAACAAATAGTTAAGACATGAAATTCACAAAAAAGTAATATGCTGAAAAACTTTTTCCTTTAAGGGACTTTAGGCTGCGGGGATCTATTAATCAGGATCTCAATGTGTACATCAGACACCAGATTAAAAAAAGTATTTTTAGACGTGATAGTCATACAATTTAACTCAGATACTAAACTAAACAAAGGTATGTGATGGTTGACTAGAGATGAGTTTAAAAGGAAGGAAAGACCTTTGGGACTTGCAGTTTAAAACAAATAATAAATATTCATGTGATTATAAGTCATTTCATTAATAGTAAAATGAAAAGTTTAACATTATGTTGTTTCTTAATAGAAATGTATCATTTTTTCATGACAAACTTTCTTTTTAAAAAGTAACACGTACGTAAATTGAGACAGAAGGAATAACATGTTACATGTTCTTCATACCTACTAGTTTTGGAGATCCTCTTCCTCTTAAATTTATGGCAAATTGTAGCATGGACGGCCTATTGTGACCCTGCCTCAACCTCACCACACGCATTAGGCTTCTCCAAATGAGTGCAGTCACAACTTCAACTCTTGATGAATAATTCAAAGACTTGTTCACATTTTCCTTCAACTTAGATATTGCAATTTCATCAAACATGAAAATCCTAGTAGAAATTTTCATCTCATATCCTCTAGGCCTGCCTTTCTTAATCATCTCAAAAATATTATCCTTAGGTGGAAATACTTCCGCCAAATTAGAACGAAATTGTAAATTTCTCACATTCCCTTTCTCCATTCGATTAACCTTAGCCCACTCATCGGTGATCGCGCAACCAGAGAATCCATCACCTGATGTGTGGACTATCTGCACGGCTAGCGCCAGGCCACCATGTTCGAACATGGTGGCCTGAATTGTCATCATTGGTCTATTTGGCAATTCAGCTAGCCTGATTCTTATCGGTGGTACAAAGAGTTTGACAAGGTCACTATCTTTGTAAGCTTTGTCCAGAAATTCATTCAATTGGCAATTCACCTTTGCTTCTAAGTAAATAACTCCTTGGTCATGACATTCAATGGAAGTACCTATAGACATTTAAAATTTAATGAATTAGCATATACAAAACTTGGAGTAAATCCTAAAATTCAAGAAATTAAAGTGGAAATGCCACTCTTTGGACCACTTTACGAACCTGTCTTTGAAAAATAGCTAATGTGTTGGAATTTCAAAATCCACAAGTGAAACTACTAAAATGCTATTTTTTCAATTACACAAGCTGAAAAGTGGCTATTTGCGACTCTCTTAAAATTAGATTATTTTGTTTAGGAAATGGTAACACACATTATACTTGTAAATTGAATACTAGAGTACTACAATTTGACACTTTGCTTATTTTTTGATTTTTTTCAGGCACGAAATTTAATGTTATATTACCATCTTCAGACAACCTTCCAGCAAGTTGATAAAACTTTGTTAGAACCTGAGACAGTGAGTTTTGTAGTTGTTTATGAACTTCTTCGGCGCGTTGTAGGTGGGATTTTTCTGGTGGAACTGGAGGGTAGAAGTAAAGAAGAGGCACAGCAAAATTAGGTGCAATTTGATCAAAAAATGATAACTTGTAGCAATTGAGATGACTTGGAGTTGATAATGATGGTTTTATAAGTTTTTCATTCAAGATTTCAATTTGAATAAAAGTTCCATTCAAATTTTGTTTTGTAATTTGGCTCATAGTATATATCTAGTGTTTAATTTGGCTTAGTTTTAACTGGAAAAACTTTGGAATTTTATAAATTTTGAAGTTCTTTATATTATGTTAGTTTACTGGAAAGTCACATGACTTCCAACTCCCAGGGAAGTATAAAACATCTTTGTTAGTCAACACTTCCAACCCCCAGGGAAGTATGAAGTTTGTTTAGCTGTCCTAAATTGACTCTCATGTGATTTTGTCATTCCAATTTTCAAAAAAGAATGACAGTTTGAAATGCAAGTACGAAATTATCTAATTATTCGGTCTTTAATTGAAAATTACTTTGATCCGACACAAATATTAAAAATATTTTTTAAGTTGATCTACAATAACATGTATAAATGTAACTCTATTCATACTCCAAGGAATTGACAAGCTATAAATCCACCAACAAATTGCTCAGCTACCATATTTGTCCATGACAAACTTCACGGATCTGACCTCTGCTTTTGAGGCAGAGTTATTTTCGATTGATCCTGACTTAAAGATAAAAATAATTTAGAAAAAAAATAATGAATATAAAAGAAAAAATAGACAGTAATAAAACTCCTCTACGTTATTAAACATTAGAAATATTATTACAAATTGAGACTCAAAATGATCTTTCCATTATGATTTCAAAAATATTTTAAAATCTGTTTAGCATTAAATTTTATGATAGTAGTATTCTTAATGTCAGTGGCGGATCCAGAAATTTATGTTTGTGGGTGCTCATTTCTATAATATAGAGTAGCTACAAATCACGTACAGGGGCGGAGCCACCCTCGGGTATGGGATGTCAAGTGACACTCCTTCGTCGGAAAATTACACTGTATATATAAGTCAAAATTTAGTTTAATGAATATATATACAAGTATTGACACCACTTGATGCAAGTTGAAGCTTTAGTATAGTGGTCAAGGGTTGGGATTGCAAAAATTGATTGAGGTTGTATGTTTTATCCTTGATTACAACATATATTTTTTTACTTTATATTTTGATACCCCTTAATAAGAATCCTGGCTCCGCCACTGATCACGTAGTATATGTACACAATTATTCAAATATGGTAGTTTAAAAGGTTAATGAAAAAACTAATATTTACCATTACAAAAAAAAATCACTTCTTGAAAATAAAATGAATTAGTTTGAAGGATTTCTTTAGCCAATGACAAGAATTCTTTTTTTAAAAAAAACAAGAGAGTGATTGGACAAAGATTTTTTTTCTCTCTTTCTTTGTCATAAGAAATTAGGTAAAGAAATTATAAAGTAAACTTTAATTAAATAAAGAAAGTGAAAAAGAAAAGGAGACTAAAAGAAAGAAGAAAATGTAGTGAAATTTGGCCCATTTAGAATAATTAAAGGTGTAAGATTTTGCCATTTTAAATTTTTTTTGATCTCAATTTAATCAACTAAAAATTCCAATTTATGATAGAGCGACTTTTTAAAATAATTTAGGAAAATACATTACGAGACATCCATGTATCATTCCATATAACTATAGTTCATGTTATAAACTATTACTGTAATGACTTGCTCTCGCCGTTAGGGATAGGCCAATGAGGAAGAATTTTGGACCAGAAAACTTCGGTAGTAACTTCGAAAAATTTGAGCCTAGGCCAGACTTGGACGAATTCGGAGTCAGGTGAAGTCTGGGGTGATCACGTGAACGATGGGAGGTCAAGTTATAATTTGATTAGAAAGGCTGATAACCAAGGCGATACAAAACATTTACGGATTTGAAGAATCGAATTCGGGCGAGTAAAACTCCTGGAATCGATGTTTGTGTGAGGGGTATATTTTAATATGTCTTTGAAGAGGGGTGTGTTGTGAAATGGGGGCTTGGAGCACAAACTCTGAACTCACTGTTCCTGCATATCCCGTCAGAGCGGGATTAGTTTTGCCAGAGCGGGATCTGTCCCGCCAGAGCGGGACAGTCGCGACTTACATCGTGAAAATGATCAGAAATGGTCTTTTCTGCAAGAAACAGTTTCTAAAACCCCAATAGGTGACTTAGGACGATTTTCATTGATTTTCCACGAATTTCCACGCTTAAGATAAGGTTTTTACTCTCTAGATTCATACTTTGATTCTTGAAAACTAGAAGTATGGATAATAATCATTACGGAAGGGTTTGAATTGAAAACCTATGGTGGAAAATAGCCCTATGGTAAGGTTAGGATCATGGGTTTGGCCTATGGAGTGAAATTGTGTTATATTTTTTGATAGTTAGGCCATTGTATTGATCCTTGATATGTCTTTAATGTTTTTTAGACTAAGAACAAGAAGAACGAATCAGGAAAGGGAAGGCTATTGCGTTGTAAGGTTCTGAAAGCTTGAATTTGAGGTAGGTGATGGTCTAGTTTCCCATATGTGTTTCATATGATTGTAAATTGCTTCATTATATGCATGTATGTCTATGAATAGGAAACAAAGCAAGCAACCAAATTTAAGTTACAACCCATGTTGTCATGAATAGATCAACTCTCAAAAATAAATACATCCACACAACACCCCATAGATCATATACATGTCCCAAAACTACTACGAAATATAGATGCCTATATGCAAATGTGATCTTTCTTAAAACTTCCAAAAACTTTATCTCCAATGGCCAACTTCAAGCATCTCCTTGGACATTTCCTACGATAGAAATAACTATCACTAAGCATAAAACTTAGTGGTGTAAAACTACAAGTTTGAAGCCTTTAGACTCTCAAATTACTCTTCTCAGGTCATGAGCAGCACAAATGTAATCATAATAAATAAATCAAGCCAAGAAATATATCACGGGTATCAAGTTTGATATTTAACAATTTAAGTGTCAAGAATTCATAGATCCACATTTACCAGAAATTAAATAACAAGTTTCACCCAATATGTACGTTATGCTGTCACACAAACATGATCAAGTTCCAAGAAGAGATGGAGCCCTGTATCAAGAAGGGTACAGACCTAATAATCAAGAAAACCAAGAACCATATTAAAAATGGCTTTCTAGTTTGTATTCAAAATGGACAATTTCCATACTTAAGACAAACCAAAATTTCATAATCAAGAGGCATGCTAATAGTGACAAAGTCACTGCCATAAGAAGGACAAAATCCACAAGAATGTCAAGTGATCGAGCAATTCGTACAAGTGGGCGAGTTAACCAAGTGTCTTGAAAGTCTCCAAGATACCAACACGACAATAACAAGAAATAACCAATGTACCAAGATAGGCTTTCAAATATGCCAGCAGGTAACAAGAGTACAAATACAAATTTATACACAAACCTCAGCCTTTTAGCATATAAACAGTCCAACACAACTTCAAGACTTCAAACTGTAGACCAATCAACGTCTCAAGTTCGTCAACTTGTAATGAGTATAAACAACCTTGAAAATACAATTAACTATCCTCTTTAATTTCCAGAATCTCCATAATTTTAACAAAAAAACAAAATTATATACCAAAAATAAGCCTAGCATGTATAACAAACACTATGCTACAAAATAGTAATTCTGGCCAACCTAGTACCTCTGGTTGTAACTTAGTTTTGAATATGCAAATGGTAAAACTGAACTTTTCAGTCTTCATCAAAGTTGTAGATATATGTTTTAAGATTGCAAAAAAAAACATGAATCACCTCAAAATATGTTTTGTACAAAAAGTTATAACCAAAGCACTAACGGTTGCACATAGGGAATTTCTAAATCAAGAATCTAGCCACAACTTGTTCTAACTTGCATCAACTTTTTCGAACACATAACAACAAAATTAGGTCCTAACATGAACCTAAGAGTTGTAGGTATGCGTGTTATCTTTCAAAACATAAAGGTTTACACAAAGAGATATTCAAGAATTACTAATCGCTATATAGTTTCAAAAAATAGATTTGATTACTTACCAAGGGTTAGACTGTGTCTTGAATTTCAACTATGTGGAACCTGTTTTTCTTTTGATTTATGTGAACTAAATCATTTTAAGGGACTTATAAATGTCCTTTAGTCTCAAATAACCTACCTTCCTTGGAGGAGCTTCAATATTATATAATATAGAAGTGATATACATCATTAAAATTGCTGAAAAAGGGTGGTTGCCCAAAAAGTCACTAAAGGCTGCCCAACTACTAAAATAAACATCTTGATTCTATTATTAGAAGGATATTTAGGAGTTATGAGAATTTATTAATCTATCCCGATAGACTTCTTTATTATACCATAAGGATTTAAGGAAATCGAGTTCTCCCACATCACAGAGTTCGAGTCCAGAAACTGTAAAGTAGGAGTTGATCCTATAATCAAGAAATAACCCCTTGAAGTGCGAATATTAGCTTAAGAAATTAGGGGTGTTACAGTACAACTCAAACAACTCTGCATTAGTTGAAGAGTTCAAAGCTCTACCAAAAGAACACCTTCATTCAACATATAATTACTTTTTTTTGTATATTGAATTAGTTGAAGATATAGAATATTTTTTTTGTCTCAACTCTCTCTTTCACTAAGCTAACTTCAATATAAACACAATATAATACATTTCATCTTTCTTCACTTTATATTTTCTTGTACATAATAAAATGTAAAACCACTTCTATTTATAGATGATGAATTATTCCTCGCAATAAATAAAAAAAATTAAACAAATAAATGACTTAGAGATTATATGAATTACCACATAATTAGATAAAATAATGGGTAAATAATGAATTAATTGTTATCAAAGTTACTAAAACTAAAGTTAACCTCTACCACAAAATAATGGAAGTAAAGGGGCATAATGGAATTTAACACAAGCCACTAATTCCAGATGACACTTCATATGAGTCATCTTAATTAAATATTAAAATGCTCAAATACTTTAAAAAAGCATTTTGCTCCAACAATCACTATAATAACATTTCGCTATTAACTACTAAATGTTAGGTATTGAATATTTTTATTTAGTGGATGTCAAGGTGGGCAACTTGCCCACTTGGTATGTAATGATAGTTTCTTGCCTATATAAAGCACAATTTGTGCAAAAGAAAACATAGAAAAGAAACAAATACATACTGCCATTAAATTATTTTTGCTCTGCTTAGTTTTCCCTTCCTTTCCTCTTATTATCCAAACCTTATTTTGCTAAATTTAGTTTATTTTATAACATGTTATCAGCACGAGACTCTAGCTATTTTTAGAAGGTAACAAAAAGTGGTAAGAGTTTTATTTAAATTTATTTTCATAAAATGACAAATATTTCAAAAATTGAATTTATTGCTCTTGATATCTCTGAAAAAGGCTACTCATCATGGACACTTGATGCCGAAATTCATTTAGAATCAATGGGTCTGGCAGACACCATTAAAGATGACAATATGATATCCAATCAAGATCGTGCTAAAGCCATGATATTTTTCCGTCACCATCTTGATGAGGGGCTAAAATTATAATATCTCACATTAAAAGGTCTCCGTAAATTGTGGAAAAATTTAAAAGAAAGATATGACCACCTGAAGTTGGTCATGCTTCCACAAGCTCATCATGATTGACTAAATCTGAGATTAATGGATTTCAAAAATATAACTGAATATAATTCTGCTCTATTTAGAATTATAGCTCAGTTAAATTTATGCGGAGAAGAGATCATTGAGCAAGATAAACTTGAAAAGACATACTCCACATTTCCACCCGCGAATATGCTCCTATAGCAGCAATATCGCGAAAAAGAATTTAAAAAATATTCTGAATTACTTTCTCACCTTCTGATTGCTGAACGCCACAATGAACTATTAATGAAAAATTATGATAGTCGGCCCGTTGGTTCTTTGTCACTCTCTGAAGTGAATCAGATAAATTATAACCAACGAGAAAGAGGCCATGGCCCGAGTCGTGATCGTGGTCGTGGTCAAAGAAGGAATTTTAATTATGATACTCGGCTAGCACCGAGAAATGACCAGCAATATAAAAGGTAGGTGTAACACCCCTCAAAAATTTTCCCCTAAGATTCGGGCCTTCCTTGTACACGTGTGGGGCCCGTCATATTTAGTTCGAAGTATGTGCTCGATTTAAGATGAGTCCCTGAGAAACTAAAGAGCATTGGAGGTGATGTGGGGTCATAGAGGACCTCTAGGACCGAGCTAAGTCCAAAAGATCCGTCGTGGCTAAGTTTAGGATGAGTTCGTATAAGGGTCGACTTTTAATGACTCTATCTTTTGAAGGACGTCAATTTGGGTGGCCCACGACCTATTAAATTAAAGGTCGTCGAGTCTTCTTTCCAACGCCACCAAGAACGTAAATTTTGGAGTTCGGAGTCAAAAGATATGACGATCCTAAGATGAACTAGCACAACAGGAATTTCATTTTTGGCCTGGGTTGCAACTGCTGGGGAAATGGACTTGGCGCTGTAAGGGCGCAACGCGCCACTATCGCGCCAGAAACATGCCTCAGTAGTTTGGTCCTTGGTGCGACGCGCCACTAAAAGTTGTGCAGGGTTTTTCTGGCCAATTTTCCAGAATCCAGAAACTCTGGCCTTGGAGCTGTAAGGGCGCGACGCGCCACTATCGCGCCAGAAATATGCCTCAGTAGTTTGGTCTCTGGCGCGACGCGCCACTACGAGGTGTGCAGGTTTTAGGCGTATTCAGCCTGGCGCTGCAATGGCGCGATGCGCCACTATCGCACCAGGTGCATTTTTGCCTATTTTTCAGAACTTTTGAGAAGGGGCAATTTGGGAATTTGCCCCAAATTATATATGTATCACCCTAGACTATTTTGGGATCATTTCTTCAGCCCCCACTCTCTCTCTAAAAGACCTAGAAACCTCTTCTCTCTCTCTCTTCTTCTTCCTCTCCAAATCCTTCTCCAACAAGAAGAGTTCCAAGAGCTCCAAGGTTTGAGTTTTCCATTGAAGAACCAACCACAAGGTTTTCTTCAAGTCTTCACTAAGGTATGTAAGGCTATCTAAAACATGGGTTGAGTCCACCCATGTGCCCTACTCTTGCTTTGAGGTTAGATGTTCATGAAAATAGAGCTTCTTGGTATGGTTTATGCTTGTATGAACTTTGTCCCCTATTTAATTGATTCTATGTGTGTTGATGTTGTTGAGCTAAGAATTTCCTAAAATGAGCCTTTATGTGAGTATGAGTTAATGAAGATGAGTTGTTAAATATGTGTTATTGATCGTTCTAGTTATGCGGATCATGATAAAAGATGTTATTTTCTTAAGAAGTGTTGCTTACTATAAAGTGTTGATTTTAGGGTCTTGAGTTGTGATGAGTTTCAAAGATTTCTCAAATGGATAGAGTAAATGATTGGTTATATCTATATGTTGCTATAAATGTGCTTTTAAATTTCTTTTGAAAGATATGATTGAGATTGATCGGATAGTATGATTGAGAGAGATTTGATCATGGTAGAGTGATGAGTTGACAAGGTTGTAATGAGACTTGTCGATATGAGTTGATTGAGTTGATTGGATGGAGTTTTATGATCATTGAGTCTTGGGAGGAGTATCGAGCACCGAATTGGGCAAGAGTGTAGTCCATACTCGAAACCAATACCTGTGTTGCCAAACGTAGGGGGGATTGAACCGTTAAAGTCGGATGCTTCCCCAAGAGTTTTGTCCTGACATTATAGGACTTGGTTGGATTGGATCCATGAGTGTTTGATTCGTTCATACCCTGGCAAAGTATGAACGGGCGCGGCAACAACGTCATTTTGTTGTACCTTCACTGGCTCATAAATGATGGTTGTCGGATAAGAGAAACTTCCAAATAGGTCTTGATAGTACTCTGAGTCAGATTGAGTTGAATTGTATGTGATTGGTCCCGTCTAAATCATATTCTTGCTTAGACTTAGGACATTTGATTGAGTTGGTATTCCTCTTGGGTTGAGCTTCCAAGTTGATTTGATTCTTCCTTGATGTTCGTTGTATTCGGCCATTTTACATACTCGTACATTCCATGTACTGACGCCATTTGGCTTGCATCGTTTCATGATGCAGAGACAGGTACTAGAGATCATCAACCGGCGCTCCGTTGAAGATCCATATACACTCCCAGCTAGTTGGTGAGTCCTCTTAGTTTCCGGAGGATGTTGAGTCCCTTGTGTAGTTTTGTTATTGTTGTTTCCTTTATCTTGAATGTTGGTAGCCATGGGCTTGTCATTGGCACCTTCTAGACTTTGATAGAGGCTTCATAGACTAGAGTGTGGGGAGGTCGGACTGTTATTTTGAGGAGTCCTATTATACTTATTTTGTTGAGTTAAACATGTTTGGCCTTTGGCCCTTATATTATGAATAGTATGTCATGATTGAGCCTTTCTTTGAGCGTTTATGACTGAATGATAAAGTGATGGAATCAGGTGGTTCGCTTGAAGGTCAGAAATGGCTTTCAAGTGCCGGTCACGTCTAGGGTACCTTCCCGGGGCGTGACAAACATGGTATCAGATCGCAGAGTTCAAGTGTCCTAGGGAGTCTATGAAGCCGTGTCTAGTAGAGTCTTGCTTATGAGTGTGTTGTGCACCACACTTATAATCAGGAGGCTATAAGACATTAGGAACTGTTTCACTTCTTTCATACTCCGAATTCGTGCGATAGAGTTAACCTCTATAAACTTTCCTTCTAATTTGTGCATTTATGCGTTACAGATAATGCCTCCGAAACGTACTGCCAGCCAGAGAAATGCCGAAAATACAAGGATGCCCCAGTCTGAGGTACGCCCGGCAAGGGATAGAGGCCGACCTGCGAGGTATGCGGAGGAGCCTCAAGTGCCTGCTACTCCGCCTGCACCCACATCAGAGGCAGAATTTCGTGGGGCGATTGCAATGCTCACTCAATTAATGGCTGCCCGAAATAGTAGCCAGAGTTCGCCAACTCCCAGCTCTAGTTCCAAAGAGTCGTCTGCTGCCGCCAGAATTCGCGACTTTCTGAGGATGAATCCGCCTGCATTCACGGGTTCTAAGGTTGATGAAGACCCCCAAAACTTTTTTGATGAGATGTGGAAAATCCTGAAAGCTATGCATGCTATGGAAATCGAGGGGGTTGAGTTGGTGTCCTATCAACTCAAAGATGTGGCGAACATTTGGTATAACTAATGGGAGCAAGGTAGAGGTAAGAATGCTGAACCTTCTAGGTGGGATGAATTTGAGGGAGCCTTTCTTGACCACTTGTTTCCCTGAGAATTGAGGGAAGCGAAGGTGGAGGAGTTCGTAAATCTGAAACAAGAAGGCATGACTGTTAAAGAGTATGGCCTGAAGTTCATCCAGTTGTCCAGGTATGCTCCAGAAATGATCCCAGATATGAGGTCAAAGATGAGGAAGTTCATCTCTGGATTAGGGAGACATGTGAAGAAGGAGTGCAAAGCAGCATTACTGATCTCATATATGGATATTTCCAGATTAATGGTGTATGCTCAACAGGTAGAGGAGGAGAAAAGAAAAGACAGAGAAGAGAACCTGAGCAAGAAGGCAAAATCAGCGGGCCCTGAGAATGAACAGAGGCAAAACAAGGGCAATAGGTCCTTTTTCCAAAAGAGGCCTTCCAACTATGCCTCATCTACCGCCAGTGCACCTATGCCGCAGAACTGGTATGATAGGCCGGGTTAGAGTCGCCAGACTTTCAGACCCCAGGGTTCTCAATCCCAGGCTAGTGTAAGTCAAGGTTTGAGGGGGAAGCCACCATGCGGCAAGTGTGGTAGGCTCCACTTGGGAGAATGCAGAGCGAGAAGGGTCGGTTGTTATAAATGCGGCCAAATGGACCATTTTCTGAAAGAGTGTCTAGCATGGGGGAACAGAGCCCAGTTCTCTACCACCGCACCACCGACTAGAGGTAATTAAAGAGGCACTACTTCAGGCATCGGCGGAGGTACAAACCATTTATATGCTATGGGTAGTCGCCAAGATCAAGAGAACTCTCCAAACGTCGTGACGGGTATGATTCGAGTCTCTTCTCTTGATTGTTATGTGTTGATGGATCCGGGTGCCACCCTATCTTTTGTGACTCCTTACGCGGCAAGTAAATTCAATAAAATTCCCGAATGTCTTCTTGAGCCTTTTAATGTAGCTACTTCTGTTGGTGATTCTGTCTTAGCTGAGAGAGTCTATAGAGATTGCACTGTGTCAATTCATTACAGGGATACCTTAGCTGACTTGGTTGAGTTAGACATGGTTGATTTCGACGTGATCCTTGGCATGGACTGACTTTATGTCTGTTATGCCTCTATTGATTGTAGAACTCAGATTGTCACATTTAAATTCCCAAACGAAGCTGTAATAGAGTGGAGGGGTAGTCCTGTTATGCCTAAAGGTAAGTTTATTTCTTACCTTAGGGCCAGGAAGCTAATCTCAAAAGGGTGTATCTATCACATTGTCCGAGTGAAAGATGACAATGTTGAGTCTCCATCCCTTGAGTCGGTTCCGATTGTTAAGGAGTTTTCCGACGTCTTTCTTGAGGACCTGCCTGGAGTCCCTCTTGATAGGGAGATCGACTTCGGGATTGATGTTCTTCCTGATACCCAGCCTATCTCGATCCCTCCCTATAGAATGGCTTCGGCTGAGTTGAAGGAGTTGAAGGAGCAGCTGAAAGACTTGTTAGATAAGGGATTCATTAGGCCGAGTGTCTCACCATGGGGTACTCCGGTCCTATTTGTGTGGAAGAAGGATGGGTCCCTTAGAATGTGTATCGACTACAGGCAGCTGAATAAGGTCACCGTAAAGAACAAATACCCTCTCCTCAGAATAGATGATTTATTTGACCAACTTCAGGGTGCCACGTGTTTCTCAAAGATAGACTTGAGATCCGACTACCATCAGTTGAAGGTGAGGGAATGTGATATTCCAAAGACTGCTTTTTGGACTGGTTATGGCCACTTTAAATTTTTGGTCATGTCCTTCGGGTTGACTAATGCCCCCGCAACTTTCATGGATCTCATAAACCGAGTGTTTAAACCATATCTCGATATGTTTGTGATTGTATTCATAGATAATATTCTGGTCTACTCCAAGAATGAAGAGGAGCACGCCTATCATCTTAGAGTTGTTCTACAAATTTTGAGAGACCAGGTACTGTATGCAAAGTTCTTCAAATGTGAATTTTGGCTTGCATCAGTGGCCTTCCTAGGCCACATTGTATCTGGAGATGGTATTCAGGTTGATGCTCAGAAAATTGAAGCTGTGAATAATTGGCCTAGACCCACATCCCCAACAGAGATAAGGAGCTTCTTGGGTTTGGCCGGGTATTATCGAAGGTTTGTAGAGGGATTCTCATCCATATCATCATCATTGACTAAGCTGACCCAAAAGAAGGCTAAGTTCCAATGGTCCGATGCTTGTGAGGAGAGTTTCCAAAAATTGAAGACCAAGCTAACCACTGCTCCTGTCTTGACTCTGCCCGATATGATAGAGGGCTTTGTGGTCTATTGTGATGCATCTAGAATCGGGTTGGGCTGTGTACTGATGCAGAGGGGAAAGGTGATAGCCTATGCTTCGAGACAGCTTAAGGTTCATGAGAAGAATTACCCAACTCATGACCTTGAGCTGGCAGCTGTGGTATTCGCGCTTAAAATCTGGTGCCACTACTTGTATGGAGTGCATGTCGACGTATTCACCGATCACAAGAGCTTGCAATATGTCTTCAGCCAGAGGGAACTCAACCTGAGGCAAAAGAGATGGCTTGAGCTACTCAAGGACTACGACATGAGAATCCTCTACCATCCAAGTAAAGCTAATGTTATTGCTTATGCTCTTAGTAGGTTGTCTATGGGTAGCACTGCCCATGTGGAGGAAGGAAGGAGGGAATTGGCGAAGGAAGTACATAGATTAGCCCGATTAGGAGTTCGACTCGAAGAGAATAATGAAGGTGGAGTAAACGTTCGAGATGGGGCTACGTCCTCACTTGTAGCAGAGGTAAAGGAGAAACAAGATCAGGACCCAGTCCTCCTTCGGTTGAAGGAAGTGGTTCACAAATAAGGGGTGATGGTTTTCACCAAAGGGGGAGATGGTGTGTTGAGGTACCAAGGTAGATTGTGTGTACCTGATGTCGATGATGTTCGAGGGAGGATTATGGCCGAAGCGCATAGTTCCAGATACTCTATTCATCCAGGCTCAACGAAAATGTATCATGACTTGAGGGAAATCTATTGGTGGAGTGGGATGAAGAGGGATATTGCGGAATTTGTTTCCAAGTGCCCGAATTGCCAACAGGTGAAGGTTGAGCATCAAAGGCCATGTGGCTTAGCCCAAACCATAGAAATTCCAGAATGGAAGTGGGAGATGATCAACATGGACTTTATTACAGGCTTGCCGAAGTCCCGAAAGCAACATGATTCCATTTGGGTGATTGTGGATAGAATGACGAAATCAGCTCACTTCTTGGCGGTTAAGACTACTGATACCGCAGAAGATTATGCAAAGTTGTATATACAGGAGATCGTCAAATTGCATGGGGTTCCTTTGTCTATCATCTCAGACAGAGGATCTCAATTCACTTCCCAATTTTGGAAATCCTTTCAGAAGGGATTAGGTTCGAGGGTGAACTTGAGTACAACCTTCCATCCCCAGACAGATGGCCAAGCAGAGCGCACCATCCAGACATTGAAAGATATGTTGAGGGCATGTGTGCTCACTTCAAAGGAAATTGGGATGATCACTTACCTCTCATAGAGTTTGCATATAATAATAGCTATCATGCAAGCATTCAAATGGCTCCTTATGAAGCTTTGTATGGGAGGAGGTGTAGATCGCCCATTGGGTGGTTTGAAGTTGGTGAAGCCGAGCTGATTGGGCCTGACCTTGTTCACCAAGCCATGGAGAAGGTGAGAGTTATCCAAGATAGGCTAAAGACAACCCAAAGCCGCCAAAAATCTTACACCGATATGAGGAGGAGAGACTTAGAGTTTGAGGTGGGTAATTGGGTGTACTTGAAAGTATCACCCATGAAGGGTGTCATGAGGTTTGGAAGGAAAGGGAAGCTCAGTCCCCGATATATTGGTCCTTACCATATTTTGAGGCGGATTGAGAGTGTTGCTTATGAGTTGGAGTTACCCTCAGAGCTAGCTTCTATTCATCCGGTGTTCCACGTTTCAATGTTGAAAAAGTGCTTGGGTGATCCCTCGTTGGTAGTCCCCATTGACAGCGTTGGAATTAAGGATAGCTTGTCTTATGAAGAGGTCCCGGTCTAAATTCTTAATCGCCAAATTCGCAAACTTAGGAACAAAGAGATCGCCTCGGTCAAAGTCCTGTGGAGGAATCAACTTGTTGAGGAAGCCACATAGGAAGCGGAGGAAGCCATAAAATCTAAATATCTACATCTATTCGTGCCTACCGAGGAGAATGTTGAAGGTAATGACCATTTCCTTGACTTGAATTCATTTGTGCCTTTTTGAGTTTTGATTGATATTTATTTGAGAATGTGATTGGTTGAATGACTAAAATTTTGATTGTGATTTGTACCCCGAGTCCATTCTTGGTTGCTCATCATTCGAGGACGAATGATCCCAAGGAGGAGATAATGTAACACCCCTAAAAAATTTTCCCCTAAGATTCGGGCCTTCTTTGTACACGTATGGGGCCCATCATATTTAGTTCAAAGTATGTGCTCGAGTTAAGATGAGTCCCTGAGAAACTAAAGAGCGTTGGAGGTGATGTGGGGTCATAGAGGACCCGTAGGACTGAGCTAAGTCCAAAAGATCCGTTGTAGCTAAGTTTCGGATGAGTTCGTATAAGGGTCGACTTTTAACGACCCTATCTTTTGAAGGACGTCGAACTGGGTGGTCCACGACCTATCAAATTAAAGGTCGTCGAGTCTTCTTTCCAATGCCACCAAGAACGTAAATTTTGGAGTTCGGAGTCAAAAGATATGACGATCCTAAGATGAACTAGCACAGCAGGAATTTCATTTTTGGCCTGGGTTGCAACTGGTGGGGAAATGGCCTTGGTGCTGTAAGGGCACGACGCGCCACTATCGCACCAGAAACATGCCTTAGTAGTTTGGTCCTTGGCGCGATGCGCCACTAAAAGTTGTGCAGGGTTTTTCTGGCCAATTTTCCAGAATCTAGAAACTTTGGCCTTGGCGCTGTAAGGGCGCGACGCGCCACTATCACGCCAGAAAAATGCCTCAGTAGTTTGGTCTCTAGCGCGACACGCCACTACGAGGTGTGCAGGTTTTAGGCGTATTCAGCCTGGCGCTGCAATGGCGCGATGCGCCACTATCGCGCCAGGTGCATTTTTGCCTATTTTTCAGAACTTTTGAGAAGGGGCAATTTGGGAATTTGCCCCAAATTATATATGTATCACCCTAGACTATTTTGGGATCATTTCTTCAGCCCCCACTCTCTCTCTAAAAGACCTAGAAACCTCTTCTCTCTCTCTCTTCTTCTTCCTCTCCAAATCCTTCTCCAACAAGAAGAGTTCCAAGAGCTCCAAGGTTTGAGTTTTCCATTGAAGAACCAACCACAAGGTTTTCTTCAAGTCTTCACTAAGGTATGTAAGGCTATCTAAAACATGGGTTGAGTCCACCCATGTGCCCTACTCTTGCTTTGAGGTTAGATGTTCATGAAAATAGAGCTTCTTGGTATGGTTTATGCTTGTATGAACTTTGTCCCCTATTTAATTGATTCTATGCGTGTTGATGTTGTTGAGCTAAGAAGTTCCTAAAATGAGCCTTTATGTGAGTATGAGTTAATGAAGATGAGTTGTTAAATATGTGTTATTGATCGTTCTAGTTATGCGGATCATGATAAAAGATGTTATTTTCTTAAGAAGTGTTGCTTACTATAAAGTGTTGATTTTAGGGTCTTGAGTTGTGATGAGTCTCAAAGATTTCTCAAATGGATAGAGTAAATGATTGGTTATATCTATATGTTGCTATAAATGTGCTTTTAAATTTCTTTTGAAAGATATGATTGAGATTGATCGGATAGTATGATTGAGAGAGATTTGATCATGGTAGAGTGATGAGTTGACAAGGTTGTAATGAGACTTGTCGATATGAGTTGATTGAGTTGATTGGATGGAGTTTTATGATCATTGAGTCTTGGGAGGAGTATCGAGCACCGAATTGGGCAAGAGTATAGTCCATACTCGAAACCAATACCTGTGTTGCCAAACGTAGGGGGGATTAAACCGTTAAAGTCAGATGCTTCCCCAAGAGTTTTGTCCTGACATTATAGGACTTGGTTGGATTGGATCCATGAGTGTTTGATTCGTTCATACCCTGGCAAAGTACGAACGGGCGCGGCAACAGCGTCGTTTTGTTGTACCTTCACTGGCTCATAAGTGATGGTTGTCGGATAAGAGAAACTTCCAAATAGGTCTTGATAGTACTCTGAGTCAGATTGAGTTGAATTGTATGGGATTGGTCCCGTCTAAATCATATTCTTGTTTAGACTTAGGACATTTGATTGAGTTGGTATTCCTCTTGGGTTGAGCTTCCAAGTTGATTTGATTCTTCCTTGATGTTCGTTGTATTCGGCCATTTTACATACTCGTACATTCCATGTACTGACGCCATTTGGCCTGCATCGTTTCATGATGCAGAGACAGGTACTAGAGATCATCAACCGGCGCTTCATTGAAGATCCACATACACTCCCAGCTAGTTGGTGAGTCCTCTTAGTTTTCGGAGGATGTTGAGTCCCTTGTGTAGTTTTGTTATTGTTGTTTCCTTTATCTTGAATGTTGGTAGCAATGGGCTTGTCATTGGCACCTTCTAGACTTTGATAGAGGCTTCATAGACTAGAGTGTGGGGAGGTCGGACTGTTATTTTGAGGAGTCCTATTATACTTATTTTGTTGTGTTAAACATGTTTGGCCTTCGACCCTTATATTATGAATAATATGTCATGATTGAGCCTTCCTTTGAGCGTTTATGACTGAATGATAAAGTGATGGAATCAGGTGGTTCGCTTGAAGGTCAGAAATGGCTTTCAAGTGCCGGTCACGTCTAGGGTACCCTCCCGGGGTGTGACAGTAGAGTAAAAAGCCAGAAGCTTTACCGAAGAATAATTCAAAAAGTGTATGTCATAGATGTGGAGGTGTGGGGCACTGGTCGCGGACTTATCGATCGTCAAAACGTCTGGTTCTGCTATATCAGGCATCATTAAAAAGAGTAGAAAATAATTCAGAGATAAATTTTATCTCTGAAGATAATATTGAGCCTATGCATTTGGATGTAGCTGATTTCTTTAATTTTCCAGACGAAAATATGAATATTGACAAGACTAATAATAGGTAAATATTTTTCTTTTTATCTGTATTAAATATGATATTTGTATTTTCCTAGTCAATATAAATAAATAAAATTTGTGTAATATATCATGTGTTAATACTTATTTTATTTCTTATTGAAGAAAATATGAAATGCCTCAAATTTTGTTTGGATCAATGATAAATCAAGAGAATATTTGTGTAATTGATAGTGGAACAACTCATGCTATTTTTAAAGACGAGAAATATTTTTCCAATTTGCCTAGAAGAAAAACTAATGTTACTACAATATCTGGTAATTCAAAAATGATAGAAGGCTCCGAAAGAGCTACTATAATTCTACCTAAGGAGACAAAAATTGTTATAGAAGATGCACTATTTTTCTTCTAAATCCCCAAGAAACTTGTTAAGTTTTAAAAATATCCACAGAAATGGATATCATGTTGAGACACTAAATGAAATGAATATTGAATATATTGGTATAACCAAGAGTGTCTCAGGCCAGAAATATATTTTGGAAAAATTACCAACTTTGTCTTCTGGCCTATATTATGCAAAAATTAGTGCAATTGAGGCACATATGATCGTAAACCAGAAGTTTACCGATCCAAATACATTTGTGCTATGGCATGATCGAATAGGTCATCTTGGATCAATAATGATAAGATGAATTCTTAAAAATTCAACTGGACATCCGTTAAAGAACCAGAAGATTCTTACAAATGATGAATTTTCATGTGTTGCTTGTTATCGAGGCAAATTAATTGCCAAACCATCGACCCTGAAGGTTGGCATCGAATCTCCTGATTTTTTAGAGCATATTCATGGAGATATATGTGGACCTATTCATCCACCCAGTGGATTGTGTAGATATTTTATGGTTCTAATAGATGCATCATATAGATGGTCTCATGTGTGCTTATTATCATCTCGCAATCTGGCATTTGCAAAGTTGTTAGCACAAATAATAAGATTGAGAGCGCAATTCTCAGATTATCCAATTAAGACCTCTACTAATGAAAACAAAATTGCCAATTACTGTTTGGGGTCATGCTATTTTATATGCAGCAACACTTGTACGTCTCAGAACGACACATTATAATAAATACTCTCCGTCACAATTAGTATTTGGTCATGAACCAAATATAGCCCATTTAAAAATTTTTGGTTGTGCGGTATACGTGCCTGTAGCACCACCACAATGTACAAAAATAGGCCCTCAGCGAAGGTTGGACATATATGTTGGGTTTGACTCACCCTCCATAATTCGATACCTTGAATCGTTGACTGGAGATTTATTCACTGCTCAATTTGTAGATTGTCAGTTTGATGAAACACTTTTTTTGCCATTAGGGAGAGAGAAAAAGGAACCCGAAAAAGAAAAAAAATTACGTGAAAAGTTTCATCACTATCACATTTTGATCCACGTATCCGCACATGTGAGCAAGAGGCCAAGAAGATCATCCACTTACAAAAAATAGCAAATCAAATGCCAGATGCATTTACTGATTTGAAACGGATAACTAAGTCACATATCCCTGCAGTTAATGTGCCTATCCGGATTAATGTTCCAAAAGGACCATCTACAAGTATCACAGCTTCTGAATCCCAAACACGTCAGAAGCATGGTAGACCACTGGGTTCAAAGGATAAAAATCCTAGAAAGAGAAGCGTGAAAAATAATAAAGATGATACTACACAAGAACTTCCTGAAGAAGGTCAACATTTGAGTAATCCTGATATTTCTGAAGAAATCAGTGAATCCGAGACTCAAGTGAATGAAGAACTTTTAATAAGTTCTACCGGTGATGAGATAAATCTAGATCGATCAAAAATTATGATGGATAATGTTTTTGCATATAATGTTGCAATTAACCTCATGCAAGATAGTGAAAGTCTTGAGCCTAAATCCGTCGAAGATTGTCGACATAGATGTGATTGGCCAGAATGGAAAAAGGCAATTTAGTCTGAATTAGACTCACTTGCTAAACGTGAGGTCTTTGGACCCGTAGTCCAAACCCCTGAAGGTGTAAAATCAGTTGGCTATAAATGGGTTTTTATACGAAAACAAAATGAGAGAAATGAAATTGTAAGATACAAGGCACGCCTTGTTGCACAAGGATTCTCTCAAAGACCCAGGGTTAACTATGAAGAAACATATTCACTTGTTATGGATGGAATAACATTTCGATATCTCATCAGTTTAGCTGTACATAAAAATCTTAATATACATCTAATGGATGTAGTTACAGCTTACCTTTATGGTTCACTTGATAATGAAATTTACATAGAAATCTCAGAATAATTAAAATTGCCTGAAGCATGTAAAAAGTCTCGGAAAATGTACTCAATAAAACTGCAAAGATCATTATATGGTCTGAAACAATCAGGTCGTATGTGGTATAATCGCCTTAGTGAGTACTTAATAAATGAACGCTATATAAATGATGTTATTTGTCCATGTGTTTTTATTAAGAAAATGAAATCGGAGTTTGTATACTTGCCGTTTATATTGATGACATAAATCTCATTGGAACCCTTGAAGAGTTCCAAAAGGCGATTGAGTATCTAAAGAAAGAATTTGAGATGAAAGACCTTGGAATAACAAAACTTTGTTTAGGTCTGCAAATTGAACATTTAGCAGACGGAGTTTTTTTCCACCAATCTGCCTACACTGAGAAAATCTTAAAAAGATTTTACATGGACAAAGCACATCCATTAAGTACTCCAATGGTTGTTCGATCACAGTGAAAAAAGATCAATTTCAACCTCCAGAAGAGGATGGAGAAATTCTTGGTCCTGAGGTACCATATCTCAGTGCTATTGGTGCACTTATGTATCTTGCTAACACAAATAGACCTGATATAACATTTTCTTTTAATTTTCTAGCAAGGTATAGTTCATCCCCAACGCGAAGGCATTGAAACGGTATTAAACATATTTTGCGATACCTGAAGGGTACTATTGATATGGGTTTGTTTTATACTAACAAAGGTTGCGTAGACCTTATTGGTTATGCAGATGCATGTTATTTATCAGACCCACATAAATATCGATCTCAGACAGGCTATCTATTTACACATGGAGGAACTGCTATATCATGACGATCTACAAAATAGTCCATTGTTGCTGCTTCTTTAAATCATGCTGAAATAATAGCAATTCATGAAGCAAGTAGAGAATGTCTGTAGTTGAGATCGATCATACAGTTCATCAAAGAAAGATGTGGTCTGGAAAATGATGTTAAAGTACACACAATTATATTTGAAGACAATGCCGCGTGCATAGCTCAGTTGAAAGGTGGCTTCATAAAAGGAGACAGAACGAAACATATTTCACCAAAATTATTTTTCACACATGATCTACAGAAGAATGGTGATATTGATGTACAACAAGTTCGTTCAAGTGATAATCTTGCAGATTTATTCACAAAGGCATTACCAACATCAACTTTTGAGAAATTAAGATATAAGATTGGAATGCGTCGTCTCCAAATGTAACACCCCCTAAAATGTTATTAATTAATGGATCCTTTCATTTATGAAGTCCAAATGAATTATCAAAGTTTTCTATTTAATTCAAGCATTAAACTTTATGGGTTTTCATATCATGATTCCAATTACATAGATTATTAAATATTTGAAGTTTAATCACCTATCTTATGTTAGTTTATGTTAGCTCTTAAATGCATTAAATTATTGACTTATCAAAGGTCCTTATATGAAGACATAAAAAGGTTCTAAAGTATTTTGATCATAATTATGTTGTCTCATTTCTAAAGTATTTTTGATCATATTATGATCTCTCATGCCTAAAGTATTTTGATCATATTATGATCTCTCATGCCTAAAGTATTTTGATCATAACTATTTCTCTCATGACTAAAGTATTTTAATTATATTATGATCTCTCATGCCTAAAGTATTTTGATCATAATTATGTCCTCTCATGACTAAAGTATTTTGATCATATTATGATCTCTCATGCCTAAAGTATTTTGATCATGTTATAAAGTATTTTGATCATGTTATAAAGTATTTTGATCATGTTCTAAAAGTATTTTGATCATGTTCTAAAAGTATTTTGATCATATTCTCTCATGCCTAAAGTAATTTGGGCATAACTTTTTATCTAATAATCCAAATTAGATGATTCAAATTTCTGAGTAACTACAACATCATTACCTACAACTTTTATGAGGAACATATCTTAATATTCAGAGTTTAAATAGATCAAATAAATTAATCTTTGTAAGATATAGTGCTGTGACGGAATGGAGTATTTGTAGAATAAAATTTATATCTCGATGTAGAATGCTCCAAATTAGATGATTCTTGAACTAACTGAAACTAGACTTCTATATCTACAATTCTTATGAAGACACTAAATCCTAATAAGGAATTTATCTTATTCAAACGCAGCTTCGAAAACGGATATTCCGTTAAAAGAGATTTCATCTCACCTACCATAGAAAGATCTAGAACCATTTGACATCATCCATGACATCAAAATTCTCCATTTAATTTTCAAGATCATCCTTTATGATTATGTTTATTTATTGTTAGATCCCTTCTCCACACCTATAAATACCCACCTTATTTCCTCATTTTATTCACCAAGCTTTCTTAAGCAACTCTTCTCTCTCTATACTTCTTTACTCCTTCTCAAATATAGTTTTAGTTTTAGTAGTATAAAAATACTACTCTGGTGATTCTTATACTCCGGGTAGTACACAAAACAAACCGGCGAGAAGAAAAGGCTAGGGGTCCAAGAGTGTTCCAATTCGAAGTAAAGCTTTCGATTTAAGGTATGTAAGACTTTCATAGCATTGGATTGAGTTCGTCCATGCGCCCAATATTTAAATTCATTATAATTGAGTTATAGTTGAGTTTTATCCAAATCTTGAATTCTAAATAAATTAATTCTTCTTCTATTGAGTTTGAAATATTTATGCATTAATATTATTATTGTTATCTCTCATATTATTGGAATTATTATTCATGGCTACTTTCCCATGAATCCTAATTGATTTGATGTTCATGAATATTTTTATACATGTTTTGAGTAAAGATGTTGGCTTTTTATTATTTTCATTGATAAAAAGAAAGTTATATGAATTAATACTATATATGTATTTTATTGAGTTTTGAAAGAGCAAAAGAGTTGAGTTTGAATGAATTTGAGCAAATGATATTTTGAGCAAGATGTTTTGATGAGATGTAAATGATGTTTTTGGAAGTATAATGATTGATGAACATAAAATGAGATGAGTTTGATAATTTAAATTAAAGTCCAATGAGACTAGATGATGAGTTTAATATGAACACATATTTTGGGAGTAGTATTGAGCACCGAGTTGGGTAAGAGTTTAATTGACTCAAACCCCAGAACTACGTAGCCAGCGTAGGATGGAGGCTATGCCTCTTAAGTCCCAAAAAGAGGACTTTGATGAGTGGATCCAAGATGGTGATGTTCTTTACCCTGGCAAGGTATTGGATGGATGTGGCAACGGCATCGCTTCGTTGTATCATCGCTAGCTCATAAGTGATGGTTGTCGGTTAGAGAAACTCCCAACTGAGTAAGCATTGCTTATTACTATTATTTTTATTATTATATTTTAAACTTGCATTACATATTGATGTTGAGATGATGTTGAGTTCTGAGCTGAGTTTTCTTGAGAGGAGTTTCTTGATATCTGTCCTTACCTTCCTGCCATTTTACATACTCGTACATTCCACGTACTGACGTCATTCGACCTGCATCGTTTTATGATGCAGATACAAGTGTTAGAGATCCTCAATAGGCGCATTGTTGAAGATCATTTCTTTTCGGCTATTTGGTGAGTCCTTCTTGTATTCGAAGAAACTCCTTATCATTGGCACCATCTAAGAGTATTAGAGGCTTCATAGACAGAGTTTGATGATGTAATCCGAGTAGTTCTCCTTAGAAACTATTTCTTCTAAGAATTATCATTTTTTTTCTTTTAATATTGATGATGACAAGCCCACATTAATATTCTTAAGTCTTCCGCTGATGAATAAATGAGTAATGAGATCAAGTGGTTCTCTCGGAAGCCAGAGATGGTTTCTGAGTGCCGGCCACGCCTAGGGTACCCTCTCGGGGCGTGACACCAAATTATCAAACGAAGCTTCATCAGGGAGAGTAAAATACGCGCTGCACTTTTTTTTCCTTAACCAAGGTTTTGTCCCGCTGAGTTTTCCTTGTAAGGTTTTTAATGAGGCAGCACTCAAGGCGTATTACCAAATGTGTGTACTCTTTTTCCTTCACTAGGCTTTTTCCCACTGGGTTTTTCTTAGTAAAGTTTTAACGAGACACAAGATTTATAGATGTTCAGGATAACTATGTTTATTTATTCTTTGACATCCAAGGGGGAGTGTTAGGTATTGAATATTTTTATTTAGTGGATGTCAAGGTGGGCAACTTGCCCACTTGGTATGTAATGATAGTTTCTTGCCTATATAAGGCACAATTTGTGCAAAAGAAAACATAGAAAAAAACAGATACATACTGCCATTAATTTTTTTTTGCTCTGCTTAGTTTTCCCTTCCTTTCCTCTTATTATTCAAACCTTATTCTGCTAAATTTAGTTTATTTTATAACACTAAATAATTTCTCGACAATGCCATTAACTTTGCTCAGGGACGGCTTGATGCCTTTAAAAATAAGGCATCGTCTTAGGCCCCAAATTTGAGGGGCCTTATTTTTTAATAATAATAAAATTATTCTATAAGGCTTTTTTTTTAAAAAAAAGTTATTGCATTATTTAAATTTATATTTCTTATTTTGTTTTAGTTGTTTCAAAAAGAATATTTTTTTTGTCAAAATTTTTTAATTTTAATTTTACACATTACATATTTAAGATCATAAAATTAAATGACTTTTTGGTGTATTATACATATCTTTAATTTATGACCATAAGATTTGAAAATCTTCTATACTTTCTTTAAACTTCGTCTCAAGTCAAAATTCGTCCAATGATTGAAACAAATGGAGTTCTATTTAAAAAAAAAAGTTAACCTTTTCATTAGAAAAAAAGAAATATGCTATCTCGAAAATAATTTCCAATATAGTGACAATTCTGCCTCTTAAAAAAGCTAGGAGAAAAGACTTTAACTAAATTTATTTTAAAAAATAAAAATCTTAGGCCTCCAATTCATTCATTTTTGGCTTTTAAGCCCCTGAAATGCTTGAGTCGCCCCTGAAATTGGGACCTGCAGCCAGTATCTCCTCAGTCAGTTTGCTATCAGCTCCAATCTTGTAGTCTGTGAACACTTCAAAGTTTTTCCTAAACAATCCTGCCAGCTTCAGTAGTGTTTCCTTGTAGGCATTCTTGTTTGGCCACTAGAACAAAATTTAAAAAAATCCAAATTTTACAAAAGAAGAAAATATTTCAAGAATTTAGCAATAAGTGCAATCAGTAATTTGAAACATATGGCATGCAATGTGCTATAACATGTTAAAATGTACGTATTTAATAGATATTTTTATATTGTCAGCGTATATAAACAGAGTTAACTTACATTGTTCACTGGATCCAGAATCTTTGAAGGAACTCCCTTAAGTTCATTTGGGATTTCAAGCCCGAACACCTCAGTTTTCGTGTAATTTGCATTCAAAAGTTCACCTGAGTGGATGGCATCAATGATTTTCCTAGTGTATGCTAACTTGATACGACTACCTGATCCGTAGCTGTTTGCAATCAAGAAAGTTAATCCACTAATTAAGTCTAATTACATAACTATAAATTTTAATGCATGTTGTGTTAGTGCTTATAATGTTGTACCTTCCACCTGACCATCCAGTGTTGACAAGCCATCCAGTAGCTCCTTGTTTCTGCATTTTCTCAGCTAGCATTGCTGCATATTTTGTTGGATGAAGCATTATAAATGCTGCACCAAAACATGCTGAAAATGTTGCAGTTGGCTCTTTAATACCATCCTCTGTTCCTGCCACCTGTTTGAATTGTTGAAGCATTAATCTTAACTTCTTACTCAACAATCTTAACTTCTTACTTCCTCCGGTCCCAAATATTAGTCGTTTTATGAAACTGAATTTGTAAAAAATATTTGACGTTTTAGAAAAACAAGAAGCATTTGTCATTTGTTTTTAATCTTCAAATTCACCCTTACTACTACTACTACTCATATTGGAGTGGTTTAAGGGTAAAGGGAAGCTTTGAAGCAACAATAAAGTTGTTTCAGTGTGAATTTGAGCCATGGAACCAGCCACTGATGCCTGCATTAGGGTAGACTGTCTACATCACACCTCTTGGGGCTCGGATCTTTCACAGACCCTGTGTGAATGTGGGATGCTTTCTACACCTGGCTTAGACAATACTTTTATGATTAAGGCTATTTATAATTGCCTTTCTCAAGGAGCACGAAAATAATATGGACCGGAGGTAGTATTATATTCTTGTGTGTAATTTTTGAAGCACTAGATTTCAGAAGAATGTGTACCAAAGCTGTGTAGCCACTAATAAAGTGGTACATTGTCTGTGCCAAGTTCAACTTGCTAACTGGAGGAAGCACACCAAAGGCATCACAAGCAAGAAGGATGACATTTTTAGGATGAGGACCAACGCATGGTATTTTAGCATTTGGGATATATTCAATTGGATATGCTGCCCTGGTATTCTCTGCAACCAGACCAATCAATGACATTAGTTGAGACCAACATTTTCAATAAGTTTTGGCACGATAATGTATTTACATAGCTATATATTTACCTGTGACAGATTTATCTGTATAGTCCACCTCTCGCATGTGTTCATCAAAAACCACATTTTCCAACACTGCACGAAACATTGAAACATATTACTACTAGTTGACATTTGCAACAACAACAATAACTACGTTTCAGTCCCAAGCAATTGGCTGACACTTGCAATTATGATCAAGTGGCAATAAGAAAAATACCAGTGCCAAACTTGATGGCGTTCCAAATATCAGGTTCTTTCTCCCTCGACAGATCAATGCATTTAGCATAACAACCACCCTCAATGTTCGAAACACCATGGTCACTCCAACAATGTTCATCATCTCCAATTAGGTACCTATTATGATCTGTAGACAATGTAGTCTTCCCGGTTCCTAAAATAAATACGTCCACAAGGAGAAACATTAGTAACAAAGTTAGATAGGAAACAAGAAAATACACTTCATTTTTATAATGTCAGTGTATATAAGTTAAATCTATACCTGATAATCCGAAGAAGAGAGCTACATCTCCGTCTTTTCCCATATTGCAACCGGAGTGTAAAGAGAGAATTTGACGTTTAGGCATTAGATAATGCATTAAACTAAAGAGACCTTTTTTCATTTCCCCTGCATACTGTGTGCCAAGGATGACCATTTCTCTCCTAGCAAGATTAATGTCTATGCTAGTAGAAGAAGTCATATAATGTGTGTAACGATTACACGGGAATTTCCCTGCATTGTATATAGTGAAATCCGGGGTACCAAAATTCTCTAGCTCTTCAGGAGTAGGTCGGATACACCTGTCACGCGCCCACACAATTATTTGTTATATTCACTACTGTCAGTATATATAAGTTAAATTCAGTTTATATTCGTGATGATCAGGTGCTTACATGTTGTGCATAAACAAGGAGTGATAGGCTCTGGCAGATACAATCCTAACTTTGATTTTATTGATTGGATCCCAGTTGAGAAACTGATCGTTAACGAAAACCTGAAATATTTATGTAAATTTCTTAACTTATTGATAGTCTAGTAAGTTGCAAAACTTAATCTAGTGTACAACCATGATATGTTACTCGGACTCTCTGAAAATATTGTCATCCTCAAAAAATGTATTGTTTTTGGAGAATCCGACATGTACTTGACGACATTTTAAAAGAGTCTGAGCAACATAGCAATCATGTAACTTATACCTTCTCCAATGAGCAAAGATAATCAACGGCTCTTTCTCTGTTGACTAAGAAAGTCTTTTCGTCCATCTCAATATTGGGTGATCCCCTTTTGAAAAGCATAACACAAAATGAAGTTAGAAAATGCACAATACTCATAAAATAAACTATGGAATTAAAATAATCGTGGTAGGAAATAAGTCAAAGAATCTTTAATTAGAGGTTTCAAATTCAGACAGAGGAGGAGCGTCAGAAACATTGCTAGGATTCGAAGTTTATAAATTCCGAATTCGAGAAAAGACAACTTATTTGGTTATAATATATTATTTATACTATTTTCATGTGTACTCAGTCTTTCAATACGGAACATAATTTTATGTGTAAAAATCCACTAAAATTGTAACAATTTGAATCCATAATTTTGAAATTACAACAAGTCCATGCTAAAAAATTTAAAGGTTGAATCCACCTCTACACATATTAAGAGGATTGCTTAACATAAATACATGGGATTTGAGTTAAAACTACTGAATTTTACCGAACTCGTAAGCAACATTGTAGGCTCCACCTTTGGGGAGCAATACCTAGTTTTTAGTCAGGTCAGTAAATTTCAAATATCTGATGCGATAAATCAAAGAGGAACTTACTTTCCCCACCAAAGTTCCTTTGATGTGGTGTCATCCTTAACAACACGCTTGTCTCTTGGGGAGCGCCCTGTTTTGGCACCAGAAAGTGTGGCCAAAGCACCACTTGAAGTAATGAATGAGCCTTTTTCATACTGGATTGCTTGTTCATACAGCTCTACAAAACTTATTAATCAAATATACAATATAATATACATCGACAATGTAAAGAATGTTATATACCTATTACAACAAGTTAAATGAGAACATATTATCTCTAATAACTTAATTTTTTAAATAAGATGATCACTCAATTTAATATGCACCTCCAAATTACACCCTGTACATGAGAGGGTACACGTTTAAGATGTAATAATAATAGTAATAAAGTAAATGTAAGTATGTCTTACACTTTTAGTTGAGATATCCACAATATTTTAACATTAACAAAGAGGGAATTAATTAATAAATTACCAGCAGGGGAGAGATTATAGAGAATGTGAGTAAACTTGAGGGCACTGTCAGTAATATTGCTAAATGATGGAGTATGTTGATGTTGATGAGAGGCATGGACCACTTTGGGCGTTTCTGGCTGTTTAGAAGGGTCTCCTTTAACTACCTTTGGTCCCGTCTCCCTTGTCAATGATGCCAATGATGCACTGTTCAAAACGGACAAGTTACATATATTGGTTGGTCAGTTAAAATAATTATATTCTTCACCTAAACTCTAATATAAAATACTAGGGATTTGATATCTCAGATTTTTTTTATACTCATTAAGGATTTCAAATTATTACCATGATCAAGAGAGATAACGACATGGATGATAGTCTAAATAAAAAATGGGTTGACCGCCTCTACGACGATGCAAAGTATATATATATATTATATTGTTATACAAAAATTATACATTTGCTGGCTATTATTTTGATGAGGCATTAATTTCAATTATTTCACATTACAACAAACCCCACAATATTTAATTAGAGTAAAAAGAAAAACATTTGAGTTTTAATTTTTTTTAATTAGTGATATTGATTAAAATAGGATAAATTACACTAAACATTCCTATAATATGATTTTCCCTGTTAGTTACTGTGGAGATCATATATACTATGAATTAGCTTGAATAATTTTGAAAAACAAAACGAGGTATATTCGGAAATATTTAAAATATATAATCTCAAATACAAATTAAAATTACAGGTACAGATTCAATATATGTTGTAGTAGTATTAAATTTTATGAGCATAAACATTTTTGTTGAAAATTATTATTCACGTCTTTGATAAGAAGAGAATAAATATTATTTAAATGTATAACGTAAATAAGAAATGATCGCATATTACCTAGTAAAGATTAGTATTCCTAAAAACAACATATTCTGTATACTCTTATAAGCGAGGCCTGAGAAAAATGCAACGTATATAAATTTTATCCCTATCTTTGTGAGGTAGAATCACTGTTTCCGACGGTCAACTCAAAGGAAAATTACTACTTCTAATAAGTTGTGATTAATATAACCTGATGGATTCGAGCTGTTGTTTATCTTTGTCAGCTTCAGATCCAGAGGTAGTCTGTTGAAGGCCTATGATTGGAGTATTTGGTCCTGATTTCTTCATTTGTAATGAATGCAACTCATCCACTGTCTGTGCTTTCACTGGCATTGCACTGTCATCATGGCATATTTGTTCTTTCAACCTTTGTGTCTCTATCTTTGCCAGCCCATTTGTCAATGCCATTTTTTAGTAAGTACCTGCACATTCATTAAGGTATCCTATTAATTTCGATCAGAAACAGAGCTACACTTACGTAATGATACTATGTGCACGATAATGTACCAAATTATCATCTTGTGATGTTAAATGCGTCATATACAATGTTGGATTTATAGAATTACTCAATATAAAAAGTGATTGACATTCTCTTTAAACAAACTAAAACAAAAGTAAAACGTATAAAATTGAAATGAATGGAGTACAATAAAACCTTCAAAATTTGCAGACAACAATTATTTAAGACTTCCCATTAAAACGTAAAACTACAAATAGATTGATAAATTTATGTATAAACAATTTACGTTATTGCATGCATGCATATGGAAGAAGAATTTATGAAGTTGAATTTATGTCGAAAAAAAGAATTTTATGTTCCAATAAAAGCAAAAGTGATATGAATTATTCAAGAATCGAAATTGATTTGCTATACAAAAATTGTAGAAGACAACTAACCACGATCAATGAGGACTGTTCCTACAAGAACACAATTTTAATAAAAATCATGTGTTATATTTGGGTACTAGAGCTTTTATTTATAGTCCAGACTAATTCCTGATGGTTTAAGTAACCATAGTAAGTAGCTAAAAAAAAGGGACTACTTGTCTAGATAATATCTCTTAAACCTCATAAATCCTAAAAAATGAGTGGAGAAGATTAATTAAAGACCAAGTAATTAATAATTAAAGGCACTTTTAATATGAGATTATTTCTCCCTCCTTATCCAATTTTGTTGTGATTTTCTTTTACATGCCTTAAAAAATATTAATTAGGATATTTTTTCAAACTAATTTATACATATCTAAGTTTACGTATTCAGTGTTGACTCAGCACATTTTTACCCATATTTATTCTAAGTTGGGAAATGAATCAGAAATAAGTACTAGCACTTAATTATAAGAATAAAATGAGTATAACATGATGAATTATTCATTGATTTTTTAAAGTAGACAAATAAATATAGATATCTATATTAATATAATGAATAAATGAAACAGGAGTAACCACAAAGGGTTAAGTAAAAAAGAATAATTAGTTTTATCTTGAATTTCTTAGTGATAAATAATTTAAGATAACTATTTTTAAAAATTACAACAAATAATTTGTCACGAAGAGAGTACGGTAAAAGTTGATCCTACAGGTAGCCAATAAGGAAGCACTCGATAACTGATATAAATACTTAATTCATGAGTAAATTACATAAATAGCTATAGTTATAGCATTATTAAATTTGAATAGTTATAAATATGTTATTTACCAAGAATGATTATAGTTTATCTCTTTAACTCATTTATATTTGTATAAATATATATATTTTTAATTTATACAGTAATACAATCATAAATATAATGCAATAAATAAGGTAAAAGTTGTTGCTATAACTGACACTCCTTTCTTTACGTTCCTAAAACTCTCCACTTTCCATTATTAAATTAACAACTGCTATTTACCTATTGAAGGCATATCCAATTGGAATCTAAACAGATTAACGAAAAATTTGGGATACATTTCTTTTTCTATTGTCTCCATTATTCTTATTAAAATTTGGCATATCCAATTAAAATATCAGGATGCAACTCATTATAGAAATTTAGTGTATTAATATATCAAACATGGTAGTGTATCATGTTAGCATACAACGAGACAAATTAAATACATTACCCTTAAAAATACAACAATACAATGTACATATGAATACCCTTGATATTAAATAAAAAATTGATACAAATAATATTGGATAACCTAAAAAAAGAAAAAGATAGAACATAACAACAAAATAGTATCCAATTGTATTCAAATATACTAGCATATGAATACTTTGATTTCAAATCAATACAAGTATTTATATAGCTTAATGTATTAATATTCCAAGGTACATAGAAAACTTAATGTATTGAAATATCAAATAAGGTAAAGTATGTCAGTCTAGCATATGAACACAATAATTTGAATACATCAACCTTATGAATATACCTATTGCTAAACAAAAATTTGATACATTGAACAACCTAACAAATTTAAATATATTAACCTTATGAATACACCTATATCATATACATATGAATATCCCTGTTGTTAAACAAATAACTTGATACACTGAACAAGTCCAAAAACAAGATATAGCAACTCCAAAAACTAGTGTGATCCACAAGTATGTTGAGTATTTGCCCTACTTTCCTAGTATAATTAGGTTTTCTTTTTCCTAAAAGGAAAATACAATGTCTCTATATTTGGCTAGTCCTTTTTCTTATAGGAAAAAGTTTATGACTCTATAAATAGAAACTTATTTTTTCTAACTTGGTAGCATTCATAATGTAGTTCTAGGAGCTTTAAGAGTTTTGGGTAGGGGAGAAACGGTGAGATACAAGTGTTAAGTTAACACTAACACTTGTGTGAACCTCTTTGTATTCCGAGTGAATTGTATAAGGTTATTTCTCTCGATATTTTGTACTCTCATATTTATAGTGGATTGCTCATCTCCTCTTGTGGAGGTAGGTCAGTTGACCAAACCACGTTAAATGTTTGTGTCTCTTATGATATATTTCTCATTTATCTTCTTACTCATGATCATTAGAGGTTTGCTTTGCTAGCTTCCACATGACACCTAATTATTTTGGTCCTAACAAAGTAGAGTCTGGATAGGGTAGGAAGTAGCTAGGCAGACCTTATATGACCTAATCTTTGTGAGGTAGAGACTGTTTTCGATAGACCCTCAACTCAAAAAAAATATATTTCCAAAGCAGAATTTCAGGAATAAAACACTATGTAATCTTGAGTACAAAAAATGAGGCCTTTTGGAACAAACCAAATAATATGTTGCAGTCTCTTCCCTTTTCTATTAGTCCCATATATATAGTCTTTCTATTAGATATAAGATTCAGATCTTAGAGGACATCAATTAAAGGAAAATGATCAAAATAAGAACAATGAGGTATGGTTTCTACGCAAGATGCACTTCCCGGACCAACACCTGGTCATTGTAAACGCTTTAATAAGGGTTCCTAGTTTGATATTCACCCGCCTTTTCCCATTTCATTCTTACCAAATATTGCAATAGTATAGCATTCGCTACGGGAACTTTTAAAGTTTATTGGATCCTAGAGAGGCACTTACTGGGACTGCTGGGCCAAAGTAACAAACTGTGCTCCTTCTTAGAGTCATCAAACACATTCCAGTTTCTTTCATGGATAGCTGATATATCACTCCACATGATGTATAATAGCTTAATTGCGCCTTCAAACTAAGCAAAACCTTTTTAATCTTCCCCCCCCCCCCCCCCTTTTTTTGTGTTCTCAAATCAATGCCTTCCCTCTTGCTTCCCACCCTTCTAACATATGTCCTACAAAGCATGTCCACGTTACTCCCCTCAGAATCCCAGCCTGACTTGAACTTCTATAACTTTTCAGTGTCTTGAAGCAAATAGGTAATCCTTGAAGAATCCAAACTAATACTACAGAGGAAGATGTTGTAAAAAGTAGTGTCACTGGCGTGAAAAAGAAAGATTGATGCAATTTCTGGTCATCAATCATGTTCGCTAAAACATCAATGTTGAACATCGAAACATGCAAGGATGTGCATGCTTCATAGTTCATGAAACTACTACTTATTATTGACAGCCTTCCTTCTCAAGGTTTAAGCATTTTAAGCTTTACTTAGAAGAACAAGATAGGTAAACAAATTGTCAGATGCATAAAGAAGGCAGTAAAGATTCCTCAATGATCAGACTCGTTGATTAATTTCTTTAAATGACTGGAGAGTTTTATGGGCACTTCTAAGCAACAAGACAAGTTCTAAGGGCACTTCTAACCAGTTGGAATGATCTGGGGGCCATGGTAAGGCGGAAGAACTGGTGGAGTTTAATCTCAGTATGCATTTCGTGGACCATATAGAGAAAGAGAAACTCAAGATGTTTTGAAGACATTATCCGCACTGAGGAAAGAACTGTATTTTTCTTTTTTACAGATTAGCACTTCATTAAGATTCTTTTTTTAATAAGGAAAATAAATAAGTGATATAAAACATTTCATTAAGGTTCATTGAAATCATCCACATAAATTGAATGCCAGAAAATCCATGTCTTCATCTCTGTTTCATTCAGTATATTCTATTCTATTTCCAAGCGATATGTGTGGCAAAAGACAATAGAAGTTTTAAAACAAGTGAAAAACAGTGTGAAGGGGAACGAGGAAAAAGGGAGTTTCTTTTACGTTTTAAACAAGTAGTCTAATATTCATGATAGTTTCAAGGAGGAGAGATCCACTAACCTAAGCCGATAACATATCAACTTTTCATGATTCTCAGCCTTATACATGAATCAGTGAACATCCTGTAACATGCCAATCAAACATCAATTATAAGGAAATAGTTTAAGTGAATGTGTTGATAAGAGCTTCCATGCACTAATTATAAAGGCAAATTTTATGCACAACTAGAGGAAGTGTTAGAGAATAATTAAAAAGACGAGCTTACTTCTTCCTTTTGAGACAGACTTAATTACTTGGTAGCAGGGGAACTACTGCCAGCACGATTTGAAGAAATCTCAGTATTTTCCATCAGGAGACTGTGACCCCGGAAGCCCGAGCCTGAGCTCTGTTGCCTTCAGATTTAATCCACAGACATTATTGTCATTTGATGTGGAAATAGTAGAGCTATCCACTAAAGAACAATCGGAAAGCTCCATATAGTTTCGCTCCTTAAGCTCTGATCCTTTCTGGCATATGCTTGCTAAGGAGGCTGAAGAAGCCAATATAGTAACATTACTCCGGCCTTCCTTCTCCCCATCGTCACGCAGTGGTGGAGGCATCACTGAGAATTGCACTCAATACTTTTCAGCAACACTGTTCATAAGCTTTTGACTGTTGCATGCATTAAAACTAAATAAAAAGGGTATTATATCCAAGCATAAGTCGTGTATAATGAACATCCCCATATTGAAAATGAGCTCTACTTACTTTATTTTTTTCAGAAGCCAATCAACGGCTATGTCTCTAATACCATCCAAAAGAAAAATA
The DNA here is from genome assembly GCF_947179165.1 of Solanum dulcamara. Classification (NCBI taxonomy): domain Eukaryota; kingdom Viridiplantae; phylum Streptophyta; class Magnoliopsida; order Solanales; family Solanaceae; genus Solanum; species Solanum dulcamara. The sequence goes on along the minus strand of NC_077237.1, from coordinate 83,017,889 downwards.
TAATTGGGAGACCTTCTGCTACTCCAAGATTGTTAACTAAGATCGGAAGATTCAACTAAAGAATAGCATGCTACAAAGGATAATATGTATTTTGGTAGGAGAACTTTGTTATAGAAGAAGACTCTTTTATTTTTGTTGGGATGATTACAAATACCTAATGCTACCCCTATTTATAGTTATGTAGGGATGATTCTAAATACTAAGAATCTAGACTATTCTAACTTCTTCTACAAATATCTCCCTCAAATATCTAATACTCTAGACTATCTAGATTTTTCCTAAGAACAAATATTGTTGGTTTTTTAATAAAGAAATTAAGAAAATAACAAAGAAAGATTTTGAGAGAAAAATAATGCAATGAAGCCAAAGAGAATTATTTTATTTTGCTTTCTTGGACTCTACATTTATAAGAACAAAAATAGTAAAAATGAATGGTAAACTAGCCTAGAATATCTCTGCAAAATATCTTAATTAACTAATTACTAATAAATAGGAAAAACTAGCTAACCAACTATTAATTTGGATTTATTCAAAAACTAAGCAGTAAAATAAAGTTACTGCAGTTCAAAAGCATAATTCTAACAGTCCTCCTTGCTTGAGGAACTGTAGATTCTAGACTTGGCTGAAATTAACCTCATGAACAAATCTGTCAATTCATTTTTTATCTTGTAAAGCTTGTGTATCTTCTGTTGGATTAAATAAGAAGTTTTTATCTCTCATTTCAACTTGTAAAATCTCTTGCTTAGTGGAATCAAAGATCCGACAATATTTGTCCCCAAATAATAATTTAAATCCTTTTTTCATTAACTGACCAACACTCAACAAAAGTTTATCAATATCAGGCACATAAAGAACATCTTCAAATATTTTTATGCCTGAACTTGAATTGATTGCAACAGATCCTTTTCCTTTTGCAGGAATATAGTCACCATTTCCAATTCTGACTTTCTTATTTTCCATAGACACAAACTCTTTAAAAAGTTTTTTGTCATATGTCATATGGTTTGTACAACCACTATCAATCATCCAAAAATCACATTTTTTGGCAGAAAAACAGGTTGCCACAAATAAGTGGTCTTCTTCTTCTTCAGCGGTGCCTTGGGCAACTACTTCATCTTTTTGAAATTTGTTTATGCAAATTACAGATTCATGACCAAGTTGTTTGCAAATCTTGCACTATGCATCTGGTCTTTTCCAACATTTATATGAAGGATGTCCATTTTTGCTACAATGCTGACAAGGTGGGTAATTTTTCAAGACTTTACCCTTGCTTTAAGTTTTGTGGCTGGCAGCTAAAGCTTCTTCAACCATGTTATCTTGCCTCATAAGCCTCCTTTGTTCCTATGCCTGCAAAGAATTTAACAATTCTGCCAAGATAATTTTGGACAGATCTTGTGTATTTTTCAAAGTAGTTATGCATGCTTCATATCTTTCGGACACCGTTACAAGATTTTTTTTTAACAATTCTTGAATCTTTAAATTCAGTGCCTAATAGTCTTACCTTGTTAACAATATCAAGCAATCTTTCAAAGTATTCCTTGACTATTTTTGACTCTTTCATTCTCAGCAATTCGAATTTCCTCATTAAATTTAATACATTCATTCCTCTTATTCTTTCATGTCCAACAAATTCTTTCTTCAGATAATCCCAAATTTCTTTTAGTGATGCGAGAGTCATGATTCTCATAAAAATAGTTGTTGAAATAGCAACAAACAAAGTTGTTTTTGCCTTGGACTTAATGATTCTCTTTTCCTTGTGTCTTGATTTGGGTCACGGTGAAATTATTAGGAAGCAAATTAACTTCATAATCCTCTTCTGCAGCTGTCCAAAGATCAAGAGCCTCTAAGTAGGCCTTCATTCTCAAAGCCCATAGCTGATAGTTCTCACCATCAAAAATAGGAGGAGCCATTTGTGAAAAACTATTTTCAGAATTCATTTTTCCACTCACAGATTCCTAAAAAAAGGCTCTAGATACCAATTGTTGGTTTTTAATAAAGAAATTAAGAAAATAACAGAGAAAGACTTTGAGAGAAAAATACTGCAATGAAGCCAAAGAGAATTATTTTATTTTGCTTTCTTGGACTCTACATTTATTAGAACAAAAATAGTAAAAATGAATGGTAAACTAGCCTAGAATATCTCTACAAAATATCTTAATAAACTAATCACTAATAAATAGAAAAAAACTAGCTAACCAACTATTAGCTTGGATTTATTCAAAAACTAAGCAGTAAAATAAAGTTACTGCTTTCAAAAATTATGTCATCGGTGTCTCCACCTAAAATTTAGCCTTCAAGGTCAGCTTCTTCATGTATTTGATCTTCATCTTCTCCATTTTTTAAAAATGTTTTCTTTGAGCCTGTTATTGACCTCAATATGGTATACGATTGACGAGAGACTTCAACTTTCAATACTTTTTCCTTCATGCTTTTTCCTTTTAGGTCACCACTGGCATATGTAATTTCAGACACTGCTCTTTTAAGATCTACTTTTTAAATTTTTTTGATAACAATTACCATATTGCCAATACGAACATCTTTGGAAGTTTCTTGCTTCATACTGATGACAATAGTGTCTTGCTTTTCCACATGATTGACTGTACAATATTCTAAATCCATGATCCAATCTCTTTAAAAAATAATGAAAGCCATGGCATCTATAGCTTGAGTTCCAACAACTAAGCACCTTCCCCAATCATCTTCTTCAGTAGCTTTCCTAGTTTGAGTCATATTAATCTCTTTTACTTGGAAATATCTTTTTATGTATCCTATATTGCCACATTAATAACATCTTAGTGGCTTCTTACCATAATAGTTTAAATACTTTTCCTTCTTTTCAGACGATCTTGAACCACTTGATAATTCAGAGTTGCGATATATCTCTTGCTTTTTCTTTAAAATTCCTCTTGTTGGCTACAAGAGCATTTCCTTCCTCTTCCATGGCAAAAACACCAACCAATTATTTGAATAGTAACTCCTATGACGATAATAAATTCTCAAATTCCTACAAGGATGGTTATCGATCCCATCCTTGAATCGACGCCACAAATGGAATATATTCATATTTCAAACCATAAATGATAATTCTTATCATTCGTGCTTCAGAGATAGCCTCCTCCGGATTCACTAAGGAAATCTCTTAACATAATTTCTTAATCTTCAAAAAATATTCTACAATAGAAAGATTACCTTGAATGGTGTTAGCCAATTCATTCTCCAATATCTACAGCCAAGCTTCTTCTTCTTATTGAACAACTAATGGAGGGTCCTTCATATATCATAAACTGATTTACACCTTATAATATAATCAAATAAACTGGAGGAGATTGTCCTCTTCAAAATGAATTCCGCCTTCACATTAATCTGCTTTCACTTCTTGTATACGTTCTTATTTCCTAGTTCGTCGTCAGGAGGAGTTATGATACTACTATCAACAACATCCGATAAATCCTCAACCACAAGGTATGATTTCATACATATCTTCAATACCTTATAATTGGACTGGTTCAATAATTCCATCCCAATCCATTAACACGACCACTTAAATTTATTTGAACAAACTAAATGAATCAACCACTAATCTGATCTTGAAATAAAACCAGAAGCCAACCAATAACTATGGCTCTGATACCATCCAGAAGAAAAGTATAATTGGAGAAACTTCTATTATCCCAAGATCGTTAACTAAGATCGAAAGATTCAATTAAAGAAGAGTAAGCTAGAAAAGATAATATGTATTTTGGTAAGAAAACTTTGTTATGGAAGAGGATCTTTTATTTTTGTTAGTTTATTTACAAATGCCTAATGTCACCCCTATTTATAGTTACGTAGGGATAATTCTAGATACTAAGAATTTAGACTACTCTAACCTCTTCTACAAATATTTCCCTCAAATATCTAATACTCTACACTATCTAGATTTTTTCTAAGAACAAATGTCTCGTTCTCTAGAACATCTACATTTTTCTTATATACAACAAATACTAAAGATATTACTCTACAAAACTCTTGAATGTTTCACTAAATATCTAGGATTGTTTGTACCTCCAAAAAATCATTTTTATTTTTCACACAAAAGTCTTCTTTAATTTCTGAAGCTTCATCAAGTCAAAACTAGACATACAAATTAAAATGGAGAGAGTAAGAACCAACCAAACAAGGTAAAATAACAAGCATTAACACTGCAGTAGCTGCGGGAGGCAAAACACTTTTAAAAAAAATCAAATTTGGGATTTTATTAATAGTCTTCGAAGAAAAGTAAAATAAATAATCACCGCCTTACATCAAATCCCATGTCCCTAATTTAGCCCAAATAGCAATATTAAAAGACAAAATTATAAAAAATCAAAAAAGGCCCAAGGCCCAACCCACTGTCCAACAGAATAAGGATTATATATGTAAGAAAGGTAGGGTTTCCTAAATTAGGATCCCTATTTTTCTCTTTATGTTCCTCTCCCCTTTTCCTCTTTCTCTCCTTAAAATCCGCCACATTATTCTGAGCAATGTTTACTCCTTGACCTAACCCCAATCTATGAATTCTGCTACTTTGGGTCGTTAATAAGCTTGATTTTTGATTCTCGTGTATCTCCATTTCAGCTACAAAGAGTAATAACTGTTGTTGCTGTATTTATGCTCTATTTTCTTCATCTTCTAAGCTTTCCTTTCTTCTAATTGTGTTCCCATGTTGGATGAGCTGTGCTCATCATTTTTTGTTGAAGAATCTTGTCTATTGGACTGAGTATTCTTCTCCAGGTAGATGCCTTTTCCATTTCTTCTTTTTCTCCATATTTTCCTATGCATATTCGCTTTTTTATTTTTAATCTTTTTCTGTCTTTTGTAATGGTCTTGGAACTGAGTGCATGAGTAGCTTGGATCCATTCTTATGAAATTATATTGAAGTTCTTTACAGGTTTAATCGTCCCATACCAAATCCATAACCTCACATTTTGTCGAGTCTGTTTTTCCTGGATGTAATAGTGTAGGCTGGATAACATTTCACTTTTTTGTCATTCTTAAATTCTTTGTAAATGTTGTGAATGTGAAAAACATATGTTATATCCTTCCTTGACCCTTTATCCCCTTAATGTTGATACTCTTACATATGGGTATTTCAATTTGTCACTATTTATAATCATCATTTTCTCTATCTCCATGCTTTTGAAATCATTATATCCATAATTTCTTTTGTCAATGGCCTTGTTGGATAAGTAATCTGCTAGCTGGTTACCTTCTCTATGTATATGCGAGATTGTATACTATATTTCTTGCAAACATACTTTGATTTCAGTCACCATATCTTCAATTATCTAAGGGCATGCCCATTTTACTTCCAAGACTTTACATGGTAACAAAAAATCAGTCTGAATGATAATTTGATTATGACTTGTCTGTTTGGAATGTTTACAAGCTTCTAGTATTGCTTTGGCTTCCGCAACTGTATTTATAGTATTTTTCATAGTATCCCCTTCTGCATATATGATATTTCGTTCATCATCTCTCAAATAGAATGCATAAAAGCTTACACTAGGTTTCCCCCTCGAAGCATCATATGTATTGTATTTGTACCAACCTTCTGGGGGGAACTCCCATAGAACTTTCTTCACTTTTAGTCTAAAACAATGTCTATCCAATTCCTTAATCATCTCTAGCCAAATCCTAAGACAACTTACTCTTCCTTTCTTCAATTGTAGTAGTATCCCTAAGTTCCAGTTAACATTATGAATGATCTTTGCCAAAGATGTCTTCTTGACTTTATGTCACACTCCGAGAGGGTATCCTAGGCATGGACGACACTTGAAAATCATTACTAGTCCCCAAGTGAACCACTTGATCTGATCACTTATTCAATCAATCAGCGGAAGACTCAATGCAGTAACAAGAGACGTTTTAGTACGCTAACCAATTCAACAACTCAAATAAAATAATAGTTTTAATTAGACAATATTTGAAAATCAACCCAATCTCATAAATAAAAGTTTGAACAAAATAGACTCAAAAGGAACGTCAGCTCCAATCTACTCAGTCTAGGTCTATAAAGCCTCTATCAAACTATTAAAAAGGTGCCAAGATAATCCCATGGATACCTCGAAAGAAACTTCTCATAAACAATGAATAAAATAATTATGATTCCCTCGAAAGCAAAGAGGTCTCAGCACTATCAGGAAGGAGATAGATTTTCAATGATACTCCTGTCAAAGATCTCTAATACCTGTGTCTGCATCATAAAAAGATGCAGGCCAAATGGTGTCAGTACATGAAATGTATAAGTATGTAAAGTGAAAGAAAAATAATAACCATCAAGATAGAATAAGCTCAAGATATACTCAACTCAGATAACTCGACTCAGGATAATAACTCAACTCAGTAAAATAGCACAAGTTTGAAAGTAAAATGATGCTTTAAGAAGGACTCAATAATATCCAACTCAATCATATCATATCATATACTATCATGCACTATTTAGGAGTTTCTCTAGTCTAACAACCATCACCTATGAGCCGGTGATGTACAATGAGTCGTCGTTGTTGCTATGTCCGTTTGATACTTTGTCAAGATAGGGGATGAATCAATCAATCTTGGATACACAGTCAATCAAATCAAGTCCTATTTTGGAAAAAAAGGAAAACATCCAATTTTACGGTTCAATTCTCTTTTACGCTGGCTACATAGTTTATTTAGTTCAAATTGTTATTTACTCTCACTCAATTTGGTGTTCGATACTCCTCTCAAGACTCATTATGCTCATAAGAGTTCAATCAATCCCATAGGTTAACTCAAATCAATCAGTTCTATCAAACCATTCGACTAGTCTCGTGGACTCTTTTCAAAACTCAATCTCATATCGAATCATTAGACTATTTCAAATCAACTCATTGAGACTCAATACTCAATTCTTCTAAATCTTTTAAACATGTAAAGACTCAATTTAAAAATTGTACTTTGTTAAATATATGACAATCGTTAATCTCAACTCAAAATAATGCATGGTAAAATCATGACCAAAATAATAATAATTTTAAACACTCTTTCAACTCAACTCATGCTCGGCTCAATGTCAAATAAATTACTCAACTCATGAATATCATCAATACGTGTTTAAATAGGTACTAGAAACTTAACAAAATAATAGATAATTCAAAAATTCAATTCAAGAAATTTGGGATCTCAAACTCAAACTCAAATTAGGTCAATAGGAGTGAAGGGTCACGTGGACGAACTCAGTTCAGCATTTACGTTAGCCTTATATAACTGGAATAAAGATTATCTAAGAGAAAATCAAATATTTGGCTTGAAACTCTTGAACCCTAGTTTCTCCTCTTCTCTCCAATCTTTGCTCTCTAAAGTTTTGGAGGTTTAATGAGAGAGAAAACCCTTTAGAAACTAATAAGGTATGGATTTTGGTCTCAAACATCGTGGGTTAGGTATAAGAGGGGTGGAAAAAAGACCAGAACGTACCTCTTTAAAATTGGAAATGGATAAAAAGTTACATTTAAATCGCATTCAAGAAATGCTTTCTATGAACAACTCTTAAATCACATTCCCGGCGTGCGATTTATAGCCAATTTTGAGCGAATATAATTTTTGGCCAGATTTAAAAAACATGCATAGTGGGGGAGCAGGTACGCGATGCATTCTAGTCGTGCACTTTCTGGAAATGCAATTTTGCCTTGAAAAATCATCTTTTGATCCGATTGATCTAAAATTTAATCGAGACCACTTTTCCACATGATTTTTCCCCTAATTGATATTCTGGCCTCAAATTGGCCAAAAAAATTAGGGATGATACGTTATGTGAGCTTGCTATCTTCTAGGGGTATTTTGATAATTCTTGGGGTATAACACTTCATGCTTTATCGTGTTCCTTCTTCTCCACAGTTCCCACACTATAAAACTAGGGATAAGTCTATAATATGGTCTCATAGTTTTTATAACATTTGCATCCCACCATAATATAATTACTTCTCTCAGTTGTAAGCTCTCCATGTTTAAACCTGCAAAAGAACAAAAGTAGGACAAGGTCATGTTAGCTATATAAGCTTTCAAGAATACATGAGATAATGTCTCCTGATTAGGTCTTTCACAACACCAATACTTTGATGGACCTTACATTTCCTATTTTCTCATCCTATCATGCACATCTATTTTGATTTTTCACAACCTCCACATTGTAAAAGCCATTTTGAAAGAAATTCCCTTTGTCCAAATTCAATTATATATTTTTTTAATCCCCTACTCATGCCTGATGTACTACCATGTAATTGATTTGAATGTAAACACTCCCATAGTTTCTATCATCCAGCATGGTTTGTCCAATCCTTCTCTCCTTTTTGGTGGTTGGATACGCTGTATGATGTGTTCCACCAATTATTGTGAAACAATATTTTGTAAAATCTTTGTATCCCATTACACATGCTTTGCTAATTTATCTACCCTCTTATATGTGCCATCCCACTCAAAATTTTCTCTAGTAATAGTATACAAATCTCCAATCATATCCAATTGATAGGCCATACTAAAATTGTTCCCTTATTCACTTTCAATAAAATTTGATACTCAATTATATCCCCTGCTTATAATATTTTTTTCCATACATGTGATTCTCCCCCTCATTTTTTCTATATAACATCATTAGTATGAATCTTTTTACAATATTTGTTCATCATGTACTCCCTCCAAATTGATGGCTTTATTCAAAAATTCCACCAAAGCTTATAGAATAACGCTATAGAGACATCCTGCATTAATTTGAACCCTATATCTCCTTCATTTTCTAGGAGACTCAGATTACTCCATCTTGTCCGGTGTCTTCCTCTTCCACCTATGCAATTGCTCCAAAAGAATTGAACAATCATTCTTTGGACCTGATGTAAGACATTCATAGGAGAATTCATAACTGATAAGCAATGAATATGAGTACTTTGTTACACTTGTTTAATAAGAATGGCCCTGATTCCATATGATAGTAGGTTTCCTTTCCATACTTGTATATTTGATCCCACCCTTTGAATCATTTGTTGATAATAGGCTTTCTGATTTTTTCTATAAAAAGTAGGAAAACCCAAGTATGTGAAAAGGAACTCCTTCCTAGATATCCTAGGTGCTACTTCTGCCTCTACTGCCCCTCCTTCTAGAATAGTATGATATAAATAAATAACACTATTCTCCTTATTGAACTTTTGCCCTGAAATATCTTTATATCTCCTCAACGTTTCTGTAATCATCCTTATATAAAATAATCATATCATCTGCAAATGTAGGGTGATTCAGCTTCAGACTTTCTCTTGGCATCCCGGTTGCAGGATGCTGGAGATTCTCTTCAAACAACTTCTTCTACACAAGAAATCCCCAAAAATAAAGTAAAAAAGGAAATTCATTCAACAAAACAGAAAAAGAAAGACACAAAAAAAAGAATTTCCATTGAAGTTAAAGCATCATCTATGAGAAATATACATCAAATTCCCAAGAACAAAATCTTACCTTAAACCCTAAATAGTATTTCATAAATCATAATTGTAGGAAACCCCAATTTTCTGTTGATATACTAATAATATATCCAATATAATTCCACAAAATAGGGTCTAAAGAGAGTAGAATGTACGTGGACCTTACAACTATATTAGAGGTAGAGAGACTGTTTCTAATAAATCCTCAACTCAAGAAAAAATAGTCCAAAGTAGCATAGAGAGAAATCACAAAAATGAAGATGATAATGACAAAATATTATATACAGCAGGACAAATTGTAATATCCCCTAAAAACGTTGTATACGATGTTTCAATTTTTGCCTAAACATGATACAGTCTCTGTATTTTGGTCATAACGTTTCATAGAAATATCCAAATTGAGTGATTAAAATTTCTGAGTAACCACAAGATCATTACCTACAACTTTTATGAAGACCATATTTTAAGATTCGGAGGTTAAGTAGGTCAAATAAATTAATCTTTGTAAGGTAGGATGCTGTTACGGAAATGAGTGTTTATAGAAGAAAAATCATATCTCACTGTAGGTTTATCCAAATTGGTTGATTCTTGAACGATATGAAACTAGACTTCCATATCTACAATTCTTATGAAAACACCAAATCCTAATAAGGAATTTATCTTATTCAAACGCAGCTCCCAAAAAGAGTATTTTGTCAAAGATAACTCATTTCACCTACCATAGAAAGATCTAGATACATTTGACATCACTCATGACATAAATTGTCCTCCATTTAACATCATCCATGACATCAATATATTCCACTAAATTTTCAGATTTTTATTTATAATTATTTTATTTATTGTTAGGTCATCTTTCCCACCTATAAATACCCACCTTATTTCCTCATTTTATTCATCAAGCTTTCTCAAGCAAATCTTCTCTCTATACACATTCTCAAATATAGTTTTAGTTCTTAGTAGTGAAGAAATACTATTCCGGTGATTCATATATTCCGGGTAGTACACAAAACGTTCCGGCAAGGAGAGAAGCTAGGACTCAAGAGTGTTCATTAAGTCTTCCGGTACCAACTAAAGGTTCGGTTTCCAGGTATGTAAGGTTTCAATGAGAGTATTCCTTCCACTCTCATGCCTAAATTATTTTGATTATATGATAAATTATGTTTATTTTCTTTATGCTTTACTCTAAGTCATGTGGGTGTTAATCCATGGGTTCTTCCACCCATGTAGTACAAAAATCTTTCAATTAAGTCTCTTGATTTTAAGTAATATTTTCTTATGGTAATTTTTATTTTTACTTAATAGTATGAATCATGATTAAACTAATGATTATTGGTCTATTTTGATACAACATAATTTGATATGTATGAATTGATGAAATTGCAAGTAATTTATTTATTTATATCTTTAAAGGTTCTTGAAATTCATGGTGGGTTGTCTAAAGCATAACTTTTAATTAATGAATTTTAAAGTATTTATGTATATTTATTTACATACATGTTTTCAAGTTGAAGTGATTTGAATCCACCTAGTTTTACTATGTTTTCAATAAAGTTTGACTTGAAAGCTTTGACTCCAAATAAATGTTTATGAAAGCAATATCTATGATCAAAAGGGAGTCTTATGAAATAAAAGAATGATGAAATGATATGAATGATGGATTCTTTATGCAATAAGGAAAATTCTTGCATATTTGAAATACCAAATGTTTTAATGAGCTATTCTACCGAATATGATGTTTTGAATTCTCAAGCTATATGTTATGACTATTTTGAAGTATTAAACTATTCCGTGGGATTGACTTAGCACCGAATGGGTCATTGAGGTGGGATTCGGTAAGGAAATCCTAGTAGCAACCCCTTGTCTCATTAACTATGTGCCAACATAGGAGCTCTTGTAGGCTTAGGCTAATGGATCCATAAATAGCCCTTAAAGTTAAAGTTAAAGAGATGAATGAAATTGACAGAGTTCTACCTGGCAAGTAGTCTCCCCGGCCAACGTAGGGGGTTATGTTGGATTCCATGTAATAGCTCGCATGGTCTTAAATGTCGGTTATGGTTAGCTTCCCACAAAATGAATGTTTTAAAGGATATCCATATGATTTATTATGCATGTATTACATTATGTTCCATATTACATAAATGTTATAATATTTTATCAATGTTCATGCATCCTTACATACTTAGTACATTCAAAGTACTAACGCATACTCTTTTTCCTACATGATATCACCATGTAGGGATCGCTGCTCCTCCTCGTTCTCCTCCACGTGGCTAGTTGATATTCCATTGAAGACTACTTTTGGTGAGTTCCCATGTTCCGGGAACAATACTCCTTTGTCTTTCTAGCTTATGATATGTTAAGATATTTTATTATGGCATTTCTTCTATTATGATTGAGGGTGAGCTAGGAACTTGTCTTAGCCCCATTAAATCTAATAGTTAGAGGTATTGTTGGACATATGTAAGTTGAAGATTTATTATTATGATTTCCGCTTGTCTATTTATCATCATTACCTATGAAAGGCTAAAAGAATGCTAAGAGGCTTGTTTGAGGTACTTTCGGGTTCCTCATTCGCCATGTCACGTCTAGGCCCTAGGCTTGGGTCGTGACACAAATCATCATAAACAATAGTCATAACAAGATGCAACGATAATCAATATTTTAAAAAACCACAAATAATAACCGAACTCAAAAGGATAAAAAAACTACAAGAGTAATACAACTAATAGTATGACTAATAGTAAAGAAGAATAAGTAAGAACTAAATAACCTCATATCTTAATATGTGTCCTTCATAATCTCATATCTAAGGCCGAGGTGTCATGAAAAAAGTCCCTTTATCTACAACAACTATACAACTAATTAGAAAATCTTAATAGCTCAATTGGTCGAGCTTTCTGATCAAATAATGAATCTCAATGTATCGTGGAAGTAAGTAACACCACACATCTATTTAAGAATTTATATTACAACTTATAAATGGGTGTTTATGTAATTACTGTTTATAAATTATTAATTATGGACTTTAGCAGATTATTATAATCCAATTATTTAAATTAATTATTTTAATATATTAAACTTTTTTAGTTTTAATAAGAAAGAGAAAGTAAAAAATGATGCATTAATTATGTATAATGATATTTACTACAATCAAGGGATCACTTTTTCTTTTTCAACTGGCACGCCTCCCCCTCCCCCCCTATGTCTATATTGTACAACAACCTCCGTCAATTTCTCTCTAATTCTTCTTTCTTCATTTTGTTTCAAGATAGTCAAAGAATCTATTAAACATCTGTCTTTCACAAGAATTCTACTGCCCCACGATTTTCAAATACGCTATTTTCAGTTTCATTTATAGAGGAGTTCTGTAAGACGAAGAAAGCACAAAAAGTTGATCACACAACTTGGAAGAGTCCTCAATTTGCAGAAGAAGAAGTTGGGGTAGATATTGAGCCATCAAGCTTTAATATATTAACCCAAACACCAGTAAAAAATGTATCACCCATGAAAAAAAAATAACACCACCGCGATGAAAAACTAACCCCTTTGAAGAAGAAATAAAGCCCCGTAAAAAGGAAAGAAACCATGAAAAATAGGCAAAAAATGAAAGGAGAAGATGGTGGAATCCTCTTTAGATGAATGTTCAAACTCAGATTTCGATTTTATTAGTGAAAAATAACCTAAAAGGCCAAAGTCAATTTTTAAGGATGAACCCTCAAAACCCTCCAAAAAGTCACATTTCAAATTTCAAAGGGGATTCAAATATTCCTAAGACAAAAAAGGTCAAAACTGTTGTAAAGACATTATTTAAAAAAATAATTCTTTTTATAGATTTGGTTGATTTTTGTATGAATTCGAAGTTAATTTGAAAGTACTATGAATTTGATATAACCTAATTTTTTAGTCGAAACTTATGTAATGTCATAAATATAATATTTTATTTGAATATACATGTGTTAAATGCGTATAGAACATATTTGATTTTAAAATGAATTTTGTAGTGCTAAAATATGGTATGCACTGTGTTATGTGTATATATAAAATGACATTAAAATGGTATGAAACTGAGACTCATCTCTAAATAGTATTTTTCAAAATTTATTTTAAAATACTATGAACTTGATATAGCCTAATTTTTAGTCAAACCTTAAGTAATTTCATAAAAACAATTTTTTATTTGAATATACATGTGTTGAATGCGTATAAAATAGGTTTGATTTTGGTATGAATTTGTAGTGCTAAAATTTGGTATGCACTGTGCTATGTGTATATATAAAATGGTATGAAATTGATTTGCATTTGCATCATTTATTTGTGTTGAATCATGTGAAAGATTGTAAAGTCAATAAAAGTCAAAATAAACGATGGCGCAATAAGTGAAAGCGAGGTAACATGGACTGTTGCCAGCAGATTTGATGGACCACGATTCTCAAAAAAGCAGGCCCCGAACATCACCAATTTTTCTATGCCAAGGCCAAAACGATCAGTTTCCAGATGAAAGATGTTCGCAACTGTTACTTTTATTTTTTAGTTTTACTAATCCTTTTCATCTTTTCGTAGTATGATTTTGATATAAAGAAACAATCAACTGCCAAATTTTTCTTTCTTGGATTAATACCTTTTCCTTCATTCGTATTATGGTTTTGATGTTCAATAATCAGCTGTTACATATGTTTTCCAGTTATATGTCAATGATTACTTGAATATATAAATTTCTCTTCAAGATATTTAATTATCCATCAAAATATTACGTACATGTGACACCCAAATTTTATAAAATCAATTCAAAGTTTTACTAAAATTTATTTTCATTCAGGTTTAACACGATATGAGAGATCAGCTATATTATATAATACAATAATCAAAGCTTTATTAGATTTCAGTTTTTCAACAAATTGTAACACCCCAAATTTTTTTTGCCAAGACTCGAACCATTCTTCATATGTGTGTAGACTCGAACTGAATAACTTGTACTTTTATATATAAGTTAGGATAAATTCCTAGTATTTGAAGGGTATTAGATGTGGTTTATGTTACACCTCAAAATTTCTACGCTAAGATTCGAACCATTCTTCGTATGCGTATAGGCTTGAACTTGAAGACTTTAAATTGTATATATGTTCTAGGATCAATTCATACATATTTAAAGTGTATTAGATGTGATTTAGGGTCACAAGGGATCCCAAAAATCCAGCCAAGTCCAAAGAATTTCTATCGGCTAAGTTTCCGAATGAGTTCGTATAAGGGTTAACTTCAAACGCTCATATCTCCTATTATATAATGAATTAGGTATCCCATGACCTATCAAATTAAAAGTCTTTGAGTTCTATTTCCAACGCCAGCCAATTTGGCGACTCGCCGAATAGTTCGGCGAACCACAACCTAGCTCGCCGAATGGTGCTCAAAATTCTTCAGAAACTGTTGGGTTGGGCGAGCTAAAGAACCATTTGGTGACTTGCCGAATGATTCAGCGAGGAGACCTCTAGCTCACTGAAATTGCCGATGAAATTTATTAAAACGTGATTTTTCTCAATCTTTCAACCTAATAATATTCTTATATGTAGAGACACTCTCAAAATCCCAAATTCTCCTTCTCCCAAATATCAAGAACTTCAATAAAAGGATTTCTCCAATATTGGGAGATCTAAAGACTCCAAGTTCAAGATCTCCTTCACAAATTCATAGATTGGTTTCTCAACTTCAAGATACAAGATTCCAAACTCAACACTTTTATCCAATAACTCCTAAGATTCATGTATGTAAGGCTAACACAACGTTGAACATAGTTCATCCACGCGCCCCTTCGTCTTTATTGATTTAAGTTTAGTTGAATTGAAGTTTTTGAGTTTTTTTGAATTGAATTCTTGAGTTATCTATTGTCTTTTGGGTTCCTTGTACATATTTAAAATACGTATTGATGTTGTTCATAGGTTGAGTATTTGATTTAGATGCATGTTCATGTATTCATTCACATGGACCCTATTTGAAGATTATATTTGATTTTGAGCATTGATGGTACAAGAGTTTGAGTTTTCACATAAGTTGATTTTTATTATTTTAAACATGGATATCTTGAGCATAAATGATGGTTTTGAGATAAAATTTTAATGAGTTGTGATTTATTTTCAAAAATATATTTTTGAAAGAACTTGATGATTTGAGCATGAGTCGAGCCCAAGTTGAATTGAAAGAGTCTTTACGAATTTTAACCATTTTGATCGTGATTTTGCTGCATTATTTTGTGTCAAAATTGTATGTTTTAAAGAGATTTAAAAGAGTTGAGTATTTAATCTCAATGAATGGATTTGATTGATTTGATTTGAAAGAGCATAATGATTGAGTTTCGATGGGAGTCCAATGAGACTAGTCGAAAGTTTTGATGAACTGATTTGTTTAAGTTGCATGAGCATTTTGAGTTTTTGGAGTAGTATCAAGCACCGAATTGAGCGAGAGTAAAACTCAATAACTACGTAACCAGTGTAGGAGAGGATTTGACCATTAAAGTCGGATGTTTTCCTATTTTATTGTTCTGAAAAGATAGGACTTGATTGATTGGGGGATCCAAATTGGTAGATTTGTCCTTTACCTTGGCAAGTATTGGATGGATGTGGCAACGACGTCGGTTCATTATACATCACCTACTTATAGGTGGTGGAATTGTTGTCGGTTAAGAAAGACTACTAGATTGTGCATGAAAGTATATGACATATTTTGAACAAGTTGCATATTACTGAGTCCTTCTTAAAGCATTGTTATATTTTATACTTACATATCATACTGAGTTGGGTGAGTTTCATTCTATCTTGAGTACCTTTGATGTATTGTTATTTCATTCTGTCATATTACATACTCATATATTTTACGTACCGACGTCCATTTGGGCCTGCATCATTTTATGATGCATGGACATGTGTTAGAGATTATCAACAGGCGCTTCGTTGAAGATCTATTTCTTTCCTGATAGTGGTGATACCTCCTTGCCTTGGGATCATATTCATTCTTTCCATTGCTTATGAGTAGTTTTTTTTAGGTAGCCATTAACTTGTTATTGGCACCATTTAGGTAGTAGAGATAGAGGTTTCATAGATTAGATAGTGATGAATTTATTTTGATGTCTTTAACTCTTGATTAGTTTTCTTTCAAACTATATTTTTGGTTTGAATGATGGAGATTAATGATTGAGTTAGCCCGCTAAAATTTATTTTTTCTCTTAAACTAAGTCTTCTATTGAATCAATAAATGTGTGATCAGGCCAAGTGGTTTGCTTGGGAGCCAGCAATGGCTTCTGAGTACCGGCCACGCCTAGGGTACCCTCTCAGGACGTGATACAAAACCATAACATTGGCGTGATTCGATTTGAGCAAAGGATCCTAACATGATACATCCTCGTAATACAATATTTCAGTACAATATTTATATAGGATACCTTATTTTATTAGAATTAATTTTTCATTCATATTTCATACAATAACTTCAGTAGAGTTCTTTTGTAGGATACCATATTCATTTATTGTTTCATTTAAGTGTCTTGTTATGTTAACCCTAAGAATTTTTCAACTTGTATGCCAAATGTGATACCTACGATAGATATTTTATTAGAATTCATTTTTCATTTAGGTTTCGTAAAATACAATATTCAAAATTTTATCAAAGTTCAGTTTTCATACAAACTTCATATAATGTAGTTGCTTGTTATGTTGTTACTGAGTATTTTTTTAACTCATATGTCAGTGTGATACCAACAATAGTTTTTTTGATATTTACATATTATTATACTTAAAGTTTAAACTATTTAAGTTCAACGGTCAATAAATAATACGATAAAAATGAGACTAATCAAGTTTCATACACAAAATAAAGTTAACATGACAAATTGTTATAAATTCATTACCAACCGAGCACCAAAAACATACAAACAACTATTTGTCAAATTAAAAAAAATCTACCTTAATAATTCTTAACTAACTTTCAGGAACATAATTTCCACACGTCTTCTTGTTATGACCCTCTCGATGACTTATGTTGCACGTGACCTTAGTCTTCTTAGATTTAACATCAACAATTTCCTTCCAACGTACTATATCTAGCCTTCGTACTTTTCTTTGGTCCAAATGCACAAGTACACCCACATCATTATGTATCATTATTGGTGGACATATCTCGCTCACGAGATACTTAATCTCCAATCCATCTACAGATATGTCCACTCCTAACTGTGAAGATATAGCATTAACAAGAATATCGTATAGAGTACTAGCTTCATATATAATATCCTCCATTTGAAACCCAACATAATTATTTGTATAGAAAATATATACATAACTTATTCAGATCGCATACAAACTAAGATCACATGTTGGATAAAAAAAATTACATTATATACAAATTTGACACATAATTTGTGCATAATTTATACTACACAGATACCACTAATTCACCGTATACAAAATTTATATTTTATTTAGACATAGCACATACCTTAATTCAATGTATTCAAAATTTATACATAATTTATACAACACGCATACCAACTAACACCACATAATTAGTAAAACAGAAAAATTTCTCAAATTCAATTACAAATTCATACAAATATTACTATCACCAAAAAAGTATCGACCATGTACATTTCCAAACTAAAAAAACACTTTTATACAATGAATATACAAAAAATATTAAATATTTATAATACAAAATTGCATCATATCAAATTTACACAACTCATACATACAACTCATTATTTAATCAGATTTAATACAATATTCATACAACTTGTATTCTCACAAATTCATTAAAAATCGTTACAATTAGACTGAACCCAGATTTTTAACATTTTGAATGAACAAAAAAATTTGGCTACTGCTAACATTATGCAGAAAATGTCATTTCATTATTAACTCTTACGTCCACTGAATTGTATAAAATTCATGATACGTTAAAATGAGTTTAACATTACAACTAATGAAAATCAAGAGTATACATTCAACAAAAATAAATGAACTTTTTCATCACAAACAAACTTCTTCAATGAAAAGGAAAATCAAATCACTGAATAATCTACCTGAACAATTCCATCTTCCACTATGTTGAACAAGTATTGATAAAAATCTTTTACTTTCTATGATAAATTCAATGAAATTTCTTTCAAAGTGATGAGAAATCGTTGAATGAAGGGGAGAGAGAAACGTTCAAATAAAAATTTCAGTTTTGAAAAATATATCTTACCAGATTTTCAACTAATTGAGAAAATAAAGGAATGCAATTTCAACATCAGTTATTAGAGTTCTAATTGAATGTTAATTCTGTATTACCATTAATATATTTATTACCATTTTCGTTTCTTTATTACATTTTTATTTATTTTTCTTTTTTAATACTTTAATTAATGCATAATATTTTCAAATCTGTTATAACTTGAAAGTTTTTTATTGCTACAACCTGAAAGTTATAAACTATTATCACAACTCGAAATTTCTTATATTAATTATGACATTTAAAAGTTTTTCACTATAATATAATCTATGTAATGTATTGTTTTACTTTTTGTTTGCTTATAAAATAAATATAAAATGTACTTTCGCGTATAACTTTTTATCTAAAAGGCCCAAAAAACTAGAAGAGTCAGGCATCTAAATCATTTTCTCTTCCAGGACCATCACTAGAAGTAGGGCTGTACAGGGCAAACCGATAAAATGCACCAAACCGATAAACCGAACCAAACCGGAAAAAAAACCCGACTAGTGGTTTGGTTTGATTTGGTTTGGTGTTCGGAAAAAAAACCCGACTATTATAAGGTTAGTTTGGTTTTAACTAAAAAAATCCAAACCGACCCGAGTATAGATATATTATTTTAAAATTATATTATACATAAAAATATTTATTAAAATATAATTTATAAATATTATTTTTAAGTTTCTTTCATAATTTCTATCTAGATTTGGACTTGAGCCCAACTAATTAATATGTAAAACAGGCCCAAAAAAAAATAAAGGTGAAGCCCAAAATCTTCTCAAAAGACCAAAAGGTCCAAAACAGTCAGATAAGAGAGCATATGCTCCTCTTTCACAACCCTAGCTTCCTTTCCCTTTTTCTTCCCTCTCTCAACAGTATTCGCTGACCCTCTTTTGCTTTCCTCTCAAATTAGCAACAATCAGATATTTTTTACTTTTTGGCTCGTGGGTGTGTAGAGATCTTGTTGTCTCTTTTATGAATGTAGGTATATATCTCCTTCATCTTTTGTCTGCTCAGTTCTTTTGGTTCTTCGTTTAATCGGTCGAATTCATTTCCTTTTTTGTGCATCTTCTGTATGTTTTCATATTTGAGCGAACTGAATTTGGAGGATTTTTGGTTCTTTGGAGGCGCTTATTTATTGGGGCCTAAAGCCACTGCTGATTGGAAGCTAGGGTTTTAGATCGTTCAGTCTCAAATCTCAGAAGCAAAAATATTTTCAGGAATGTTCATGCATAAGCCTCTTTTTCTCAGTTTATCTCGATGAATGGAAGAGGAGCAAATACTTCTTGCTTGTCCTTTCATTACCATATATGTCCATGCTTTGAAATTTGTTGACATATATTTGGAGAATGGTCCCTTGTTATTTGAGATAAAACTTGCAGTTACTGTGCTGTTGTTATTGCTAAGTTGTTTGAAATCTGGCATGATGAAACCTACAGCATTCCTTATATACTAAGTTGTTATTGTGTTGTTACTCTATTTGTTGTGCTGCCTTATTATCTGTTGTAATATCTTAGAAATAGTTCCATTCATCTATGTTAGTTGTATCTTAAACATCTATTACAAATTATAACCTTTTTTTTATTATATACAGAAATTGTCTTTCTCGATGGAAGGTACAACTTCTGGAACTAAATCAGTAGTGATTGACAACCACCATCCGATTGTGCCAACAGAATCTCAACAATAAGAAGGTAAGAACATTCCTCATCTACGCACTCCTAAAAAGCAAAAAAGAACCACTCCTAAAGAACCTTCTAAATCTGGGAATAGTGGTAGAGAGACTTCCGAGATTTGGGATCACTTTTCCAAGTTTAAAGCTAAAGGAGGTAAAATTAGGGCAAAATGCAATTACTATCCAAAAACGTTTGCTGTCGAAAGCAAGAATGGGACTACTACATTGTGGTCACATCTAACAGTTAAATATAACAAATCTCCCTTTAGAATCGTTGATAAGAAACAAACAACGTTAAAACCTATTAAAGAAGGGTGGACAGAAGGTCTTTTGGATTCTAATGAAAGGGTAGTGTATAATGTGGATGAAATTAGAAGGGCCATTGCTGAATTTGTAATTATTGATGAGCAGCCATTTAGAGTTGTAGAGGGAGAAGGCTTTAGGAAATTAATGACTAAAGCCTTACCAAATTTTGAACTACCTTCTCGTGTTACTGTTGTAAGACATTGCTTGAGGATTTATCAAGAAGAAAAAGATAAGCTTAAATATCGTATCAAGGACCAACGTATTTGCCTTACTAGTGACACGTGGACATCACTCTAAAATTTGAGTTATATGGTTGTCACTGCAGATTGGATTGATGACCAATGGAATTTACAAAAGAAAATTCTGAGTTTTTTTACAACACCAGATCACAAAGGCGAGACTATTGCTAAGGGAATTGAGGAATGCTTATTGGGTTGGGGCATTGATAACTTGTTTACAGTAACCTTAGACAATGCGACTGCCAATGATGCTGCCATTAAGCATTTGAAGGTGCTAATGGATGATTGGAATGGGGTAATACTTGGAAATGAATTTTTACATGTTAGGTGTAGTGCTCACATATTGAACTTGATTGTAAAAGAAGGGTTAGATGAACAAATTGAACCCATTTCTCGTGTAAGGAATGCGGTAAAATATGTTAGATCTTCTCCTTCAAGGTTTGCTTCTTTTAAGTCATTTGTTGAAAAAACTAAGATAGATACTCATGGTCTTGTGAGTCTTGATGTTGAAACTAGATGGAACTCGACATATATAATGTTAGATACAACTTTAAAATTTGAAAAAGCCTTTATGAGAATGTATCTGTATGACCATAAATATCAAAAGTATTATCGGGAAATAAGTGCATTAAGAGGAAATCCATCAGCAACTGACTGGAAGAATGTGAGAGTTTTTGTCAAGTTTCTTGATCTTTTCTACCAGACCACTTTAAAATTTTCAAGGACTTCGTATGTTACTTCCAACTGCTTCTTTCGTAAATTTTTTAGTCTTCGAAGTTCTATTAAAAAGTATTCTAAATGTGAAGATCTTATTTTGGTTGATATGGCCGACAGAATGAAAAGTAAATTTGAGAATTATTGGGGAAATTTTGAGAATATGAATATGTTATTGCTTGCTGCTATTGTGTTAGACCCCAGATTTAAGATGAAGTATGTAAACTTCACTCTTTCCAAAGCATATGGTCCTTTGTTAGGAAGATTAAAGTCGAAAAATGTGGCAAGTGTTTTAACGCGTTTGTATGATTCTTACAAAAACTCTGTCGTTGATGCTTCTTTTAATGACAATATTGGAGGTGATACTAGCATGCATGAAACCGATGATTTGTTGGAATCTGAGTGGGAGAAACATTTGGCAGACGAGGGAAATATTTCCAACAAATCTGATCTTCAGATATACTTGATGGATGATGTGGTGAAGAATAAAGATTTTGATATCTTGTCTTGGTGGAAAGTTTCGTCTAGTAAATATCCAGTTGTTTCAAAAATTGCGAGAGATGTTTTTGCTATTCCTGTTTCTACTGTTGTATCTGAGTCGGCATTTAGCACAAGTGGTCGAATTCTTGATTCTTACCGGAGTTTTTTATTGCCAAAAATAGTAGAAGCTCTAATTTGTACTCAACAATGGCTACGATCACCTTCTAAAGAATATAATTTTCACGATAGTTTAGAAGAAGTCCAGAACATCGAGCAAGTTGATGAAGGTGTTGTTAATTGGTTTATTGTTTATTCTATAATTTTGGCATTGCTCAGTATAAAATCAACAAACTGCTGACTAACCTTTCAGCATCAACAAATTTATTGCAAGACTGCTGATTTTGGGGAATACAAAACCAGCAGTTCCATACTGGTACAGCTTTGATGATACACAATCTCAGCAGTGAAAAGTACTTCTACAGATAATCATAAATAACATTAGGAATGTAAGTACATAGATAAATAACATGTTCTATGAGTTCACCACTCTCTTTCAATAATTTTTCAGGAAGCACAGATAAGGAACTAGTTCCATGTAGAAGATTTTCTTGTTTTTGTTATTAAAGTGCTACTTACAGGGGATGAACATATATTCAATTTTTGTTATTTTCACTTGAACATATATTCAATTTTTTAGAATCTAGATATATTTTTATATTATTTATCCAATATATTAATTTATTTATTTTTCTTGCAGAGTATCGAGATTCACCTTTGAGCATTAATTAGCCAGTTTCGTTCACGATGCACTATCTGTGTGAGAATTGGTATGTTAATTGATTACACTATTCTTTTACAAAAATTATAGACTTCATCTACAAAAAGTTGTTTTGTAAAGCTCATTTTTTATAGTTATGAATTGATTGACAGTTGTGAAGTTTCAGTCATGAGAGATCTCATGCCTTCTATTTATCTTCATTTATACTGGGTTGCTTTTCTTGAATGAATTGTTTTGTGCTGGTCAAGAATGACTGCCTTGACCATCTTTCTAAATTGTTGAATTTTTCCTCTGTTTTTTTCCTAGTTTGAAAAGGGTTATAGGGAACTATTGAATTTTTGAAAACAAGTTAGCTTTAAATTGTTTATTTCTAATGTAAACTCATTCCTGGTTTGTTTATTTTCTTGCAGTGCGGGACTGGAAGATCAGTTGCTCCTATCAAGTCTGGTTTCATTGCTCGTGTTGGACGTCGAAAAGCTGGGACCTGATATGGCTTAGGGATTGTTTTCTCGTAATAGAGTGGAGTTTTGTATGTCTTGCTTTGTGTTTAACCTGAGGAAATATTGACGTTTGGTGCAACTTTTCTTATGAAAAGAGTCTGTTTAGATTTAATTTGGTAGGAGATGTCATCTTGTGTATTTCTATAAAAGCTGTAGTTGCTTAATTTTATGGAAGAAACTATATTAGTTTTTGTTTATGTGTGATTAAGTTAATTGGCAGAAGTGCAAAACATTTGGTTTCATTATGACTATTTGACATTTTAGTTATATTATAAAGTTAAATCTTCAAATAATGTTTTGCCTCCGTCTATGAAAAACCCGAGAAACCCAAAAAACCCGAAAAAAATTGATATCGAAAAACCCGACTTGTATTGGTTTGGTTTGGTTTATAGATTTAATAACCCGACACAAATGGTTTGGTTTGGTTCGTAACAAATCCGAACCAACCCGGTCTATGTACACCCCTAACTAGAAGTTATATATTTGGAAGAATCAAATAAAAGGGTGCAATGTACAAATAAAATTGATATGACAAAAGTACAATTTCTTTTGATTTTTTACTCGGCATTCGAAGCCCGTGTAGTCCTGATTAAATCTGAATCGTGCATTGCAGGGCCCATTTGAGAATGACACTCCCAACAATTTTTTTTTATATACAAGACTTAAACTCGAGACCTCTAATTAAGGGTGAATTAGTTCCACGATCACAATCCATGTTGATTAGCAAAAGTACAATTCACATGCATGTGATGAAGATGAATGATAGATATTCAAAGAAAATATCAAGACTTTGACAGGATAGAACTACCCTTTCCCACCCCATCCCTACCCCTACACTTACCCCACACCATGGCTAGTTTCATGTTTCCAAATCAATTGAAAGAAGAAAAAAAAAACAAGAAAAATTGAGTTAGGAAAATTACCTAATATCATGATGATTGATCTAGGCTCTACTGCAGACATATTAGTGTAATATTTTTACATGGTATCAAAATCATGTTTATTTCAATTGATGATTTTTTGATATTAAATTCCTATATTAAAAAATTGTCTATGCACCAAATGTCCTGGGCATGAGGCAGAATTGATAAATCCAACATCCGATAGGATAATAAATAAATGATTTCTTTATATAAATTTAAATAATCTTTTCTTTAAACTTATTTTTAGGATTGAGTTACATCCATACGTCATACCTCTCACTTGGATAATCTACCAAATTTATTTAGCTTTTAAAACACTGCCATATGTCCCATTCCAAATTGAAGGATAAGCCATATCTATTAATGGTCGACAAAGAAAAACAGCCCTTTTTCCAATCCAATAATAATCAACCACTTCACTCATTAATTTCTCCTATCCCCATTCATTAATGTATATTTAATAAATACCTCAAATCAATTGACACGGGTCAGATAAATGATCGAGATTCTTCAACTTTAATTACAAGTTTAAAATTTAAGACCCTTAAAAATAATTTTAAAAAATCTATCGAAAAATACTATTTTCAGAAATGAATTGACAATTTATCGAACCACAATATATGTATTAGACATCAATTATTACCCAAATCACAAGCATAACAAAAGAGGACCCTACATAAAATTCTGCTAAGTTGTCTGGTCCCATCAACTTGTTCTCATATCTAAAAGGTAGTAAAGGAAAAACATATATCTAGTGTATCCAGGGGAAGTGTAATATCCCCTGGACTCTTCAAGACCCAATAACCTATATTCAAGAGAAGATGCATCTACATAACATCAACGTGAAGCACTGTCTAAGAGAAGATAATGGAGTAGCAGATCTCCTATCCAAACATGCCACTAACTTAGTCGATAGCATGATTTTTTTGTCTGAAGATGAGCTATCGACTGGTATCAAAGGTGTCTACCGAATTGATAAAATGCAAATTTCAGCTTTTCGAGTTAGGCCCAAAAAATACTCTCGATGGTTTATCGAAGGAAAACTTACATAAATATGCTATATTAAGAAAATATTTACTATTTATAACAATAAATTTTTTTCCACTTGACACTTATAATATAATTTTAATACATATTAGCGAGAACAATTTATAAAACACATATAATCAAGTTTTATTCATGAATAATACATTTATCACACACTTTAATACATTTATAATACATTATGTCAATTTCTTACCAAACAAGCATAATATATTTTAAAACACTTATAATACATTTATATATTATGCATGATTCACTTTTAATACATAACAGATTTATCATAGTATTACTATGTATTGCTATAGATGGTAATAAATTAAAAAAATTATTAAAATCAGTAATTATTTATTAAAAAATGTTCACCCAGATAATTTTTCCTTTTTTGAACCCCCATGACTTTCCAATTGAAGAACTATTAATATTTTATCATAGTAGTTCTTCGATTTTTTGCTAACTGCACTTGTGCAGACTAACCTAGGAAGTTCCCTGTTTTGTACTCTTGGGAGGTCTTGGTACCTGCTCTCTCCATTGTAATATTTTGTTTTGCATATAATTACAAGGTAGGGGTCATGCCAAAACCCCCATCAAACCAGTTTAATACTGGGGAGGATGGATTATTAAAAAAATATATCTAATGTATTTCACAAAGGTGAAAACAAGAAAATATACTTTTTTCTTCGTCCACATTGTTTTCGAATATTTTAAAGTATTCTATTTTTAAAAATTATGAATTACACTAGCTTTTATGTAAGCAAAATTTACTAAAACGAATGGAGCGTCAAGGAATTAAAATATCTATGTCGATGTATCTTGATCATCACATTTTCACAACTAAAAGAGCACATTTAGACAGAAGATTCATTCTTGTTTAGAATAAAAAATCTTTCATTTCATAAAAACTTAAAAATGAGGCATAACATCTAAATTTATACTAAAAACTATACGGGTTAATTCTAGCGTTTGAATCCCTTCGTATTTATAAATTATTTCACGAAGAATAAAGAGTTTGGACCTATGTTCATTTTTGAAAGCTCCATTGGGAACCAACCTTTCAAATGTCCCACATCGACCCTATTTTATTTTCAAAGAATATATCTTTTGAGATTTCATTTTCTCCATTATAGTAATAACATGTGATTTTTGCCTTTAATAGGTCAAAAAGAAACAAATAATTGACTCATGAATTTTATAAGCTATGTTATATTACCACAGTATACCATTGTTTTTACTTAATTATATTTGTTAGTGACCCCCTCATAATGCAAAATAATCACCTATTACAAGTGTGATATATAGGCTAAAGACTAATTTGTATGTATTAGCTAGCTAGCTAGCACATATGAGAAGTGCACACTTATTTGGAGCTAATTGGAATCTAGTTTTACGCCATAAGAGGCTTATTAAAGGAAGAAATACATAATTTATTCATTTCAAAATTAAATTCTAACTCGAATTCAAGGATAAAAGACACATCTAGCCTATTGTAACACATTATGTTAATGAGCAGAACCCCCTCGTATATTATCAAAATTGAGTGGGGTTAGGTGTAGAGTAGAAGTAACAAGTGATCAACGGGTTAGCTAAGGTCTAATTCAAATTTGTTAAAATAAGTCAAGTTAATAGACAAGTCATAACTAAATCTGTTTAAAATTTGCTTGGGTCAATATAAAATAGGTCAAAATGAGTTAAACAACGGGTTGTAACTCAATTCGAGCCAACCTTTCCTTCTTTTTTGTTTAACTTTGAGACAATTCTTCCAGACTAACATATTTGAGTCTCCAAATTGATATATTATTCCTAAATTCTTCCAAATTGACACCATTTCCAATTTTAAAATTTGATTTTCCATTCTTGGGCTTGACTTAGATATTTTGATTCATGGGGTTATATCGTTTTGACTCATTTTTAGTTCATATTATATTTTAACTCGTCATTTTGAGTTCAATCCAGTGAATCTATTCAATAATAGATCATATCATACAACAAATATTTTACATTAATTGATTTGATGCAAACATCAAGCAAGCACAATCAATCCTTATCTAGATGGAGGTAGAGAGAAGAAATTAACCCATAAAGGGTCCACATTAGTGCAAATACAACTTATAAGTTCGAATTATTGAAGCAAAGAAGTATACAAAATTGTCCAATTTCAATAAGATTTATACTTAAAATTCTGCACTGCTCATAAGCTGTATATTTCATTTGCGTCTGAAGCTATATTACATATATATATAAAAAAATGAATATATGCTCTATCTGTTCTAATTGAAATGTTGAGATTCAAACTTCTAAACTTTAACCGTTAATTTGAATATAGAAGTCTTAAGTTTTTTGAAATAAAATGATATATTTGAAAACTATGCTAATAAGTACTATAAATCACAATAATTAACAGTTTAAGATATATGAAGAGACATATAAAGAAATTCTAGTCAAACAAAAACTTGCTTAACTCTCGAAATTCCAATTGTTGCTACATAAATTGAGACGAAAGCGTTTCGATTTGGAGAGTAGAGCGACGGGGAGTAGGCAAAGCCACAAATTTTGGAACATCATCTCCGGGCATCAATACTATCAAGCTCTCATTACCATTTTTGTGCTCCACCTAAAACAAAGTAACAAACCCCATCTATGCCTGAGAAAATTTATAGTAATATTTATGAACGATTCAAAATTTAGATATTGTAAATTTTGGCTTAAAATGAAACTTTGAAACAAAAACTTAAGTTGATTGGCCTAAAGATATTTTTAGTATGACGTGATATTATTAATTTTGTGCTAAGTTCACATGATCGATATGATTCTATTAAAAAATTCTTACACCACTAAAAGTTTTTTTTATCTTGATATGTAACTTGCTTTTCTTTTCAGTTACTAATGTGAGACTTTATTCTCACGCCAAACAACTTTTCTTTGGAATAAGTTCCATATGCTATCACCAAAATTCATCACGGGCTAATGTTGAGATTCATTATGTGTCACTCATATCATCTGAATAGTATGGCCACCAAAGCCCATATAGGATTCTTCCTGAGAAACTTGCATAAATATACAATATTAAGAAAATATTTAGCATTTATAGCAATAAAAAAATAATTTCACTGAACACTTATAATATATTCATAATACAGTTTTAATACATATTGCAGAGAATTATTTATAAAACATATATAATAGAAGTTTTATAAATGGATAATACATTTATTACATATTTTAATAGACTTATAATACATTATGTTAGTTTCTTACTACACAAACATAATATATATATATATATATATATATTTTAAAACACTTATAATACATTTATATTGTATGCATAATTCACTTTTAATACAAGTGTAGATTTATCATAATATTGCTATATATTGTTATAAATGATAATAAATAAAAAATATCGCTAAAATCAGTAATTAATTTTTAAAAAGCACTCAATCAAGTAATTTTTCCATTCTTCTATGTATGTACGTCTCCAAGCAAGGGGTAAAGTTAAAAAGTTGGGCTCATTCCATCAATCAACCATCTTCATACTCAACTCGCTAAACCATTAGCTAGATCTGATACAATTTGTTAGGGTAAGTTAACCCCAATTAGCTACACTTAACATGACGTGATATTAATCATTTTGAACCAAAGATGCATAATTTTTCTCAAAAGGTCACATATCATTATGAGTATACATATATGAATATATCCTTACACTATATATATATATATATATATAATTGCGCCTTTTCTTTTCAGCTATCAATGTGAGTTTTTATTCCCACCATATCCAAGGTAACACCCCAAATGATTATTTTTTTCCCTTCTAAAAAGAATAAACAAGAAAATGAAGAGGGATTAAGTAGTATTATCAATACATATACCTGTATAGACTTAGGATTAGGTGAAACAACTGAATCATCATCTGATGAGGATTGATCATCTTCATAACAAAGAAGGGATTGAAGCTTATTCCAATGGTAGCAACAAGAAAATAATCCACTTATACAAACAAGGACAAGGACAAGAAGAGCTAGACCTAGAGGAAAAGCTATCGTAGGCCGCGACGACGACGACGACAAAGAATTATCCAACATTCAGCTAGTTAGCTTAGCAACTTATATTCTATAAGGATACACAAATTAAATTTGCAGATTATTAAAGGACTGGATGAAATGGAAAGTAAATCTCATGAAACCGTACCATTATCTATTATCGTACGTTTGAGATGATATGATGAAGCACTACCTTTTTTTAAATATAAATATAAAATTCAAGGGGTTAGGTAAATGTTGGGATCGAAATAATCAGGGCTCATACAAAAGCTAATAATTGCCAACCTCCAATGACGTTAAATAAGGCGACAAAAAAATTATACTACAGACATATAATAATTTAATATAATTTGATCAACTCATCTACATATAAGAAAAACTAATATATAAAAGATATAAAACTATCATATGATAATCTCCCTCTTAGCAAACTCTCTAAACGACTATATTATGAATCTTATTGTGTTCCTTATGAGAAGAAAATATCATCTATTTAAAAATATAACATGATCTTTCATTCTCTCACAAAATTGGCTAGTTACAACGACCATTGTACAACCCCCCCCCCCCCCCCCCCCCCGATAATATTGATTTTGATGATTTAACAAACTAAGGGAACATGTAAAGGACCTGATCCCTTTGAGGACTCTGAGTTGATAGTGACAACAGACAACAGTATAAAATATATTCTGCTAAATCTGCAGGTCTAAAGGTGTGTGCGCGGACGAGTCCAGTTACAGAGGGACAGTTGTCTATCCAATAGAAAACGTCCAACACAATGTATATTGTTTACATATATATTATTTACAACATTTCTCATTGGCCTTTTGGAATCATTGAAAAGAAAAATCTTGAAGCTCTTATTCTCAGAAATCAACTCTCTCTCTCGAAGGACCTGGGAGAGTTATCAATCTTTTATTTTTGTTTTAGAGTATTGATTTCGTGGTCTTAATCTCTATAAGATCTATTCCTATTCTATAAAGAATTTAGATCAGTTCTTTGTTTGTTCATCTTGTCAAAATAACTAGAGTTAGTAATGGAGACTACTTGAAATCTAAGTCAGTTAGGGGTTCGTTGATTTAGCAAGCAATAGAGTTATTGCTTTAGATCTGAGTGTGACAGAGTTGTTGCATAGAGGAGGAAGGGATTGTGAGTGTAATTCCTATATTGCAAGAGTTTGTAATCTGAATCTTTGGCTCGTTTGATTAGTGAAGTTGGAGGTGAAATCCTATGAGACAGGTCGTGGTTTTTCTCCCTTGAGCAAGGAGTTTTCCACGTAAAATCGTGTGTCTAATTTTACCTTTTTTTTTCTTTAATTTTCTGCAATGTTTTCTGATAAGGAACTCGCCCCCTGACATTTGGTAGACGCGTACATTCTAACACCCCTTCTCTCTCTATGTATAGGCATCGACAAAAATAAAATTATCACTATTTAAAAAGTTTACCAATCTGATCAATGACTTGTTTGGAACTAGAGGGTCAGAAGGGGGTTCATCATATTTTCTTTGTTAGAAAATTATATTTTATCATTTTTTTTAACATACTAATATACTAATATATGATAAACGATGGACCCTCGTCTTACTAAAACTTTTGTGTCTCCATCATTAAGAAGATACCCTTATTTTATTGTTTATCAAGTTTACTATCAATTGACAATTAAATTCTACTATCACACAAAGAAAATCTCCTACTATTATTACAATTTACACAAATACATTCCCCCCAATAATACGCAGAAATTATATTATCTACGAGTTATTATACAAAAACAGACTTATCCTGTGCACACTTAAATTAAACTTGTTTCCACTACCATATGGAGTAGTGGGAATTAAAGGAATAGAAGAAAATGAAAAGTACATGAAACCGTACCATTATTTTTTGTTTGACATGATATATGTTGGCGCACCAACTTTGGAGATTAATGATCACAAATAGAACCTTCATTATTGGCTCTAAAAAAAGGTCCAATTAATTATTAGCTACTCACCAATAAACAATGTATTCAGGTGAAACACACGAAAATTTATTATTCATATTAAATATTTATATCAAACTAATAGATACACCATACATGTCATGTACTTGTATTTGAACTTCTCTTAGTTATCGTTAATTAATATATTTTTTCACCTTATTAAACAAAAAACTCTTTCTGATTTTGTGTGTGTATATATGTCGTCCGGGTGCTTATTGAGTCTTATTATCATATGAAAATAAGTTCATTTTATCTTGACTGTTTATTGTGACCTCTATTGACTATTCTTCTTTACTTTATATTCATTCTTTCGTTTATAGTGGATACATAAGCAATGTTGTCTCCTAATCGTAGCTACAAATAATAAATAAATAAAATGTGATTAATGTTGGAGTGAGGGTTTGAAATTTTTGATTCGAAATTTTAAATTATTAAAGTTAGTGAATTCTAAATTGATAATTTGAATATATTCAATAAAAATTTTAATACAAAATTAGAATTTAGTTCAATTACTAATTTTTTGATCGAACACGTAAGCTATACATTGGCTTCGATTGCGATAAACATAAAACATTCTTAAACGCAATTAGTGAGTTGCCTTAGTGCACTTTTGAATTTATTATCACTTATTTCACCTAATTGTCGTTTCAGGGCACATCAATTATTCTACTCTCCTAGCTAATCCACTTCCAAATTAGTCCCCCCTACTTTAAGGGTGTGTTCCTATGAAATGAAATATATTTTCCTGGAACATATTTGTTAGCAAAAATATTTTTTATGAAAATAAGTTAGGGTTGTTATTTATTTTCTTGGTCGTTAAGAAAAAAATGTAATTTTAAAAAAATTATATATAATACATATAAATACTATTCATCTGTCCAATTTTATGTGTCATCCTTTCTTTTTTAGTCTGTCCCAAAAATATATCACTTTACTATAATTAAAAATAATTTAACTTTAAAATTCCCCTTTTATCCTTAATGAAATGATTTACAACCACACTAATGTCTATGGATTGTTTTAGATCACAAGTTTGAAAAGTCTTTCTTTTTTAATTAAACACCGTTCCAAGTCAAACGGTACCACATAAAATAGAACGGAGGGAGTATGTGTCACGCCCCGGGAGGGTACCCTAGACGTAACCGGCACTCAGAAACCATTTCTGGCTCCCAAGCGAACCACATAGCCTGATCACACATCCGTTCATTCATTCGATCAGCGGAAGATAAAAGAATAAAGAGAATATTCAGTGGGCAACTCAAACCTCAGTCTAACTCAAAGAATAAAGGCCATGGGCCAACAAATTCAACTCTAATATTTGTCATTATAAATAGTTTGACAAGAATAACTCAATCGGCTCATCACTATCTAGTCTATGAAGCCTCTATCACTACTATCTAATTGATGCCAATGACATGTTCATGGCTACCTCAAATCAAAATGAAAAGGGCTAACTCGATGCAAGAATACACAGACGGTGTCCTCCGAATGTAGGGGAGGACTCACCAACACGCTGAGTGCGAATAGATCCCCAATGATGCTCCTATTGACGATCTCTTAAACCTGTCTCTGCATCATGAAACGATGCAGGCCAAATGGCGTCAGTACGTGGAATGTACTGGTATGTAAAATGGTAGAATGAAACATACCTCAAGGAAGAATAGCAGCGGTCCAAATATCTCAAATTGAAAAGATAAGAGAGACTCAACAAGGCGTCATAAGTCTAAAGTAATAATACATTTTTAGACAAAGATCAATCATATACCATACAGTCCAATCCAATCATACACAATACCGTTTAACCAACTCATTTACAATTCGATCCCTTTCAATCATGTACAATCCGATTATATACACTCAACTCAATAATTAACTCAATAATCAAATCCAATCTAGTCACATACCATTCCATTCATTCCAATCACAATTCATCTACTCCAATTCGATCGTATACAATCTACTCAATATTCAACTCAACAATCAGCTCAAAGGACTCAACTTAGTAAATATGCAAATTAAATTATGCAACGTTTTACAATTCAACTCAAAGGACTCAACTCAATAAATCTGTAACAACTCACTCAAGTGTCCTAAGTCTAACAAGAAATAGTGTAGACAGGACTAACTCATAAGCATATAGCAACTCACTCAACTCAACTGACTCAGAGTACTATCAAGACCTAAATGGGAGTTTCTCTTAACCGACAACCAACACTTATGAGCCAGTGAAGGTACAACGAAACGACGTCATTGCCACGCCCGTTCATACCTTGCCAGGGCATGAACGACGAACCTCATGGATCCAATCCAACCAAGTCCTATAATGTCAGGACAAATCTCTCGGGGAAGCATCCGACTTAACGGTTCAATCCCCCCTACGTTTGGCAACACAGGTATTGGGTTCGAGTATGGACTGTACTCTTGCTCAATTCCGTGCTCGATACTCCTCCCATGACTCCATACTCATAAAACTCCTTCAATCATCTCAAACAAGCCCTCACGGCTAGTTTCATGTGGAGCATTGCCATCTCATCAACTCTGTTCTCATTTCAACTCAATTAACTCGTAATGACAAGTCTCATTGGACCTTCTTTCAAATCGACTCATCTCAAATCATCAAACTCTTCTCTTTAAAAATTTATACAATCTCGACTCAATGAATGTAGAAAATGTTATGTACATCAAAATATAATTTCAACTCCTCAACTCAAACTCAAAATAAATACTTTAATGTAAAAATACTCAACTCATTGAAAGGCTCCTCTTACTCAACTCATACTTAAACTCTTTTCTAAATCAAAGATAAAACTATTAATTCTTTAGACTCAAAATAGTGTATAAGTAGTTTATGCAAAAAGGTTCACAATTAATTTATTTAAAGCTCCTCCTCAAAAGATCATTTATTTTCAAAACATTCCTAAGACTCCAATCAACTCAAATTATGCACATCACATACCACAAACTCACATTAGACTCCAATCCACTTCATCACATAACATCCTCATCAATATACCTCTTCGTCAACCATTCTACATATATTAAATAAGCATCATTCACATCATCACTCACATCGTCACCAAAACATCATCATTACATCATCATCATATATTATCATTTACATCATCATCAAACATTATCATCACATCATTGTCAAGTATCATCATCACATCAATCATCAAACATCTACTCCAAAATCCTCATTTTTGTCCTATGTTCATTTTATAGAAGCAAAGGGACATTCTTAACTAATCAATTCATTCTTTTCATTTCAATCAATACATATATATACACACAACTATCCATCTCAGCCTCAAGACATTTAGGACAAGAAATCTCATCTTGAGTTCATGTGAATAAAACATGGACCCATACTCTCAACAAAACTCAACTCAAGCATATCGTCAATACCTATAAATCTATATACAAAGATACATTTGTAGCCAAAAATATGAAAGATAACTATTTAGTAACTCAAGTCATTAAAAACATCAATCAACTAATAGTACTTAAAAACATTCCATAGTTTAGGAAAACTTTCAAGAAAACCTTCTTAGAAGGTTCAACTCTTTCACAACTTCTATCCAACACATATATGGGCATATGGAAGAACTAAATCCATATTTTAGGTTAGCCTTACATACCTTGTTTGAAGACTTTGAAGGAACTTGATGTTAGGTCTTCAATGGAAGACTTGAATCCTTGAAACTCTTGAAGGCACCCTTTGTTGGAGATGGATTTGGAGAAGAAGAAGAAGAAGAGAGGGAAAAATATTTAGGGCTTTTTAGAGAGAGAGAGAGAGGACTGAAAAATGGTCCAAAAACGTCCAAGAATGGTGTATATATAATTTGGAAAAAGTCCAAGTTGCCCCTCTTCAAAAATCTGAAAATTGGGCAAAAAATCTTGTTGGCGCTATAGTGGCGCGTCGCGCCACTGCAGCGCCAAGCCAAAATAGGCCTAAAACCCTGCACATCTAATAGTGGCGCATCGCGCCAAGGATCAAACTACTGAGGCTGTTTTCTGGCGCTATAGTGGCGCGTCGCGCCACTGGGGCGCCAAGCCTATATTTCGCCCAGGCCTGAATATTCCTGCAGTGCTAGTTCGTAGTAAAATGGCCATAACTTTTGACTCCGAACTCCAAAAATTGCAATTTTGGTGGCGTTGGAAATAAGACTCAAAGACCTTTAATTTGGTAGGTCGTGGTCCACCCAGTTATTTATATACTAGGAGATATGGTCGTTTGAAGTTGACCCTTATACTAACTCGTCCGAAAACTTAATCGATTGGAGTTCTTTGGACTCGACTTGGTGTTAGAGATCCCTTATGACCCCTAAACACATCTAAAACACTTCAAATACTTAGGAATTAATCCTAACTCATATGTAGAATTACAAGTCCTCCGGTCTAAGTCTACCCACACGTGAAGAAATGTTTGATTCTTCGCGAAAAATTTTCCGGGGTGTCACAGTATGGGAGGTGGGGAATAGGGGGGAGGGGCTATGAGGCAAATGTGGAGATGAGGTGTGTTGAAGGATGTGAACACTACAATAAAATAAAAGATTTTGTGATAATTATGTGGTGACAATAATATAATCATCGTTATATTGTACTTAGCAACAATAATAGATAGAAGAGCTTTCAAAAATAGCAAATACTTAAAACATAATTAGATTCCTTAGTTAAAGTGGAACGACCTGTCCTCGTCATTAGGAATAGGCCAATGGGGAAAGAATTTGGATCAGAATACTTCGGGTAGTAACTTTGAAAAATTTGAGCCTAGGTCAGACTTGGACGAATTTTGAGTCAGGTGAAGTCTATGGCAATCATGTGAATGATGGAAGGTCAAATCTATAATTTAATTGGACAGGCTAATAGCCAAGACGATACGGAGCATTTACTGCTTCGCGGAATTGCATTCGGGCGAGTAAAACTCTTGAAATCGAATTTGACGTGGAGGGTATAATTTTAATACATCTTTGAAAAGGGATGTGTTGTGAAATGGGGGTTTGGAGCACAAACTCCAAGCTCACTTGTCATGCCCCGGGAGGGTACCCTAGACGTAATCAGCACTCAAAAACCATTTCTGGCTCCCAAGCGAACCACATAGCCTGATCAGATATCTGTTCATCTATTCAATCAGTAGAAGACTTAAAATAAGGAGAATATTCGGCGGGCAACTTAAATCATCAATCTAACTCAAGGAATAAAGGCCATGGGCCAACAAATCAACTCCAATATTTATCATTAAAAATAGTTTGACAAGAATAAATCAATAAAAAAGATACTCAATCAACCCATCACTATCTAGTCTATGAAGCCTCTATCACTACTATCTAATTGGTGCCAATGACATGTTCATGGCTACCTCAAATCAAAATGAAAAGGTCTAACTCGACGCAAGAATACATAAGCAGTGTCCTCCGAATGTAGGAAGGACTCACCAATACACTGAGTATGTATAGATCCTCAATGGTGCTTCTATTGATGATCTCTTAAACTTGTCTCTGCATCATGAAATGATGCAGGTCCAAATGGACGTCAGTACATGGAATGTATGAGTATGTAATATGGAAGAATGAAACGTACCTCAAGGAAGAATAACGTCGGTTCAAATATCTCAAATTAGAAAGATAAGAGAGACTCAATCAAAGTATCATAAATCTAAAGTAAGAAAACATTTTAGACAAAGACCAATCATAAACCATCCAATCCAGTCTGATCATGTACGATACAATTCAATTAAATCATTCAATACAATCCAATCATATATCATTCTATTCAATCCAATCACATATCACCTAATCCAATCCATCACACATCATCTAACCCGATCCAATCGTACACAATCCAATCACATATCATCTAATCTAATCCGATCATATACAATCAACTCAAAGAACTCAACTCAATAAATATGCAAATTAAATTATGCAATATTTTACAATTCAACTTAATCATCTACAATCACAATTAAGCCAATCATATCAAGCACAATCCATTCAATTGGAAGTTTCTCTAATCGACAACTATCACCATATGAGCGAGTGATAGTACAACAATCCGACGTTGTTGCCACGTCCGTCCATACTTTTCCAGGGTATGAACAATCAACCAATCATGGATCCATAACCAATCAAGTCCTATCATGTCAGGACAATAAAATGGGAAACATCCGACTTTAACGGTTCGATCCCATGGGAAGCATCTGACTTTAATGGTTCAATCCCCTCCTATGTTTGGCGAGTTTATTAGTTCGAGTATGGACTATACTCTTACCCAATTCGATGCTCGATATTTCTCCCAAGACTCAATATGCTCATATCTATCAAGTGAGTAAAATACTCAAAATACTCATTTAGTCTCATTGGACTCTTTTCAAAACTCAATCAAATCTGGCCTCCTTGGACCTTCTTTCAAATCGACTCATCTCAAATCATCAAACTCTTCTCTTTAAAATTTATACAATCTCAACTCAATCTCAAAAATCGGTATTTTTAAAGTAAAAATGCTCAACTCATTTATACTCAAAATACTCATGTTTAAAATAATTAAAAGACTTCTCAAACTCAACTCATGCTTAAACTCTTTTTAAATCATAGATGAAAATAATCATTTACTAAAACTCAAAATAACGTATAAATAGTTTATGCAAAAATGCTCACAATCGTTTATTTAAAACTCCTTCTCAAGAGATCATTTATTTTCATAATGCTCATAAGACCCCAATCAATCAAATTATGCAAATCACATATCACATAATCACATTATACTCCAATCTACTTTATCACACAACATCCTCATCAACATAACCTCTTCATTTATATCATCGTCAAATATCATCATTCACA
The DNA here is from genome assembly GCF_947179165.1 of Solanum dulcamara. Classification (NCBI taxonomy): domain Eukaryota; kingdom Viridiplantae; phylum Streptophyta; class Magnoliopsida; order Solanales; family Solanaceae; genus Solanum; species Solanum dulcamara. Next base: position 82,979,684 of record NC_077237.1, on the reverse strand, counting down.
TCATCATCAAACATCATCATCGCATCATCATCAAATATCATCATCGCATCATCATCATTCACATCATCATCAAACATCATCATCACATCATCATCAAACATCTACTCCAAAATCCTTATTTAATTCTATATTCAATTTATAGAAATAAAAGTGACATTCTAGCTCTACCAACGTTTTAATTCTTTTTATGCCATTCACATTCATAATTATTCCAATTCATTCTTCTCATTCCAATCAACATATATACCCAAACCATCCATCTCAAACTCAAGACAAATTATGACCAAAAAGAAATCTCATCTTAGGTTCATGTGAAGGAAATATGAATCCATACTCTCAACAAAACTCAACTCAAGAATACCATCAATACATATTAATTTATATGCAAAGATTCATTTGTAGTCAATAATATGATAGATAACTATTTAGTAACTCAAGTCATTAAAATCATCCATCAATTTCTAGCATATGAAAATATTCTAGGGTTTAGGAAAATTTCAAGGAAAATCTTCATAAAAGGTTGGAATCTTTCACAACTTCTACCAAACACATCTATGGGCATATGGAAGAACTCTATCCATATTTTAGGTTAGCCTTACATACCTTAGAGTAGATTTCGAAGAAACATTGTTGTTGGGTCTTTAATGGGAAGGCTTGAATTCTTGAAAGCACTCTTTGTTGGAGAAGGATTTGGAGAAGAAGAGAGGGAAATTCTAGGGCTTTTTAGAGAGAGAGGGACTAAAAAAAATGGTCCCAAAACGTCCAAGGATAGTGTATATATAATTAGGGGAAATACCCAAATTGCCCTTTCTCCAAAAATCTGGAAAACAGGCTAAAAATGCTCCTGGCGCGATAGTGACGCATCGCGCCACTGCAGCGCCAAGTCGAATAGGCTTAAAAACCCTGCAACCCAATAGTGGCACATCGCGCTAGGGACCAAACTACTGATGCTGTTTTATGGCACGATAGTGGCGCGTCGCGCCCTTATAGCGCCAAGCCTATATTTTCTGAGTTCTGGAAAATAGGCTTGAAAACCCTGCACATCTCTTAGTGGCGCACTGCGCCAGGGACCAAACTACTGAGGCTTGTTCCTGGCGCAATAGTGGCGCATTGCGCTACTGCGGCGCCAAGCCCAGGCTTCCTGCAGTCACAACTCAGGCCTGAAATTCCTGCAGTACCAGTCCGTCTTAGGATAGTCATATCTTTTGACTCCGAACTCCAAAAATTACAATCTTGGCGGCGTTGAAAAGAAGACTCGAAGACCTTTAATTTAATAGGTCATGGTTCATCCAATTCATCTTATTTTAGGAGACATGTTCGTTTGAAGTTGACCCTTATACTAACTCGTCCGAAAACTTAATCGATTGGAGTTCTTTGGACTCGACTTGGTGTTAGAGGTCCCTCATGACCCCTAAACACATCTAACACACTTTAATTACTTAGGAATTAATCCTAACTCATGTGTAAAATTACAAGTCCTCCGGTCTGAGTCTACACTCACGTGAAGAAATGTTTGAATCTTTGCGAAAAAAATTCTGAGGTGTTACATCACTGCTTTTGCATATCCCGCTAGGCGGAATTATTCCCGCCAGAGTGGGATGGATTCCTCCAGAGTGGGTCAGTCATGACTTAAATCATGAAAAAGTCCAGAAATGGTCTTTTTCTGCAAAATCAGTTTTTAAAACTTCAAGAGGTGACCTAGGGCGAATTCTACCAATTTTTCACTGATTTCCACGCTTAAGGTAAGGTTTTTACTACCTAGATTCATACTTTGATTTCTAGAAACTAGAAAGTATGAGTGGTAATTATTTGGGGAGGGTTTGGACTGAAAATTTATGGTGGGAATTAGCCCTAGGGTATGGTTAGGATCAAGGGTTGGCCTAGGGTGTAAAATTATGTTATATTTCCTGATAGTTGCAATATTGTGTTGATCCTTTATATGTATTTACTGTTTTCTAGACAAAGAACGAGAGGAATGAAACCGTAAAGGGAAGGCTCTTACATTGTAAGGTTGTTGAAGTTTAAATTTGATGTAAGTGATAGTCTAGTTTCCCATATGTGTTTCATATACTTTTTAAATTGCTTCATGATATGCATGTATGTATATGAATAGAGAAACATGCTAGACTTGCTGGCTTGTTTGTATGATGAACTTGTTCTTGGTGATATAAATGTTGTAAATATTAAATATATTTGTGATTGTGGTACCTTTGGATTGAGTGTCACGTTCCGACACATAATTTGGATTGAGTTTCACGTTCTGACACATATTTGGATGGGTGTCATGTTCCGACATATAATTAGATCGGGTGTCACGTTCCGACACAAAGTTGATTATTTGTAGGTCCCTTAAGAGGACCATGGTGTGAAGTTATAACATGTGGAAGTTATTGAGTTGTGACATTGCTGAATAATAGTTGAACTTGAGATTGGTTGACTTATTATGTATATGTATATGCATATTGTGTTGAATCTACTTGTCTATGATTCACTTACTGGCTAATGGCGTGATCCTATCAGTACACCGTTGTCTTTGTGTACTGATACTACTCTTGCTCTGCCTTTTTGTTGAGTACAGGCAATATTTAGCCGGTTGCGGTGAGACCTCGGTTGGAAGATTAGAAGTTTGTTCAAGGTCCAAGGGTGAGTTATTTTGTCATGCTGCCGTGGACTTTTCCATTAATCTCAGACCTTCTTTCGAGACTCAGATGTTTAGACACTATTTTAGTATTTTGACTTTTGTTTGGGGAGTGTTTTCCCTTTTCTTACATTGACACTGGTTAGAGTTTTGGTACAGACGACTTTCAGTTTCTAGGATATGTCGACATCCGCATTTTCGTAGTTATTAAAATTATTGACTGAGTTTATGAGAACTCAATATTATTTTCTAGTTATATTACTGCCTCTGCAAGGTTTTTAATATTTATTTCTTAAGTTGATAAGCTGGGCTGTAGAAATTATTCTTCCACTGAAATAAGTATTGTGGGCGCCAGTCACGACGAATCGGGGTTGTGACACACAGTTTGCCTAGTTATGTTCCATAGCTATAGTTCCAATTGCTAAGTCAATTTCTATTTCTATATCTCAGTGCATTATACAAATTGAGTTTTTCCGTCTATATATCTCGCTGCATTATATAAATTGGGCTTTTTCACTTGTACATCTCGCTACATTATACAAATTGGGCATTCAATGAAATTGTATATACAAACACAAATTTGCTTTCGAGATTTCTATATGAGCCCCTAAATTCGCTTTGTATACAAATATAAATATTTAGAGATTTGTATATGAACCCTTACAGATTTGTATATTAGCCTGATATATACGAATACGAAAGAAAATACAAATTTATTTTAGAGATTTGTATATGAGCTCCTAAATTCGCTTTCAGATTTGTATATGAGCCCCCAGATTTGTATAATAACAAATTTTATTAAATTATAGCCGCAATTCATAATTATGTGAAACTATAACTATATAAATAATACACTAGTAATGTTTGTCAATTCATGTAATTTGTCCTAATAGATATAGATATCTAATTTTTTTGACAATTCTTTATGGCCCATTAGAAGTTGGGCTTATTTAATGGACTAGTCATGCCTTAAAGGGGGGGAACCAAAGAAGGCGTTTGGACACACATTATTTGCAGATATTCAAATATTATTTTCAACTTGTTAATATATTTTATTTGAATAATTTTATCCATTATTTCAACTTCAATTTGAATAGAAAATGTAAAATTAAAATATTTAACATATGAGGAATATTTCAAGTGATTTTTCTTCATTTTGTCGCCGAAGTTTTCCTTTCTATTGAGAAAGAACTATGATAGTAATAATTATTTCCCCCGTTTCAAATTATATGTTAAGGTTTTTAAAAATAGATATTTCAAATTATTATTCATTTTAGAAATTCTAGAGAATTCATTTTTTTAATCCTTAATAGTAATTGTTCTTGAAGACTATAAACACCTTAATTACGGAAAGATGACACAGGATAAAATATATATATATTAAATGAAGAGAGATTATACCTTAAGATATAAATAATAGTAAAAATAGTTAAACCCCTTCCTAATTAATATTTTTTAAAAGAAACGTATAAAAAAATTGACCAATAATTTGAAACAAAGTGAGTACGTATATACAATTCAATAGTCATATTAAACTTGATAGAATGAATATACTTATCTACATCAAGTGTTTAATGAAGTAAAAATATACATTACATAACTATGACTAAGTAGTATGTATATTATAATTTGCACCACCTCCATTATTTTTTGGACACAATATCTAATAAGAATTTTAAACGTCACAGAATTTATTTTTTAGTGAAGTTTTTTAATTTGATGAGAAAAAAAAGTGTTTTAATTTCAAAAAATATATATTAGATCTTGAATACTCCTCACTTGGAGTGAGATTATAAATGGCATATCCAACAACCTAAAATTCAACACTTTTGCATCTTTAACTACTTAAAAGATCATAGGTGGTTGGCCATAGGATATAATTTCCTAAAATACATGTTCAAATAGAAATTGTTTCATATATATAGGAAACCAAAAGCCAATATTTAAGACAAAGCTATATGCTTTGTATAATGTATAGTCAGGCTATACCTAAATTATTATTTTCAGAGGTTATACCTAATCAATCATCAATTTTTTTCTATTATTTGCCATATATTCAAGGACCACTAGACACTTTAGTATTTCACTATTATTGAGGTGTATAAATTAAAACTAATCAAACCCTAGTTATACCGTGTACGTCCACAAAGACCTAGAAACGAAATCAACAAAAGATCTGTACCGTACTTATGTGTAGTAAATTACTCTATTTTCCAATTTAGCTAGAATATATCAGACAACAAATAACCAAAAAAGAAGACAAAGAAAAGATCTCCTAAACTAGGCATAATACATAAATATGCCATTTATTCCCTTCAATTTTGGGTGTACACAAGTAAACACTTAAACTTGTATAAAATTGAACAAGTAGACACACGTGTCCTATATGGTATAATAAACGTAGGATGCCCGTAGGACACAAAATTCGCGACCACAGAATTCACTATGTATCCTTAAGGAATTTAATCTCCTCACTGTATCCGAGGTTGTGGATTATTTCCTCCTAGAATAAAACGGATATACATATTAAAAAAGTAGCGACACCTCAAATTTCAATAACTTCAGTGAACTTAAAAGTCAGCAATGAAGAAGAAGAGAAAAATTCGATACAGAAACTAAGAGGAAGTCTCTCTATTTATAGCCAACAGTAGGTGCAAAATGAAATGTATGTTCGGAAGAAACAGGTCCTTTCCGAATCTGAAAATTTCAAATTAATTTCATTCTGCGAATGAATTAGTTAATTCTGTTTCATGAATTAATTAATTCAAATTAATTCTATGATTTAATTAATCTAAATTAATTCTGTGAATTAATTAATTAATAAATAATTCAACGGATTAATTTCGTGATTTAATTAATCTAAATTAACTCACAGAATTAATTAATTAATAAATAATTCAGCGGATTAATATTAAGAAGAAGGAATTTGTCAATCAATCAATCACATCATTTGTCGGTGCCGAAACCGAGAGAGCACCTTTAAGAGTTAAAGAAAGTGTTTTCTAATATAAGGAAAAAAAAATTCCTTTCTTCTAGAGAAATGATTTTTCATTTTTTCTTCATTTGATTCCCCCGCATTTTCCAATTCACATCTTTCTTAAACCCAACGTTAGAAATGTTTATTTTTACCAAAGATTTCTTTAAGTTGCTATTACTGTATCCTTCACATGCATGTGTTGTAAATTTGTAATTGCATCTTCATCTGTCTTATTTTGCGGTTTCTCCCACCATCATTCTTCTTCTTTCTTTCATTCTTGTTCAATTTTGTTGCGCTATTTCTTTACATGGTATATGTTAAAAGTCAGATCCATTTCCAATTCTTTGTTCACTAATGTTGTGCCCCTATAATAATCATGTCCACACTATAGAGTATTAAAAGTCTACTTGATCTCCTTAATTAGATGTATTTGGATTATCCTCATTCTATAAGTTAACTTTTGGAATTAATCAGTTAGACCCAAGATTCATTCTTTATATACCAAACACATAAATACCTCGATCATAAAAATTTATAAGTAAATTGATCAACTTATAAGCTTTGTCAAACACAGTTAGATCAAATAGTGACAAAATAAAAGCAACACTTTATTGTCAGCAGCACTCATTACTGTCATTAGTCATTACGCTAGAAAAAATACGCAGCTAATGAAAGTATAATATAAATTAATCATTGGGGTTATATTTAATTGTCGTTTTCCCCATTAGCTGCACAATAGAGTCTACTAATTAAGTAATTAACTTTAAAAACTAGCGTACAAATCTCAAAATATTTGTTTAAAAGTAAAACCGTGGACGACTACCCTTGTTTTAAACCTTCTCATATTATTGATAATAATGTTTTAGGCTTTATAAGATTTGTTTCTTAATTACGCAACTTGTTTAATTTGTCTATGGTGTTAATGCTGTGTGTGTGTGAGAGAGAGATTAATTAATTAAGAAACTAACACATGGATTCACATGCTTCTTTAAAATGATGAATTACACATATACAAAATACTTTTGAATTGATATTTAAGTTCAATTATTTTTAACCACTAAAGAGATAGAGATGTCGAATTTTACTTGTAATTTTACATGCAAGTCCTATAATATTAATGGTGCATGTCGGATATGGAAAAAATTCTATTGGGAGCTCCATCTTCGAATGGGCCCTGCATGTAGTGTGTAATTCGAATTTAATTGGGACTTCATGACTTTGGACATCGAATGAAAAACTGAAAAAAATAAATATGGTGCATGTCTGAGGTTTGGCACCGTATAATTAGAAGGATTTTAAATCTAGATAGAAAACGATTATAGAGTGAAAATATGTATTATGAAACCTAGAACCCAATGCTTGACTTTGTATTTTTATGCTTAGTATATGAAATTACGAATTTGGCATTTAATTCAAAACTTTAATATGGCTCCAAAAAAAATTTCATGGGAAGGCCTTCTTAAAGGACTAATATTTAATTTTTGATCCTATTACAAAGTGTTGTGCAAATATAAAGTTTCATGAGAATTTCTCCTCCTCTTCCTTCCTTCCTTATTCTTCTTCGTTCTTTCTTCAAATAAATTTATGAATACACAACTAAAATATAAAAAACAATGAAATATAATACAACAACAAATGCAATGTACTTTTATAAGTACTAGAGTTTGAAGAAGCTGGAGTGCACGCAAACCTTAATTATTCTGTCTCGTGGAGATAGAGAGACTGTTTCCGATAAACCATCGACGACTCAAGTAAAACATATATAAAAAACAAGTATGCAAAAGTTAACTAAAGTTGTTGCCATATATTAATATTTAACAACAACATTATTGTTGTTGCTAATTCTATATACTTTCTTGTAGTGATGCAAAGTAAAGATAGTCGAAGAAGCAATGCTAGAAAACAATGAAAAACAGAATAGTAGTAGGAATCAAATGAAACAATAAGTAGTTAATACTAATATCAAAGAATAAAATAGTAGGAGAGTATAATAAAAACAACAATACTTTGAAATGAAATTAGACAACACGCTCAACTTATTAACCCTTCTACCCTAATCCTCGACCTACATAACTTTCTTTTTAGGATCATATCCTCGGTAAGCTGTAGGTGATCAACCATGTCCTATCTAATCACCTCTCGCAAGACTTGTTCGGCCTTGCTTTACCTCTCCTCAGGATTTATACATCATTAATAAGACAAGTTTTGTCAAATATTAGCAATATGTCGGGATTTGGCCAGAAAAACTGGTGATTTGATGAATGATCATACAATTCAACTATATGAACATCTGAGATTGATAATATATAGATATTTGTTTATTTTTTCCGTGGCGCGTATTTTATACGTGCATTTTTATAATCACCATATTTCCAAGAAATGGACTAATCAATAACGAAGTCTGGTAGTTTCATATCATTAGAATTAGATCCATTATTAATCAAATTAAATGCCAACATTTTTAAAAGTAAAGGAATCAGTTTGGATTTAATAATACCTTGAGGAAAATGTTGCATCATGGACAATTATTATGAACTAGCTTGAATAAAACTAGGGTTTTTGTAATATTCTCTTTTTATCCAGGCCTCAATCATGGTGTGATTATGGTTTGACTACTAAAGTGTCTAGTGGTCCTTTAATTTGAATTTTAAACTATGCCAATCAGATTTAATTTGAATTATAGAAAGCATAATTGTCTTGAATATAGGCATTTAGTCTCCAAATTAAAGATAATTTTTATTTGCATATGTACTTTTGAGAAATTATTGTACAAAATTAGGTTGTTGGCTGTTCCATAGTCTCCCTACAATGAGATCTAAACCCTAATCTCTTCAAAGATAACACAACACGAAATTGCATTTTTGATTCTCAATATACAATAGCAAATTAAAATACAAGTGTTAGTATTCAAGATTTGATAGGTTTTCAAAAGAGGCATCACTAGAGACAAAAATGTCATCTGTCTTATGTTTAATTTTCCGATATTTGAAATTTACTGACCAGATTAATTTAAATTCGCGCGCATTATGTAGGATCTATTAAGAGAATGTGCTCCCACCTCCCTACCATCTCTTAGGATTCTAACTTGAGACTTCTTGTCAATAATTGAAATATCATCAATTCGCGCCACATTCCGCATGGTTAAAAAAAGATAATAAGAAGGGCAATAATAATTAATATATATCCCAATTCATTGTTGTACAACAAATAATGGTAAAGTTCTTCCAGTTAAGTTGGAGACAACAAGGGTTTAGTATAATGCTGAAACACAATCTTTTAACCTAACAAAATCACATTATTTTGGTTCTACTCACGAGATCTATTATATGTTAATTGAAAATTCTAGCATTTTCCTCCCACAATATATATGTCCATTATTTTGACTAAAGTTGTATTTCACTAATGAGAGTATCTTTAAGCAATCACATTACAGTAATTTAAATCCAAGTTGCAGTGGTGGGTACATTTTGAAATGAATAGTAACTCAAAAATTCTGTTAGATGTTATATGAGTATGAGGATTAAAATTTGACCTAAGAAATTTGCTAGGATGTGACGATTTAACTTGTAAGCAGATTGTGATTCTTTCTTATATTTTAAAATTTCAAATTATGATAAAAGAAAGAAAAAGTTAGAAAGACGACTAGTGTTAAATGGATTTAGGCCTAACTAAGTCTTAAAAACTAGAGCTAGCTCAAGAAGAGATCAAGATTGTCCAAGTACATATAAGGAAACACATGAGCCCTTCCAAGTTTCATCACCGATATGAGATTTTTTTCATTCATCAACAACGTATGCACACATGTAGACCATGGTGCCAAAAAAAAAACCAACAACAAAAAAAGAGACAACGTTAACTGACCACTTTTTGATATTATCTTTAAAAAATAGCCATTCATGATTATGAAATTCCATTGCCGATATATGTTAGATAAAAAGGTAATTTGAATATAATTTTATTGAGTTTTGATTTATCCATTAACTAAAATCTTAAAATTGAAAATCGAACAGATAGCCCAATAATTTTTATTTTTTTTTACAAAACCATCTAAAAATTGTTAACGCAATAGCACAATATTCTTTGTCTATGATTTTACTCTAGCTAGCTAAGTTTCAATATCTCTTATACGATATCAAATACTTAAACACCATTTTATGTAAAACTCTCAAAAAATGTTACTATGACATTTCACTTTTGAATATAAAAAGACTTGAATTTAAATATCAATTTAAATGTATTATATTTTTTTTAAAGTAGCATGTTAATCCATGTGTTAGTTTCTTAGTTAATATCATGTGTAGCATTCATGTATCATCATCAAATTAATAAATTGTATTAGCATTGGATTAATGAGCCAATGGTTTTCTTGCTAATAATATGGGTACGTAGTCCACAGTTTTCTTCCAAAAAACACTTTGAGATTTGCATACATGCTTGATGCTACCTTTAATTAATATTAATAATACTCCCCTAGTGAGGTAAACGACAATAACCCCTATGATTTATAGTATTGATTAGCTGCCGTATATTTTCCTAGAGTAATGAGAGGTTCATTGGAACTTGGAAGAAACTCTATACACTATTAAAAAATCACTCATTGAAATTTTCCACCGGAAAATATTTAATGACTATTTTTATAAATATTTTGATTGAATTAGTAAAAAAAGAAAAAATATTCAACGGATATTCTCATCCTACTTGGCTTGTGCATTCTTGCACATTAATATACAGGCCTTCTATAAATTCAAATTTGTCACGACACAAAGAAAGGTCATGAATTTGTATTTTATGTTATTCCACATCGAGCCTCAAAAGTATGTGTATCATGTTAATTTGGACTATGCCTTATGTGAATTCACTTAAAAGGTACAAACTATAGATCTTGAATTCACATAATCAAATGAGTTATGTGAATTCACAATGCTCAAATCCTTAATCCGCCTCTGACACTAATAAATATTGAAGGATCTATTACAGATCATTTCTTGATTTCGATCATTTTTAATTTCTTTGGGGACAACTAGGGTTTGATTAGAACTTTACATGCCTCAATAAAATGGTGATTAAGTGGTTGAAAAATTGGCTATTGGTCTCTACAACAAACAAACAACAATATATTAAGTATAATTTCAAAAAAAAAAGTAATTTTATAAGTGGGGTTTAGGAAAAAATAAGATGTATGAAGACTTTACTTCTCTTTATATGGAGGCAGAAAAACTGTTTCTGATTGGCAGCTATTGATCTCTAAGAGACACTTTCTATTTGAACATGTATATTAATTAGGAAAGGAAAATCCAATGGCCAACCACCTATGATCTTTTAAGAAGTTAAAGATGCAAAAGTGTTGAAAATAAGGTTGTTGGCTGTACCATAGTCTCACTACAACGAAATCTAATTACCATAATTTCATTTTTAAAAAAACACAACTTGAATTGCTTTTGATTCTCAAAACACAATAAATTAAAGAATACAACTTAGTAATTAGTATATAATGCTGAAATAATCATGCAATCTTCTAATTTATTAATAACAGAATCAGATTCGTTTGTCTTCATTCACAAGATTTTAAAGCTATTGGAAACCCTAGAATCTTCCTCCAACAATATATTTTGACTGCGAAGTTGTATTTCACTGATGAAAAAATCTTCATGAAATCACATAATACAACTAATATAAAGTCAAATTGCACTCATGGGGACTTTGTATATGTTTACGCTCTATTTGGATGATTGTTATGTATTGTGTGATGTATTGTACAACAACAACCCAGTAAAATCCCACAACGTGGGGTCTGGGGAGGGTAAAGTGTACGCAGACCTTACTCTTACCAAGGTAGGACGGCTGTTTCCGAAGGACCCTCGGTTCAGTAAAAGCATAAAAAAGGGTCAGATAAGGATAAAAAGTCAAAGCAATATGGGAAAGCAAATAACGAAAGCAACACAGATAAAATAGAGCAATCAAAGTACAGAAAATAATAGATAATAACAGAAATCAGACCACAGGAAATTATGGTGCGCTAATGCGCCTACTTGTAAGGAAGAATAACGAGACTACGAACTAGCCTTCTACCCTAATGTGGGTCGTCCACACCCTCCTATCTAAGGTCATGTCCTCGGTAAGTTGTAACTGCATCATGTCATGTCTAATCACCTCTCCCCAATATTTTTTCGGCCTACCCCTACCTCTTCTGAAACCATCCATGGCCAACCTCTCACACCTCCGCTCTGGGGCATCTGTGTCTCTACTCTTCACATGCCCAAACCATCTCAGTCGCATTTTCCGCATCTTGTCTTCCACCGAGGCTACTCCTACCTTGTCCCGAATAACCTCATTTCTAATCATATCGCTCCTGGTATGCCCACACATCTATCTCAACATTCTCATCTCGGCAACTTTTATCTTTTGGACGTGAGAGACCTTAACTAGCCAACACTCCGCTCTATTTAACATAGCCGGTCTAACAACCACTTTGTAGAACTTTCCCTTAAGATGTGGTGGCACCGTTCTTGTCACATAGCACACCAGAAGTGAGCCTCCATTTCATCCACCCTGCCCCTGTACGATGTGTGACATCATCGTCAATCTCCCTGTTGCCTTGCATGTAGACCCAAGGTACTTGAAACTACTTTTCTTTTGGATGGCTTGGTCACCAAGCCTAACTTCCGCGCCAACCTCCTGAGGTGTCTCACTGAACTTGCACTCCAAGTACTCTGTCTTGGACCTACCCAGCGTAAACCCTTTAGACTCCAAGGTATGTCTCTAATCCTCCAGCTTAGCATTAACTCCGCTACGAGTCTCATCAATCAAGACTAGGTCGTCCACGAAAAGCATACACCATGGCACCTCACCTTGAATTAATCGCGTCAATCCATCCATCACCAAGGCAAATAATAACGGACTAAGAGCTGATCCTTGATGCAACCCCATCACAACTGGAAAGTGCTCTGTGTGATGTATTGTATTGTAGTATATTATTTTAATGAATATCTTGGATAAATTGTATCATTTTGTATTGTTACATATTGTCACAATTCAGTAATTTGAATGACAAACATATAAAAAAAGCAAGGTATGCGGTAGAGGCTAGAGCTACTACGAAAAAGTACAGTAAATGATATAAGATTATTTAATAATAAGTAAAGATAGAATGAGAAAAAATATATTAAGATAACAATGCAATCATATCAAATCTATTGTTACACAAAATAAGACTTTTCGTTGTTACCTAGCGATGAACTTAAACGATACGATATAATAAAATTTAAATAACAATCAAAATAAATATTTATATTTAAACTAACAATACAATACAATACAACATGTATAATTCAAGTTTATCAATTTCCAAATTGTGTACTTGTTAATATAATTTTATAAAGTAAAATCCTACCCAAGAAAGTAAATTTTAGAGTTTAACTTGCTTCAAACATTTTTACATGGAAAAAGGAAAAATTTACTCTGAATTGTACGTGGGACCTTTATTTAAGTATTGATTCTTCGTAACACCATGGGTTATAGGAATGGCACGTAAACATGACTCCATAAAAAAAATGATTCACTCAATCTATTTAAGTTTGGGTCGATCAATGATAATCTGAATCGTTTAGGCTAAATACATGCCCCAAATTGTCCCAGAAATTTTGTTAATTTTTTTTTAAAATTTTTTTCCATTAATAGCCATAACAAAGAAAGAAGTAGTTGCTAGTTTTGTTTGGTAATTAGATAGATTATAAGAAAATAGATTAAAAAATAAAATAATTAAAACTCAATAAGAATTGAGTTATAATCCATTATTCAGTTCATCCTAACTCAACACATCTCAATGCAAATAAGCTCATTTTAATCCACCCAAATTAATATAATCCGCCCATTTAACATTCATATGACACAGACTTGCAAGTCTTCTCTCACGAATCTTATGTAGCAAAGGAAAAAAATATTTGAAAAAGAGATTACTTTATTCTTTAAGGAGGTTAATTATTATGGAATTACAGCTTATGTTTCCGTACAGACAAGGAGTATAATGTGTGTTTGTTGATATATATGAAATTGTAGAATCCATAGACTATAAGCTGGCAGTGAATATGATAAGATATATATTGCATAAATAATTATACGTATTAATTCTATTTATTATTATATATTGTGTTGTCTCCGGACCCTGCGCATAGCGGGAGCTTTAGTGCACCGGACTGCCCTTTATTATATATTGTGTTGACCTAAAATCTTGCATGCATATAATTGGCTTCACCTTAGGGTTTAGGCGTACCCCATATGAAAGGTTTGGGAAAATTGCATATTCAATCGGCCAAAAATAATTATACTTGCTACTTAAAATAAATCTATATTGTTACATATAAAAATGTATAATTTTTATATATAATACATTAATATACAAAAAATATACATGCCTTTGTCTATTATTTTGGTGAGGGGGACTATTTATCTTCATACTAGCTTGTCACAATCCTTGTGCCAAGAAAAAACAAATCAAAGATGAGTTTTTTATGATACAACAAAAAGAGTAAATGTTACTTTCTGTGTCCCAGTATGATAAGATCCTTGATCTTCACCATGTAAGTACAGTTGCAGAATGAGAGAGATCAAAAAGAGAAGAAAGGAAGAATGAGATAAATGGAACTGATTGATTCTATTCATCATAACTTCACCATATATTGATACATGTTATATATATATATATATAATTCTATGCACCTTAACATCTAACCAACTAACAATATATTAATAAACTAATCTCACTGCATAGCAGTGTATAACTGATCCTAATAACTTGTGTGACTAACTCTAACAACTTGCTGAGATGTCACTAACTAACTCTTATTCAAAATCCTCCCTTAAACTGATGATTGAAATATATCTTTCAAGCTCAGTTTGGACATGAGATAATCATGTTGGTGTTTGCCAAGAGTACTCTTTGTTAAAAGATCTGTCAGCTGCTCTTTGGTAGACACATGATAAGTCTTGATGATGCCTTGTATAATCTTGTCCTTCACAAAGTGACAATAAACATTGATATGCTTTGTTCTTTCATGAAAGATAGGATTGACTCCTATCTGAATTGTAGCTTTGGTATCACAGTACAAGTGTATAGGAACTTTTACATTAACTCTAAGCTTTTTGTATAATCCAATTAACCAGGTCACCTCAGCCACTATGCTATACTCCTGAACTCTACTTCAGCAAAGCTCCTGGACACTGTCTCCTGCTTCTTAGACTTTCAGGACACCATAACATTGCCAAACTTAACTAAGTATCCTGTGACCGACCTTCTGGTCTGCAGACAATCATCCCAGTTATAGTCACAATAAGCTTCACGATTTCCTGAGCCTTCTGAAGGCATTAACAAACTAAGACTTGGTGCATTTTTTATACACTTCACCACCCTCACGGTAACATCCATATGAGATTGCTTGGGACTATGCATGAATTGGCTAAACACTTGCACTACATAGGCAATGTCAATTCTGGTCATAGTGAGATATAGCAGCCTTCCTACTAACCTTTGATATTGAGTAGGATCACAAAGTGGCAAGTCTTCATTCTTAGGGCCCTATCTTTTGTCATTATTTAGGAATGCCTCATATTCAGTGGAAGTAAGTTTTAAGTTGGTCTCTAGTGGTGTGCTGAATGGTTTAGTGCCACTTAATCCTAGCTCACTAATTAATTCTAATGCATATTTTCTTTGGCTCATAACTATACCCTTTTTTGATCTAGCAAATTCAATCCCCAGAAAGAACCTTAGCTCACCAAGGTCTTTCATTTTCAAACTTCAGTTTTAGATCATTTCTGATTTATTTAATTAGGTTTGTATTACTTCTTGTAACAAGCAAATCATCTACATACACCAGGACAATTACCAATGCATCTTGAACTTTCTTAGTAAATAGAGAGTAGTCAAAGTGACTCTGTAAGAACCCAAGTTGTACCAAAGCATCTATGAGCTTCTTATTCCATTGCCGAGGAGCCTATTTGAGACCATAGAGGGACTTATGGAGTTTGCAGAATGCATGTTTCCTCCCTGGCAAACCTAAAAGGAACCTCTAAATAGACCTCTTCCATTAAGTCACCTTGCAAAAATAGGCTAATGTTTGACTGCTGCCACAGCCATAACAGACCTCACAGATACCATTTTGACTACTGGGGAAAAAGTCTCAGTGCATTCCAACTCTTCTTGCTGGCTATAACCCTTAGCAATAAGCCTAGCCTTATACCTCTCTACAGTGCCTTAAGTTGTGTATTTCACCTTAAACACCAACTTGCACCGAATAGGCTTTTTACCAAGAGGCAACTCCACAAGACTACAAGTGTTGTTGTCTTGCAATGCCTGTATTTCAGATTTCATGGATGCAACCCTTGGATCCTGGACAGTTTCAGATTAGGAATTTGTCACGCTCCGAGATGGTACCCTAGGCGTGGCCGCACTCAGAAACCATCTCTGACCTCTGAGAGAATCACTTAGTCTCATCACTCATTCATTCATCAGCGAAAAACTTAAGTGAAAATAAGAATACTTATGTGGGCTCGCCATCATCAACATCAAATGAAAGAAATAATCCTTAGAAGAAGTAGTTTCAAAGGAGAACTACTCCAATTACATCATCAAACTCTATCTATGAAGCCTCTAACACTATCAACGGTGCCAATGATATGTCCATGAATACCTCAAAAGAAACATAATACTCAACAATAATAAAAAGGATAAAAAGTTTCTCCAAATACAAGAAGGACTCACCAAATAGCTGGAAAGTAATGATCTTCAACGATGCGTCTGTTGGGGATCTCTGACACCTGTATCTGCATCATAAAATGATGTAGGTCGAATGAGTCAGTACATGGAATGTACGAGTGTGTAAAATGGCAGGAAAGTAAGGATAAATATCAAGAAACTCCTCTTAGGAAGACTCGGCTCAGAACTCAACATCTTCTCAATATCAATATATAATGCAAGTTTAAAAATAATAATAATAATAAGCAATGCTTACTCAGTTGGGAGTTTCTCTAACCGACAACCATCACTTATGAGCTAGTGATGATACAACGAAGCGATGTCATTGCCACATCCATCCAATACCTTGAGAGAGTAAAGAACATTACCATCTTGGATTCAATCATCAAAGTCCTCTTTTTAGGACATCACCATAGCCTCCATCCTACGCTGGCTACGTAGTTATGGGATTTGAGTCAATTAAACTCTTACCCAACTCGGTGCTTAATATTACTCCCAAAATATATGCTCATATTAACATCATCATTTAGTCTTATTGGAAAAATATCAAACTCATCTTATTACCTCTTCATCAATTATTACACTTCAAAACATTATTTACATCTCATCAAAACATCTTGCTCAAAACATCATTTACTCATTTAAACTTAATTCTTTTTTTTTTCAAAATTCAACAAAATACATATATAGTATTGATTCAAATCACTTCTTTTGTCAATAATTATTAAAATCCAACATCTTTACTCAAAACACGTGTAAAAATATTTATGAACATCAAATCAATTAGGTTTAATAGAAAAGTAGTCATGAACAATAATTCCAATAATATGAGAGATAAAAATAATAATAATCTCAATGCATAAATATATCTAACTCAATAGAAGAAGAATTAGCTCATTTAGAATTCAAAAATTAGGGTAAAACTCAACTATAACTCAATTATGATGAATTTAATTATTGGGTGCATGGACGAACTCAATCCAATGCTATGAATAGCCTTACATACTTGAAATTTGAAACTTTATTCCGAATTGAAGAACTCAATGGCCACTCTTGAACCCCTAGCCTTTTCTCCTCGCCGAAACATTTTGTGTACTACCCAGAGTATAAAAATCACCAGAATAGTATTTTTACACTACTAAAAACTAAACTTATATTTGAAAATGAGTAAATGTGTATAGAGAGAAGAGTTTCTTGAGAAAACTTGATCAATAAAATGAGGAAATAAGGTGGTATTTATAAGTGTAGAGGAGGGAGCTAACAATAAATAAAAATAATTACAAAGAATGATCTTGAAAATTCATTGGAAGATTGTGATCTCATGGATGATGTCAAATGGAGGACTATTGATGTCATTGATAATGTCAAATGGATCTAGATCTTTTCATTAGTGGTGAGATGAACCTTCTTTTAATAGAATACCCTTTTTCAGAGCTGTGTTTGAATAAGATAAATTCCTAATTAGGATTTAGTATTTTCATATGAATTGTAGATCTAGAAGTATACTTTCATATCGTTCAAGAATCAACCGATTTAGAGCATCCTACCGTGAGATATGATATTTCTACTACAAATACTCAATTTTATCACAACACCATGTCTTATAAAAATTAATTTATTTGACCTACGTATTCTCTGAATCTTAAGATATGGTCTTCATAAAAATTGTAGGTAATTTTGTGGAGTTATTCAAAAATTTGAATCACCTAATTTGGACTAATCTAAGAAAAGTTATGCCCAAAATACAGAAGTAGTATTATTTTCGTCGAGAATTGAAATACCACATACAACGTTTTAGGGGATATTACAGAAGTAGCCTCCCTAATAGAGGAATAAGAGGACAAAGCAGCACCTAACATTGGAGACAATTGATTATAACCAACAACTTTAGAGACGGGATAAAAATAATTGGCATTACTATGACCTTTAATGACATAGTCACTCAGCCAGATTAGAGGCTTAGTGGGTCTAGATCCTGGCTTAGTGGGTCTAGAGGGTATTTTAGTATCAGGAAAAATAGATGGTGGAGAAGAAACATGTTCACTGGGAGTTGTAGAGATGACATGATTAATAGGAGAAGGAGGTGTATCAATAGGAGAAAGAGGTGTAGTAGTTGGAGAAGGAGCTGCAGGCTCAGCAGAAGAACTATTGCTTATAGACACCTCTAAATATGAGAGAGTAAGAGTGATATCATCTAGAGAGAATAAAGGAGAAGAAGAGACAGGCAGTGTTTTGGAGGGAAACACATCCTCTTGGAAGGAGACATCCCTACTGATCAAAAACATCTTGGACTGCACATCATACATAATATAGCCTTTCTAATTGGAGGAGTAACTAAGAAATACTGCTGGCTCGTGGAGAAAATTTGTCAACCTTTCTAACTTGAGTAACATGTCCCAAAAACCCAAAGGCCTTCAAGTGGGACAAAGAAGGTGAGTATTTATGGAGCTTCTCAAAAGGAGATTGACCCTGAAGGACTGATGAAGGTAATATATTGATAATATAGACAACTGTAGTGACACATTCTCCCCCAAACTTCAGTGGGACACCAGCCTGAAACCTGAGTACCATGGCCACTTCTAAAATATGTCTATGCTTCCTCTCAACCACTCCATTCTGTTGTGGAGTGTATACACAAGAATTCTGATAAACAATTCACAATGAATTCAATAAGGCAGTCACAAATGAGTTAAAGAACTCACATCCATTATTAGTTCTAAGAAACTTCACAGATGAGGAGTAGATAGTCTTTACCATGAGTAAAAAATTCTGAATAGCAACAACTACTTCAGCTTTAGATGGTAATTAGAAAAATCATCAACAACAGTAAGAAAGCATCTCTTTCAATTATAGATAGGAACTCTATATGGTTCCCAAACATCACCATGAACAAGTTGAAAATAAGAGTCAGTTGTAGTATTACTTAAAGAAAAAGAAAGTCCAATTTGCTTAGCTAAGGAACAGATAGTACAACTGCTAACAGACTTCTCACATTGTGCAGAAGGAAGACACAGTAACTTCTCATAAATGCAAAAGAAGTGTGGCCTAATCTCGTATGCCATAGACTTATACTTGTACTAGTATCAGGAATTATTAAAGTTGCTGAACTTGAACTTTATTGAGGGATAAAAGAAGGATAAGGACCATCAATGACAGTAGCAGCAATAGAACTTTGTAATCTCTTATGACCTGAAGTAAACACATACAAACCACTCTTCTCTCTACCAATCCAATTCATCTTACCACTAAAGAGATCCTGAAAGATAAAGAAATCAGGATAAAAAAAGCATTGCACACTTAAGCTCCTTGGTTAGTTTATAGACAGACAACAAATTGTATTTGAACTCAGGTATATGTAGAACATTAGTGATTTCCTGACCAGGAAAAAGACAAGAAGATCATGTATGAGTCACACTAGCCATGCCTCTAGTAGATAGATGAACTTTCCCCCCTCTATTGTTGTCCACTACTTCAGGGTGGGATAATAGATTAATAGATTGAACCATGTGACTAGAACATCCTGCGTTTACTATCCATCTAATTTCTTTCTAAGTGAGTTGATCATAGTCATGATTTGATTGTACTATTATGGAGTGAATTGAGGAATAGCACCAAATTCATCAATAGAAGGATACTGGCCTCCATGCATTTGGGAGGCTCTTGCAAAATTGATAGAAGCAGGACCAAAATTGCTACTACTAGTATTTCCAAGTTTGTGACTACCTGATTCTGAATTGTTGTTTGGATACCCTTGGTGTAGTTGCCTGCATTTCCATGGGAATTTGAATTTCCTGCAAAGCTATTGTTACTTGTATGTTCAGAAGTAGGTTTGCCAGTGTCTTTGTCCTTGGCATAAGAGCCTGCATTATGTGGACCGGGTTTCTTCTTGAACTTGTAGTCTAGAGGATAGCCTATCAGTATGTAACAAATTGCCCTAGTATGACCTATGAAATGACAATGACCACAATAGAGAACACTTTTCTTAGGAGGTCTGTTGCTTGAGTAGTTGGTTCGCATCTGAGAATCTCCTTTTCCACTGAACAAAGTTGTTCCCTCAGTGATCTTTGGACTATAAGAAGAAGAAGCCACAACTCTTCTACTTTCTTCTGAGATGATCATAGCATATGATTTGTTAATTGAGGAAGTGGGAGTCATCAACATGATTTGATTGCTTGACTGTGAGTATGACTCATTTAAGCCCATTAGGAACTGAAGGAGTCTTTGATACTCAAAGTATTCAATATTTTTCTTTGATTTAGCATAGTTACAACCAGGACAAGGTATCAATGCATCAAACTCTGCCCAAAGTTCTCTCATCTTTGAAAAATAGCTAGAAATTGATGAAATTCCTTGAGTGAGTATAGTAATTTTTTTGTGAAGAAAAAATACTCTATATCCATTTACTTTGTCAAATCTCTCCTATAAATCTGATCATACTTTGTAGGAACTAGTAGCATACACATTGACACTTAGTAATTTAATGCATATAGAATTCATAATCCATGAAAGGACTATAGCATTACATTTCTCCTATAAATCATTCAGGGAGACATCAAACTTCTCTTTAGAATATCGACCATCTGCAAATCCCAATTTGCTTTTACCTAGCAGACTAATTCTCATTGAACTACTCCAAAGTGTATAGTTCTCAGGTCCAGCTAGCTTAATTGAGATTAAGGAGTTAGCTGGAGTATTATTAGGCTGAAGAAACAGATGATGATGTTGATTAATTGGCACTATTGTATTGGCTTTGTCTCCAGTTTCCTGATTGGTTTCATTCACCATTGTTGTTGATGATAGACTTACCTTAGCTGAGTAAAGATGACTCTCGAAGAACTCAACGAATCAAACAACAGCTAGAAGGAATCACAAATCACACAACAGCTGAATCATGAATCAAACAACAGCTGGAAGGAATCACGATGAAGATCAGCACGGATCGATTACGCAAGTTCTGATACCATGATAAGATCCTTGATCTTCACCATGTAAGCATAGTTGCAAAACGAGAGATATCGAAAAGAGAATAAAGGAAGAATGAGAGAAATGGAACTGATTGATTCTATTCATCATAACTTCACCATATATTGATACATGTCCTATATATATATATATATATTTCTATGCACCTTAACATCTAACCAACTAACAGCATCTTAACAAACTAATCTCACTGCATAGCAGTGTATAACTAATTCTAACCACTTGTGTAACTAACTCTAACAACCTGTTGAGTTGTCATTAACTAATTCTTATTCAACACAATATATATGACATAGTTTGAATTTCGAAAGTTAGAATTATTTAGTTTGACTAGGAATTCAGACATGGAATTTTCAGGTTTTTAGAAATAAAATTTACATATTTAAAATTATGTAAAAAGTAATATAAGTCATAATAATTAAGAATTCAAAATATTAGAATGACATGTGAAAAAATTATGGCCAAATTTTATTTTATTTAAATCTCAAAATCTGAAAAATGCCACATAAATTGAGATAGAAAGCCTAGGAATCTGTGGACATCCATTCACATCATTTCTTTGAAAAGTACTTCATTTCATTTCACTGGGGAAAAAAAGGCATTACCTTCCACAGTTTATACATGAATTTTACTTTTAAAATTAGTTAAAATTATATGAGCGAAAATACTATTTCACTTGAAATAACATTCAAACAAGTTTATCAATATTTTATCAGTATTCGAAAAATTGACGTCTAGTTAATTACTAGCGGCCAAACTTCAAACTATTTGAAATTCTGAGCTAAGGACAAAAGTTGTAAGGCACTATTATACATAAATCAACACTTAAATTTATATAAAATTAAATAAGTAGAAACGGGTGTTTTATAAGAAAATTTGTATCCCATATGGCATTTTATGTGTATTATCTCACGTAGGACACACTTATCTACTTGTTCAACTTTATACAAGTTTAATTAAGTATATACTTGTGCACATTTAAAATTATGTTGAAGAACAATGACAATTAAGTACAAGTTAAATGATACAATTCTGTATTAAGCCTTTTTAAAAAACTCAACTAGGAATTTGTCTATTCTGTAGATGATAATTATTAAAGCATAATATATAATATAGTACGTACATATGTTTTGTTTCCTTATAAATATGCTCCTATACTTGTCCTACATACTACTACAACTTTTGTCTAAAATTCCTCCATAGATTTTTATTAGCCTCCTAAAAAACATTTTTCAAGAAAAAACATGGAGGATTATTATAGTGAGAATGGATTCTTATTAGATGAATTATTTGCTTTAAGAAGTGATTTATGGGAAAGTACTTGTTTACCCATGGAAATGAATGGTAGTAATTTCAATTGTATCAATAATTATGGTTGTTTTGAGGAAACTCCTCTTCATTCTACTACAACTACTACTACTTCTTTTGAAGACTACCATAATAATTTGCCAATTGACCAAAGCCAAAACTCTTCATTTTTACTAAGTGAATTTTATAGTACACAACAAGTAGATGAATTGTCCCCACTACATTCTTTCATTTCCCCTTTCACTTCCCAATTAGAAGATTTCTCATCAATATTTGAAGATGAAAAATTTGGTGATTGCAAATTGGAGAGAACACAATCAACTGTATCGTCAGCTGCTATAGCTCCTACTAATTTCAATATTGATTTGTGCCCCGATAAAAAGGCGAAAACAAAGAAGGCGAATGGGGAGCCTTCTAAGAACTTAATGGCTGAAAGAAGAAGAAGGAAAAGGCTCAATGGTCGTCTTTCTATGCTTAGATCTATTGTTCCCAAAATTAGTAAGGTAAATTAATAAATAGAGCCTAAATCTAGCTCTTAGTTTTTTTTTCTCTATTCTTTTTTGTTAAATGTCCAATATTAGTTAAGCATTATCTCTAAATATATGGTTTTGAGTAATTCTTGTCTTATGACTCATATCTAATGATTGAGTTAAACTCGAGATCTTATTCTGATATAATTAATTGATTTTTGCAGATGGATAGAATGTCAATCTTACGAGACACTATCGACTACACAAAAGAACTTCTAGAGAAAATCAATAATTTGCAAGAAGAAATGAAATTAGGGTCAAATCAACTAAGCTTGATGAGCATTTTCAAGAACGAAAAGCCCATCGAAATGTTTATCAGAAATTCTCCTAAGGTGGCCTTTCATTATTAGTATGTTTGGCTCGAATTTTGTATATATCTAAAAAAAATACATTATTTGTTTATGTATAATTAAATTAAGCTTATTTTCAATCCATTGATTATTATTAATTTACTTTGGTGTGATGTACTTTTTTGCAGTTTAATGTGGAAAGGAATAATATTGATACAAGAGTGGAGATCAATTGTGCAGGGAAGTCTAGTCTTTTGCTATCAACATTGACAAAACT
Organism: Solanum dulcamara; assembly: GCF_947179165.1. Taxonomy (NCBI): domain Eukaryota; kingdom Viridiplantae; phylum Streptophyta; class Magnoliopsida; order Solanales; family Solanaceae; genus Solanum; species Solanum dulcamara. The sequence goes on along the minus strand of NC_077237.1, from coordinate 82,955,934 downwards.
AGAGGCCTTAGGCTTAGAGCCTCAACAATGTATTATAAGTTGTTTCAATGATTTTGCAATGCAAGCTTCTTTCAATGAGGTATAAAATTCAATCATCTTTTCTTTTTTTTTTACAAAACATTTTTTTGTTAACAAGTAATTTTCATGTGTTTAGTTCGTGGAAAAATATTTTCCAGAAAATGTTTTTCATTAAAATCGGCTATTATCTCAACTTTTAACTTGATATTACTAGTTCAGACTAAGATTTTGGTATATATTTAATATTATAAAAATCTCTCTATTTGATGATAATTTAATTAGAACAAAATTGTTTTTTTTGTTGGTGATATGATGATAGAAAATGGAGCAAAGAGGAGTTACAAATGCAGAAGAGATAAAGCAGGCACTATTCAGAAATGCTGGATATGCAGGAAAATGTCTCTAGTTTTTACCAAATTTAATTTAGAGGGAAAAAAATGTTGAATGAATGTTGTTACAGGATAATATATTTTTGAAATTGCTTATTATATTATGTTGTGAAGTTATTAGGAGGTACTATCTCTTACAATTGAGAGGCTATTAATGATTTTTTGTAACTTAATCATTTTTCAAGATGTTGCTGATTTAATTATATAAAATTTATATTTTGCATATATACTTTTTATCACTTAATCATAGTTAATTAATATGGCTTTTAAATTTGATTTATTAATTTTTAAAATTAATTTTTTAATTAAGTATAAACACACAAGTATTTACCTCAAGGCTAAACTAGAATGACGTGTGAAGTACTACTTTAAAATATATCAAGTCTTACTTTAATATCTTACTAGCAAAATATGACATCTTTAGTATTACTGAGATTAATTTACTTGAATTCAATTATCAATTTAATTGTACTTATTGTTAGTAATTTTCTTAACGTTGTTTTATTTATACCTTTTAAGTAATATGTAGTCCATGTGTGTTCATTTAATATGTTAATTTCATGTATAGAATATTATCATCGAATAAAGGTCCAATAATAAATTAAGCAAACAAGAAATAGAGATCGTATGAGCCAATGGTTTCCTGACTATAACGTGGGAAGGGAAACTAGGGGTAGTCCACGGTTTCTAATATCTTCCAAATACAATCACTTTCAAGTTTACTCTTGTTAGCAGAGTCAAATACATCCTAATTCATGATTTATCGATATTGAGCTTATATATTAAATTGCTCACTCATCATATGTTCAGTTATAGGTGTGGCAGGTCATTGAGTATCCCCCATCGCCCATCAGTTAGGGATGGAAGATTTAGTATATTTTTATAGATTTAGACAATTTGCATCTCATGAGCTAATTTTTGAGATTGAATTAGATTCACGTTCTATTTTTTTACTTCACTTTTACTTTCACTCTACTATAAATACATTTTCAATTTTGTTATCACCTTTAACATATTAAAAGAAAAACATATTTTTTTATGTTTTATCTTTAGGATTAATTACTTAATTTCTAAATCATTTCTTAAAATTTAAGACTACACATCAATTAATAATTTGAGCATTGTAATAAAATATCCATATTTATTATTATTTTTTAAAATTAGTATGTGCAAAGCTAAAACTGAATAAGTAGAAATAAACGTAAAGATAGTTATGTTAGAAATCTGGAATTAATTACTCCAAATACTTGACTCTATGTGGATCATGAAAATGGGGGAAACGACAATAATCCCATTCATGATTTATATTGAAAATTGCTGCAGATTCATTCTTGAGAAATGAGTGGTACAATGAAATTAACTCTAAAAGACAAATTTTATTAAGCTAGTTGTCTATTAAGAATTCCATTTTGGAAGTTTGCTTAAAGATAATTGAGACTTGAGGCTGAGGGTGTTGATTTGATGCTTAACTAATAGTCCGTGTGGTCAAATTTTGAAGAGGTCAAAAATGCTTATTTTGAAAAATTGTTTGAGGTGTTTGATTAGTAAAGAAGTTGTCTTATAGAAACTTAGTTTTTTAAAAAAATATATTTTTTTGAAATTCACTTTTGAGAAAATACACCTAGAAATACTTTTTAAAAGTTTGGTCAAATTCTAATTACTGTTCAAAAGTACTTTATAAATTGATTAACTAAACACAAGTTGTTTCTTGCCAAATATATATTTTTTTGAAAAATACTTTTAAAAAAAACATGTTTTTAAAAATCTCTTTTCAAGATGAATTAATTTTTAAAGTTACGTTTGGTCAAACAAAATATAAGTCATTGTCAAATGAATTAAATTTAATCCTTATTCGATCTACAAACTTTCTTTTATATTGTTGCCCCGACAACAATCTAGATAAAGAGAATGTTAGTAGTTCAATTGATTGGCTATCTAAACTTTCAACTTATTGGTGAGGGTTTGATTCTCCACCTTATCTTCTCCCCCAAATTTTTCTTTTCCCATCCCAATTTATATTTGCAAAAAAGGCATAAGGGTGTGATCACTTCTAACCGTGCCCTAAACCATTAGGTAACAATCGACACTTGGTCCGGCAACAGTCGACATATTTTGGAAATCTGAAGCTTTGGTCCAATTGTGGGCTTCACTTGTGTAGTTCTAAAACTCGAACAGTACAACATGTTTATTTCTTTTGAGTCTTGTTCATCCTATTTCTGCAGCAGTAGGTTTATGACACCGTTGCATAATCAGATCAAACTTGATCTATGTGTATTTGTTAAAATTGACAAGATTCTAGATAGTCTTAATGTAGCAACTTGGTAGGTGAAAGTTTGGTAAATTTGGTAGATGAAAGTTTGGTAAACTTTGACATCTTGAAAAAATATGATGTCATGGATGACATCAAGAGCAAGAATTTATTCCTATAAATAGGTAACTCTTGATTCATTTGAAACACACCTCAAAAAATATTTCTCTCTTGTCTTCTCATATTCTAAGGCATTTGCAAAATACATTAGAATAGTAGAGAATTGATAGAGCAATTCTCTTAGTTGTATTTGGGATCTCTCCCCTTTCTTTATTAATATAAAGGCAGTTGTTCTCTGGTGGACGTAGGATCATTCTGATCTGAACCACGTTAAATATTGTTGTTCTTTCTTGTTCTTAATATTTTCACGTTTCCGCCAACAATTGGTATCAGAACCAAGATTATGTCTGAGTATGCTCTGTGGTTGAAGCACAGTCTGAACTTCCATATCAGAAAAGAATTACTTTGATTTTTTGTATTTTCAAATACTTTGTAGTAGGAGAGGAAGTACAAGTAAAAATGAGATTGATGAAGTTTGAAACTGATAGATTTAGTGGGCACAACAACTTCAATATCTGAAAAATCCAGATGATAGCGTTACTGCAGAGGGAAGGTTCAATCCATTGAGTGTAATCCAACTATCCCTTGCACCTAACATGCTCTGTGAGGTGAGTACAAGTACCGAGGAGATGGTCAAATAATTATGGGATAGGCTAGAAGGGTTTTACCAAGACCGACCAATTACAATACGGATGTTGTTACAACTGCGTCTTCACATATTTAACATGGAATCAAGTATTTTGTTGCAAGACCATCTAGATGCATTCAATAAACTTGTGATAGACTTACAGATTATCGGAATTAAGAAGGATGAGGAGACGCTTACATGTGCTTTGCTATTTTCATTGACTTCAAAATATTGTGATATTGAGAATTCAATAATGTCTAGCAAGGCGTCTATCACTCTTGAGCAAGTACGGAAAGCATTTAACTTTTGTGACGTGCGGAGGCATTTTGAAGGAGATAAAGATAATGAAGCTCGTAGGCTCTTTGTAAGAGTCGTACTAGCCAATAGAAAAGGAGAAAATCAAAGCACAAATCAAACTCTTGTGTGAAAAAGAAGAATGCGGAGTGTTGGGGCTGTCACAAGAAGGGACACTTTGAACGAGATTGTCCTATGACAAAGTCTAAAGAAAACGTGAGTGCTTGTTGAGCATGTACATAATTCTGATGATGAATATGTACTAACATCATCATGCAATAGTGGAGTCTATGATAACAAATGGATATTAGACTCTAGTTGTACTATGCATATCACATTCCGAAGAGATTGGTTCAGCAGCTATGAGAAAAGTTGAGGAACTCTAGTAATGGGCAATAATGCAACTTGTAAAATAGTTGGCATTGGTTCAATTCGGATTCGCTGCCATGATGAAATATTGAGGACTTTTACAGAAGTCCGTCATGTTCCTGATCTAAAGAAGAATTTGATATCCCTGGGTACTCTAGATAATCAAGGCTACAAGTACATGAGCGAGGGAGGTACAATAAAGGTGGATAAAGGTTCTTTAGTCATGTTGAAGGCCAAGCTGGAGGATAGCCTCTACACACTAGTAGGAAGCACCATTGTTGGCTCTGTTAATGCATCTACAATGCAGCAGTTATCTGATGATGACAAGGCAAGATTATGGCACATGAGACTGGGCCATATAAGCGCACAAGGAATGAAGATGTTGAGAAAATGCAACCTTTTGACAGTGAAAAAATCAGCACACTTGAATTTTGTGAGCATTGCGTCCTAGGAAAGCATAAGAAGATCAGTTTCAGCACTGGAAACATAAGACAAGAGGAGTGCTAAACTACACCCATTCAAATTTATGGGTCCCTCTCATCTTCCATCGAAGGGAGGAAAAAGGTATCTTCTCACATTCATGGATGATCTTTCATGAAAGGTTTGGTTGCGTTTCTTGAAAGCAAAAAGTGATGCTTTTAAAGTATTTAAAGAATGGAAGATTTAGGTTGAGAATTAAATAGAGAGAAAAAATCAAGTATCTTCGCACAGATAATGACTTGGAGTTTTGTAGTGAAGAGTTCAATAATTTCTGCAAGGTTCTTGGGATTGCAAGACATAAGACGGTCAGTCACACACCACAGCAGAATACAGTTGCTGAGAGAATGAACATAACTCTTCTTGAGAAGGCTCATTATATACTTTTACAAGACAAAATATTCAAAGTGTTTTGAATTGAAGCAGTTCGCATTGCTTTTCATATTGTCAATCGATCTCCAGTATCAGTGATTAACTTTAAGACTCCGAATGATATATGGTGAGGTGAACCCTCTAACTATTCATACCTACGAATATTTGGGTGTCCGGCTTATTATCATGTTAATGAAGGAAAGCTTGAACCAAGGGCTAAGAATGCTATATTCATAGCGTATACAGATGGAGTAAAAGGGTACAAACTTTGGTGTTTATCTTTACTCAAATTTTTATTTAGAGATATGTTATCTTTGATGAATCCTCTATACTTAATTCTCATAAAGTTTCTGTGGAATTATCAAGAAATAAGAACAACGAACAGGTCAAACTACAGGTCGAGCATACCAAGGAAAAGGATAAAAAGACTCAAGTTGATAAGTCAAAAGATGCAGATCTTAAAGAACATGCTATCAATGACCCATACATAATTGCGAAGGTAAGGGACAAAAGGTAGATACGAATATCGAAACATCCTATAGATCAAGCATATCTGATTGCATAAGCGTTCGTAGCTGCAGAAGAATAGATTAAAGACTCAAGCCCTCTTCGTATGTTGAAGCAACTTCTTGCAAAGATGCTGCATAATGAAAGTTAGCCATGATGGAAGAGATGGAATATCTTCACAAAAATGAGACATGGGTCTTAGTTGAAAGGCCAAAGGGGAAGAAGGCAGTTGGATGCAAATGGATATACAGAAAGAAGGTATCTCAGAAGTGGAAGATGCTAGGTTCAAGGCAAGATTGGTTGCAAAGGGTTTCATTCAGAAGGAGGAAATTGACTATAATGAGATCTTCTCTCCAGTCCTAAAACATAGCTCAATTCACGTGTTACTAGCATTGGTTGCACAATTTGATTTGGAGCTTTAACAATTTGATGTCAAAACTGTTTTCTTATATGGTGATCTAGAAGAGACAATCTATATGGAACAACCTGAAGTTTTCTAGCTGAGGGAAAAGAAGATCATGTATGCCAATTGAAGAAGTCTTTGTATGGTTTGAAGCAATCCCCTAGACAGTGGTATAAAAGGTTTGATGCATTCATGACTACACATGGATTCTCGAGGAGTGCATTTGATAGTTGTGTGTATCACAAGAAAATGTCTAGTAACTTTATGATTTATTTACTATTGTATGTTAATGATATGCTTATTACTGCTAACAACATCACAGTGATAAATATTTTGAAGAATCTATTGAGCAAGGAATTTGACATGAAAGATTTGGGAGCTGCAAAGAAAATTCTTGGAATGGATATTTCAAGAGAAGATGGTGTTGTACACCTTTCTCAGAAGATGTACATCAAAAAGGTTCCTGAGAGATTCAATATGCAGATGAGCAAGCTTGTAAATATATTGTTAGCTTCTCGTTTTAAGCTTTTAGAGTTACAAACGCCTCAATCTGAGGATGAGGTGGAGCATATGTCAAAAGTTCCTTATACTAGTGTAGTTGGTAGTATTATGTATGCTATGGTGTGCACACGTCCGGATATTGTTCAATTTATAAGTGTGATAAATAGGTACATGGCCAATCTAGGAAAAAGGCATTGGGAAGCTGTCAAGTGGATATTGAGATATCCAAAGGAGCTTCTGATGTTGGCCTAACCTTTCAAAAAAGTGAAGGTATTTCAGTTCTCGATTATGTGGATTTTGACTATGCAGGGAATCTTGATAGAATAAGGTCCACAACTGGATACATCTTTACTCTCATTGGCAGTGCCGTTAGTTGGAAATCAACTTTACAATCGATTGTCTCTTTGTATACAACAGTGGCAGAATATATGACAGCAACAGAGGCAGTGAAATAAGTTATCTGGTTGAAAGGTTCGGTGGCAGAATTCAGTTTGGTTCGACTGGAATCAACTCTAAGATGTGATAGTCAAAGTGCTATTTATTTGATTAAAAATCAAAGATTTTATGAGCACACCAAACATATTGATGTCAAATTTTGTTTTATTTGAGATGTCGTTAAAGATGGAGCTATCAAGGTCGAAAAGGTTATCATAGATGATAACACTGCAGATATGCTGACCAAGATAGTCTTGCTTGCCAAGTTTGCACACTGCAAGGACTTGGCGGGAGTATGCATCAATTGATGCAAACTCTGGGAGAACAACTGCTAGGTAGAGCTAGTGTGTTCGACAAAGGTTTGATTCTTCTTGTTTCTTACAATGGAATTGCCTAGTAAGCTTGGAAGTTTTGGCCGGAGTTGTTCATACACATGCTCGGAACGCAAACCATGGTGGAGATTGAAAGAGTTGAGGTTGAAGGCACAATCCAAATTTGTTGAAAAAAATTGAAAATGAAGAATCTTGCGAAGGTGTAGATTTATTAAAATTGACAAGATTCTATAGCCTTAATGTACCAACTTGGTAGGTGAAATTTAGGTGAAAGTTTGATAAACTTTGACATCTTGACAAAATATGATGTCATGGATGACATCAAGAGCAAGAATTTATTCATATAAATAGGTAGCTCTTGATTCATTTGAAACACACCTAAAAAAATATTTCTCTTTTGTCTTCTCATATTCTACGGCATTTGTAAAATACATTAGAAGAGTAGAGAATTGATAGAGCAATTCTTTTAGTTGTATTTGGGATCTCTCTCCTTACTTTGTTAATATAAAGACAGTTGTTCTCTGATGGACATAGGATCATTCTGATTCAAACCACGTTAAATATTGTTATTTTTCCTTATTCTTTATATTTTCACGTTTCCGCTAACAGTATTGTATACTCTGAGCGTAAAACTTGTAGTAGGATTAATAAAAATTGATCTATTCATATACTTGTAGTTGGTTGTAGAAAAATAAATACTAATATATAATAAAATATTTGTATGATGTTTTGTGGAGTACCAAAGAATATGCCTGCATTGCATCACATCTATTATCTCACTTTAGATTACCATATAAATTTGGAGTAATTCTCACTCTATAATAAAGAAGTTTAACACTGTTTTCTTCCCACAGTGAATAAGTTGGACACAGTTAATTTAATATTGAAGTGTAATTTTTTCATCACAATTTAAAAACTTTATGGACTCTCAAGTGTCCAAACAAAATAAAAAATTTCCTCTGGTTATGCCAATATAATAGGCTTCCAACTGGAATTATCTTTATTCGATAGGAATAGAAGTTAACAATCTATATGAGTTCTGTCATAAACCAAAAACAATTAACCACATCTTTATCGAATGGCTAAATGTCGATAAATTGTGGAGGGAATTGGGAGTTCTGGATGACATTAACCTTTTTGGAATTAACCAAGGAACAAATTGTCTATCCTTCCTAAGGAAACTGAACATAACTATCAAACACTCCCTAGACTGGCAAGAGGTTTGTCAAAACTGAGCTTGAGATCCATCCATGGCTTCTTTAGTACTCACATCAAAGGAGAAGAGAGATAACTCAAATCTGAGAATTGTGAACTGTGGAAGTGAAAAAATGATTTATTCCATTTGGATGTGTACATTATATAGTTGATGTAAATAAAAATATCTAATCTAGCTTAACTAACTTTTAACAACTTGACAACTGCTATTTGATATGAGCTAACTAACTAATTGCACTGTGCTAACTAACATATCTAACAGAATCAATAAGTATATACATGAAATAACTCTATACATGTACAGAATATGTTCTCAATACCCCCCCCCCCCTCAAGTTGGAAGGGATGAAAGGACTGTCAACTTGCCAAGAACATCTACATGTTTGACTCCAGTAGGTGCCTTGGTGAGGGGACATCAGCAAGTTGATCAGTAGTGGGAGTGTGATGCAAAGAGATGAGACCTTCATTAAATTTGTCCCTTACAAAATGACAATCCACCTCGATATGTTTAGTTCTTTCATGGGACACAGGATTCTTGGCAATATGAAGAGCTGATTGACTATCACAATACACAAGAATGAGAGTAGGAAAAGGGACAGTGAGTTCTCTAAGAAGTCTGTCGAGCCAAACCAATTCACCAACAACCTTTCTTATAGACCTATACTCAGCTTCAACCGATAATAAGGATACAATCTCTTATTTCTTGGATTTCCAGCTGATAGGGACATAAAAAGGCCCAAGGTGGGATCACCCTTTAGATATCTCAATAGATGAAATCCAGCTTTCATGCGAGGCTCCTTGGGTGATTGCATAAACTGGCTAAGATGTTGAATACCGTAGAAAATGTCAAGTCATGTATTAGTGAGAAAGTTCAGTTTTTCAATCAATTTTCTGTAATAAGTGGGATCTGATAACAAAATGTCTTCCTTGGCTTAAAGTTTAACAGTTGGATCCAGTGGTGAAGCAAAACTACTGTGAGACATACATTCATACTCTTTGAGGAGATCAAGTACAAATTTCCTCTACGAAATAAGAACCCCATCATCTTTGTATAAGATCTCCAAGCCTAAGAAGTAATGCATTTTATCCAAATCTTTAATCTTGAAAGTATCAGAGAGAAAAGCTTTGAGTTGCTGTATCTCAACTAGATCAGTCCCAATAATGAGAACATCATCAACATATACTGCTATAAAGATCACAAAAGATTCAGACTTTTTATAGAAAAAGGAAATAGTCATTTAGGGAATGATTATACCCTCTGGAACAAAGAGCTTGTGTAAGTTTGGCATACTACTACCTACTTGCTTGCTTTAAACTATACAAAAAATTTCTTAATCTGCACACAAAAGTTGTATCAGGAACAACTAAGCCTGGTAGAACTTGCATGTAAACTTCCTCATATAAGTCCTCACGGAGGAAGGAATTATTGACATCTAACTGATGTATATCCCCCATCTTTCTTCACTACAGTAGCAATCAAGGACTTTACAGTGGTCATTTTAATGACAGGAGAAAATGTTTTAGTATAGTCTATCCCAAATTGCTGAGTTAACCCTTGACTACTAGTCTAGCTTTAAACTTTTCACTACTTCCATCAATCTTATGCTTTACCTTATACACTCACTTACAACCTATGGCTTGCCTGTTTGCTGGCAAGGGAGCTAAATCCCATGTATGGTTAACATGCAAGACATCAAACTCCTGAGTCATGGCCTTTTGCCAGGCAGGATTAAAAGCTACCTCTCCATATGAAGAAGGTTCATTATCATGACAAATATTCTCAACCAGGGTCTGAATCTAATGATTCAGAGAATCAGGTGCAATATGTTGATGTATGAAAAATAAAGCATTAAGGGAATTTGATTGTTTAAGAGGGTAGACATAATCATGAAGGTGAGTTGGGACTTTGGACTCTCTGAGGGATATTTGTATACATTGTGTGGAAGAAGTATCAAGCAAAGGGAGAGACGTAGGTATTGGTTCTAGCATAGGTAGTACAGGTTCATGAGTTTCATGAGTGAGGTATGGTCATTAGTAATAGGTGAAATAGTCCTAACATAAGTTGTGGAAGGGTCCATAACCTGAGTAGTAGTGTGAAAATTACCACCTTCATTATTTAACACATAGTCCACATGTTATTCCTCACAATCTAGAGTAGAATAAAAAGTAGTATCAAGGATTTTGGAAGAATTAGAGAAGGACTCAAGTTTAAAAGGAAAAATGCTTTCATGAAAAATAACATCTGTTGAAATGTGTATCCTCTTGGTGGCCAGACTTAGAACTTTGTACCCTTTGGTTCCAAAAGGATATCTAACAAATACATGGAGAGTGGTTCTAGGGTCAAACTTATGTCTGAGGTATTTAGGAGTAGTGAGGTAACACAAGCAACCAAAGACTCTTGGATGAGAATAGTCTGGTTTGCTTTTTTGTAGGACTTCAAGAGGGCATTTGTTTTTGAGGTAGGTTATAGGAAGTCTATTGATTATGCAAGTTGTTGTAAGTAAACATTCTCCCAAATATTTGATTGGGAGCTATGATTGAAATTGTAGAGCTCTAGCAGTTTCTAACAAGTATTTGTGTTTTTTTTCAACCACACTATTTTGTTGTGCTGTGTAAGGGCAATTTTTTTGATGAGCAATTCCTTTTGACAAGAAGAATTGATTGGCTATTGTACTTGTGAATTATAGATCATTATCTAATTTTATGATTTTACTGTGGACATTGAACTGATTGTCAACAAGAGTAGTAAAGGCTTTGAGGACTTGGAGTGCATTGCTTTTGCAGGACAACAAATGTGTCCAAGTGCAACTGTTGTAATCATCTACTATGGTGAGAAAATATTTATAATGATCATGTGTTGCAGCATGATATGGTCTCCATAAGTCAATGTGTAGTAATTCAAAAAGTTATTTGCTAAAAGTGGCTTTTTCTGAAAAAGAAAACCTTGTTTTTCTGGCCATAGGACAAAATTGCATAGAAAGGATTGTTTGGATGATAGATGATCAGGTATTGATGAAATACCCTTCATTATGTCAAAAGGAACATGTCCAAGTTTGTTATGTCACATTAAATCTACACTATCTCTATGAGAAGAAAATAAAGTAGAAAAGGATTACACTTTATTGATTTTAATTGCAGCTTAATTAGTACATAAAGGAAAACTAGAAGGTAAAGATAAACTAGTAGTAGTACTGAGTTTATTCCTGCTCTTCCCTTCTTAAAAATCAAAATACAAAGCAGAATTAGAGATACAAAAATGACAAGCAGAACATTTGAGGCAATGAGAGATAAAAGATATAGGTCATCCTCCACTTCACCAATCTCCAGAGGCCTCTTCATTGAAGGGCCTGCAGAAGACATAAGTTTTTAGTAAAGAAAATAATGCCCTAAGGTTCAAAGTCAGACAATGTACATAGATTAAGTTATATTTGAATGAGGAACATAAAGAACTTTATGCAAAATAATTTCAGGTGTTAGAATCACACTACCAATTTCAGTTACTTTGACCTAATATTCATTTGGAAGGCTGACTAAAACAGGATATGGTAATTGTTTGATATTGGTTAGGTGAGATCTATGAAAGGTCATGTGGTTTGATGCAAACTTATAGTGATGGCTCACCTATTGGTAATCCTAGTCATGGAGGGACAATAAGAGTTATTAGAGACAGTAAGGGAGACTGGGTAGTAGGATATATGGGAATCTTCATATAGTTAACAATTGGAAAGCAGAACTTATAGCACTATTGTAGGGATTCGACTGGCTTTATCAAGAGACTGCTATCACTGGAGATCAACATTGATTGTAAAGAAATAATAATTTTCATTAACGATGATCAAGCCCTTACAAAAATATTCTACATGATTGCAGGGATCTGCTCAGGCGACTGGGGAACGCCCCATTCACCATAACTTTAGGGAGACAAATCAAGTGGTGGATGCTCTAGCAAGGGAGTGTGGAAAACTGACTCAAGATAACTCATTTTTGTATATGGAAGTTCCTCCTGTGTTTGTTTTGGAAAAAATGGCAGCAGACAAAGAAGCAACTCTTTTTGTTAGGCTCTCAAAACTAACTTTTGATGCGATTAATTGCAATACTACTAATATTTGTATACCCCTCCCCAACACCACTAGTAGGGAACGCATTGACACTTCCATGTATTGACGCATATTAACTAAATTAATATATTCATCCTTGTTTTACCAAAAAAATAAAGCAGTGTAGTTATATTTCTATGATTGTTCTCATATTATGCATATAACTTGTTAAAAATATTGTGTAGACCAAATTAGGATGATTAACTTTTAAGTACTTAAATAATGTTTTTGAATATGCGATATTATTTGTTATGTCATCACCAAATGCATCATATAAAATATTTATTAATAGTTTGTACTAATATATATTGAATATAGAATATTAGATAAATTAAAGAGCAATTTTACATTATTATATATCAAATATGGAATGTTAATATCAAAACTAAATCAGATCGATAATAAAATTATTATTACAAAGTAATTAATTGTCTGCTAGATCTTTAACCGTATTATAATTGATAGTTGATTTTATATGTAATCGTATCATTAAAAAAATCTTCATATTGGAAAGTATATAATAAAACATAGAAAACCTACAAATTGTAATATGTTATTTTAGTGCAACAGTTCTAGGCATAAAGAGAAACAGATGAATAGTGTCTTGAGAAATTTTAAAAAATGTCACATAAATTAGGACAAAAAAAGTAATAGGTTAAGTGCAAAAATTCTTCAAATTTAAACTATAAAATTTAAATCTTGCATCCCATTGTAAATGAGGGTGAAAACTTATCTCGACTTCTGTATCATACCTTATTTCAATTATCGCATGATTTGAGATTTCAATGAAAAAAAAGGGGAATTTTCGTATATAGCTATTCAAAAATACCTTAATTATGTTCTATAACTATAGTTTGCTAATTACAATTTGTAGCTATAGTTATAATAGAGTTTGTAAAATTCGCGCAACATTTATATATGTTTGTATAATTTGCTATACAATTAGCATTTTTTGTATAACACTTGTATATTTCAATATACAATTCATGTACAATATTTGTATAATTCGCTATACAATTTGTAATATTTGTATAATTCGCTATACAATTTGTAATGTTTGTATATTTCGCTATACAATTCGATTCGCGCGCAGAGTTTGTATAAATCGCGTGAATTATACAAAAATCAAATGTATAATCGCGCGAATTATGCAAAACTCAAACTATAATTACATCTAAATGTTTGCCACGAGCCATAATTAATTCAAACTATAACTATTTTAGTTAATTACCTAGTATATATTTCTTTATCTACATTGTTGTCACTCAATTTTGACCCTCCACAAACGTATATTAGTTATTGAGCTTCTTCATTTTTAAACAATCTGAAGTAATTGTTTTTATAAAATACCAAAATATTTTAAAGTGTATTTTTAAAATTTTTTTTATCATTCTTATAATTTTTAATAATAATAATAATATATATATATATATATATATATATATATATATAGCTCTATATAATTATCTATATAATTATTAATTTTTATAAATATTCAAAAATGATTAAAAAAATAATTTTACTGTTTCATAAATTAGTAGCTTATATTTATGAATTAATTAGTTTATAACTAAGTTAATTAATTCATTTTCTTAGAGTTAAGAAGTTCGTTAATTAATTATTGTATATTCATTTATCTAATTTTTAGTTGAATTCACAATTATATCAGTTTGGCTATTTTGTTAAGTTTATCTAGCTAAGTTATCAATATTTGTGTGACCATTTTTCTTTACAAATCCAACCATTTTTTCACTCCACCCTTAACCAAATTTCAAGTTATTTTTTAGCCCAAAGTCATCTCAACCCAATGTTGTCATCCACTCTCTACAAACTCAATAACAACAACCTGCACTACTACAATATATTAACACCTATACACCTAAAGCTCAATTCTTATAATAATTTTGGCTTAACACCAATTCACTACAATACATATATATTATACGTATAGAATACTAACCCCATTTTTTCACCTCCCAATCCCACCTAATCCCCCCCCCCTTTTTTTTTAAAAATTCTCAAACATCATCATTCTCCTACCCACCCTTTTCATTTTTCTTTTCCCTTTTTCACTCTACCAAACCCATCATTATTCAAAAACCTCATTATTACTCCCACCAACCTCACTCTTTTTAAAAAAAATTCCTTCACCTTCTTTATAAAAAGGAGAAGAACAACATATATGAAGAAAAAAAAGAATTAATCTACATTCATCAACATTCAAAAACATAAAAGAAAAACGCAAAGAAAAAAAAGAAGCAAGAACATAATATTACAACAAAAAAATTAGACAAAACAAATCACAAAAAATTTTAGTCTCGGATTTTCGATTCTTTTTTTTTACTTCTTTTGCTCATTTCTTGGTGGGTTCAAGGAGTTCATCGCCCTCAAATTCGACGTTTCGGTCACTGCCCAAAAATAAGTAAAAATCTTTTATCGACTTTATTTTATTTAATAAATAATTATTTTATGTCTTCTATGTTGTCGATTTATAATCTTGTTTTTTAGTAAGCATGTGTTATGATTAATTAGATTAATGACATAAATTTTTTGTCTTGCTTGTAGTGTAGTGATAATTTTTATCAAATATGTGAAAACTCTTCATTTTATTCATTATTTTTTTCAAGTAGTTTTCTTTGACAATATAGATTTTTACGTTTCCAATTTCTTCTTTTATCATCATTTAAATAATACATATATGCTTAAGTTACTTCTTAATTAGAACTTGCATAGCTTAATTGATTTAAATTTTGCTTTGAGATTTGAGTTAGTATAATGTATATGTTAATTCCCTACCTTTTATTTACTCGAATATATTTCTATGTTCCTTTTTTTTTCTTTTTGTCTAGATATATGCATATTGTTAGTCACTATGTTATTTTATTATGTTCATATGTGATCCTTTTAAGTGTTATGCATATATACATATGTGTGTTCTGCTATTTCATCCTTATGCTTCAAGTACTCACCATACCAAGTTGAATTTAGTGGTAATTTGATCATTAGTTGTGTTGTCCCTATTCATTTACTATGAAGTTTATGTGTTTGTTTGTTAATATACAATTGGTCATATTTGTATTATTAAATGTTATGCATGAATTAGTCTCTTAGTACAACACATAATTAATTAAAATTAATTAGATATCTCATCCTTAGATGGAAGTTTCATATTGGTTTTCTTTAGATCCTAGTGATTGCACTTAAAATGAGATGTTTAAGTATCATTTATTCAATTAATAAGAATCATATCTCAATTGTTTTCTCTCTATTCATTTACTAATGTTATCCTTTTTGTTTATTGTATGAACCATCGTCCGCGTCCAATATGGACTTTCTCCACTATTTGCATTTCGACATTGAGCCACGGAGGCCCAAATACCTTTTTTGAGTCATCCTCTTCAAAATAAAATGGAAAGGGATGCAGATTTACAAGTTGCTGGAGCTGAAAATAGACTGTATACGGTGTATATACAGTTCGATATACATGAAAATAATATTGTATACACTGATATATAGTGTATATACATCCGTGATATACGGTAGAATTGAGCCTAAGGCCCAAAACGCAGGTGACCCAATAACTTAGTCCAAGCATACAAAAACTAAGTGTTGGGCCAAATTTTCATACTTTATTCAGTTATATTTAATTCAGGTTATAATAATTTATTTATTTATTTACGTTTATTTATACTTGCGTAAAAGTTGATTTAGTTTGGTTTAACTTAATAAAACTCCCCTAAAAGAGAAGCCATTTTTTCTATTAATTTATTCTTTAAAAATAATTTCATTTAAGTATTTTTTTTTACTTAGATATTTCAACAAATATAATTTTCTTCCAAATTATCTTAAAAGTTTTAAGTTGATGTTCTTTCAAATCAATTGAGTTTAAAATGTCTTTCTCTAAATTTATTTTCCCCTAAATTGCTCAAGTGATTTTCCTTATTTAATCAAAGTATTAATTGTCTTTAATTTAGTTAAAATACATTAGATCTATTACTTCTCTTTAAACATATTTAAAATTTATTTACTTAGTCATTTAATAGAGTATATTTTCTTGATAAATTATCTCAAGTATTTCAAGTTGATTTATTGCTCAAATAAATATATTTATCTTTATACAAGTAATTTTCCCAAAATTAGTCAAATAATTTTCAAATCATCGGATAACTGCACGTTAGCGGTCATTTTGAGTGCTAACACATTCTCAAAGTGGAAATGTGAACCCTTACTCATTTTCTCTAATTTTTAAGACTTAAATCTGTTAGGGTCTTTTAAATTAAGTTTTCTTAACTTTTTTTAAAAAATTAAGTGACGACTTTTTTAAAAAAAAATTAATTTTTTTCTCTAAAAATTAAAATTAATTTTAAACCGTCTTTTCCGACATAACACGCGTAATTCCCCCCACCCCCCAACCCCCACACAAAAAAAAAGGAGGAGAAGGACATGGTGTGTTTGACAATAATTTAAATGGCCCGACTTTGGACAATATGATCCAAAAGCACTTTAGATTTAAAATAAAAATTAGCTATGGTCAAATCCTAAAAGGAAAAATTACTAGAAAAAAATATTTTTTAATAAATAATTATTGATTTTAGCGATACTTTTTATTTATTATCATTTATAGCAATATGTAGCAATATTATGATATATCTGTCATGTATTAAAAGTGAATTATGCATGCAATATAAATGTATTATAAGTGTTTTAAAATATATTATACTTGTTTGGTAAGAAATTGATGTATTATAAGTATGTGATAAATATATTATCCATGAATAAAACTTGTATTGTATGAGTTTTATAAATTATTCTCGCTAATATGTATTAAAATTGCATTATAATTATATTATAAGTATTCAGTAAAAAAAATATTATTGCTATAAATGATAAATATTTTCTTAATGTAGTACATTTATGTAAATTTCCCATCCTAAAATTTCACCCCCACTTTCTCCTCTCTATTCTTGAAGTGTATAATAAATGTATATATAGTACATAATATACATGTTGACTACAATATGTCTTTTTATTTTATGTGGTTATCAATATTTTAACTGGATTGCTCATGTCCTCTCCATCCAATTCCCCTCCACACAAAAACATGTATAAAATATATTTTTTGATTTATATTACTTGACCCATGTTGATCACTTAATTGAAAGAAAATAGTCAAGTGGGTGGGGTGAGGGGGGGGGGAGGGGTAGAAAGAGTACCAAAATCCGTAGCTTGTAACACAGTGAATGAATCCAGATCTTAAACAAATTAAAAAAATCTTTCAACAATGTCGTCCCGTTTATCTCGATTGAAGCCAAGAAAAAAACCAATCGATGAATATTACCCAACACATCGACCATTACAACAAGAAGAAACATTAAACACTAGAGATGAAACAAAACAAGAAATTGTCAACGATGACGATATTGATGAACCTGTCTGGACATTTCGTGTGTTGTTATTGGGACTATTATCGTTCATTTTCTTGATAATTTCCACAAAATATTATTTTCATGAGACATCAGAATGTGTTATGTCAATGGTATGGGTTATGGTGCTTGTGTACCCCATAGGTTTTATTATGGGCAAGAAATTACCAAAAAGGAAGATTTATTTACGTCCAATTGGATTGGAATTTTCTTTGAATCCTGGATCTTTTAATACCAAAGAATATGCATTGATCTCTATAATTGGTAATATTGGAGCTGCTTATGGTGGATTAACTTCTGATTTCATCCTCAATACCTCTTTCTAGATCTATTTTTCGAGACATCTAATTGTATTAGGACATCAATTATATTGTCAAATAGTTTACATTATAGTTTTGTTATTCATCGAAAATTTTCTCATATTTTGTAACATTCTCTTGCAAACAGAGAGTAATTTTTCCTTTAGTTTTTTGTTACGCCTTTCCTCATCAGCCACAATAATTCTTGTTATATTCAATGTTGTCTTGTTACTTATTGAAAGAGAGGGTACCTTATGGAACGCAAACACGAGTGTGCATGGTTGTCGTCGATCAACTTGTGCTATAAGGTGTTTGGGTTAGGTCCTGCCAACAATAACAATTCTCGTGTTTAGTTGTTAACGTTGAGGTTTGAAACCTTGAATAGATAGTCAAAAAAAGTGTGGATGACGTCCAGTCGACATGCCCCTGATATGCCCTACGCTATACATGTGCTACAGGGACATAGGGCCGAGATCCCATGAGGTTGAGCTAACCCTGAAAACCTATCATCGGCCTTGTACACACCGCCCCGTCACATGATCACTACATCCAAGAATGATTTGGCCTCAAAATGAATCCAAAAAGAGTAATTCTTTTGCAAGGGCATGAAAATTTCGACCAAATTAAAATTGAAATTTATGAATCAGTTATATTGGAATAGTCACAAACTAATCTATCTATTAAATAATGATGATTTTCTTCTATTCAAATTGTGGGGACGTCTTAAAAGACCATTTTCATTTCCCTCATAATCCTGGTGGTCAACATTTATTACATCATACACGATTTTCATTACAACGGTTCCGTTGCAACATGCAGTAGTAAAATATTACTCATTTCGATTCAATTTATATGTCATTGTTTATAGAATGTTAGAAGGAAAAAAAATTAAAACTTATACTCTAATATAAGTCATAAACATTGCAATAAAAAGTTTAACGTTCAAATTTTTAAATATTGAAAGATATACAAACTAAAAAGAAAAATATATGTGAGTATCTCATATTCTATGTTCCGCGCCATAGTCTATCTAGTGTGGAGGGGTGCGGTATTCGTGCAAATCCATGCTCCTTCCTCGACCATATATAGTTGTGTCTATATTTCTACATGTGTGCACTCAAACTCAATGAATCCGATAATGCAATAATTATTAAGTGCACGTTTACAAGTGAAATTGGGGGTTCAAATCTCACATGTGTCTTGTTGTTTTCCCTTTTTCTCACCTAGAATTCAGTTTGAATTCCAAATTCATGTCTAGCTCTATTGATTAATTATCTAAATTTTATGTTACTTAAAAATGTTTTTCTTGTTATTTCAAAAGTGTAACAAATTAATGGTGTGTCCTTAAAAGTTTAACATGAACATAAATAATAAATTCACCTTTTTATAATAATGTATCTGTCCTTTTGAAATCATAAATATGTATATCCTTGTATCTAGCCACTAATTTCAATAATATACATAAATTCCGTTTGTTTTCACTTGTCTATATTACTTTCATTTCACTACTAATTTTTTTTAATCTCAAATTCACAACCAATTTTTCCTATTTTTTCTCTGTGACCGCATTATTTTCGCGTAAATAATGGTTTGTCTTTCTTTTTACTCCATAGTCCTATATAATTGACAATCATAACTATATTCTAGTGAAAACTCTTTCATATTTCCCCCCTTCGCCTCCCTTGCCCCTCACAAGGGGTAAACTCACAAAGGAAAAAAATAAGAACATTGCAGCAGATTCAAAATCATTTTTTTGTAACGAAAAAATCACTCAACGTTGATTAGGGGTCATACGAGGGTGTCACAAAGATAGAAAAGTTTTCCAAAAATTCGTGTGTTTGATAGAAAAAAAAATTCTAGAAAATTTGTCACACATAGAAAACAAAATAATTAGAATCTCCTTTGTAAATAACAAAAGGAAAAAAATAAAATTAGGAGCAATTTAAAAATTTCTCGTTTTTCTTCTGCCTCTAATTAACATCATTTGATTGTCACTGAAGCCATGGGATTCGAAACAAACATAACAGAAAATGAATTTGAAGAAGAAATTCCTGAAGATGAACAATCTCCGATAGAACAAGTCAGGTGCGTTTTGAACCGTATGACTATCTTATCTTAAACGTTTCATTTCGTGTGATACTATTTCTTATTTTTTAATATTTCCAGAAAGAATGATGTTATCTATTTTGAGATGGTTAACTTTAAATTTTGCATTTTACTCTTAGGGTCTATTCGGTATGGAGGAAAATATTTTTAAAATTTTTCATATTCAGTTCGTCAAAGAATTTCGAACACATTTTGGAAATCAAGTTTTTTAAAAATGAGGAAAATTGACTTTCTGATAGAAGTAGGGAAAATAATTCCACAAGTGGCATTTCAGAATATTGATTGTATACTCTCCACCGTCCAACACACACTACACTAAAAGTGATCTTTAACGATAGTTAATTAACAATAATAGATTCATTGTTGCTAAATATATATATATATATATATATATATTAGAGGCAATTACTAGTGACAATTATATTTTAACACTTTTTGTAAATGTCGCTAAAGCCTATAAAGACATTAAATCTAATGAAAATTAACTAATGTTGATAAAGATTTTATCATTCTTTGTTAATTTTCATATTTATGCCGCTAAAATTTATTTCTATTCTAGTGACACCTCATCTTTATCCCAAACCTCCACCTCCCATATTATTTGTTTAGGTTATATACAAATATTTTAAAGATAATTAATAGTTTTTGCTAGCGTATCAAACACAAAAAAATAAATAAGAAATTGACTTATATTTTTTTTAAAAAAACATTTTCCATCATACCAAACACACCCTTAACCGACATTTTATAGCCACACAAAAATCACAAGTTCCAATTATACTCTTACAAGTTTCAAAGTTTTTGTTTCTTTTTTCCTTAATCTCCATATAAACTCAAACAAGTTTACAAATAAATAGAAAGCAGAGAGTACCAATTATATTAATCCAGTCTTAAAAAGACATGATTTTATGACTACACAAAAATTCCTAAAGTTTTAGCGTATTCCAAAAAAAAAACATGGCAAGTATATTACTCACGTGTTATTAATTTTAACTATGTTGTCACTTGACATGATTCTAGGCTAGACTTACTTCCTTTTAATTATATATAAATTTTTTTATTTATGCACAAAAATTAAATGATAAATTATTATTAAAAAAATATAAATATATAAATTGCGTCATGATTAACCTTCAATTATATTCCTACTTATGATTGTGCACCACATGTATCAGCAATTCAATTATAAAATATTACAAATGCTGGAGCAATAATATTTCTTCATTTTTTTTTCCAGTTTTTTTTGTATTAATGATAAAAATAAATATTAAATATTAAAATATAGACAAAATCTTTGTTTCAGGGGTTTTAATGCAAAAACGATAGGTTTCCTTTTTTTCTTCTTAAAAAATATAGTAATAATACTTTTAAATTAAATCACATTAAAAAATCTTTACTATGACTACAAAATTGTCACAATATGATAGATACTGTAATAATTTAAAATAACTATAACAACGTTTTTCAAAAATAAAATAATTTTTCCAAATTTAAATTTATAAAAAAAGTTTAAAAGTTTGTTAATTATTATCTAACTTAACTAATAATTAACTAACTTGTCCTAAAAATACCACATGGCTTTCTCCTAAGCTGTCACTTGGCATGATGGTAGGCTAGACTTCTTTCCTTTTAATTATATATATATAAATTTAATTACTTAATTATATTATTCTCGATTGATCAGGTTGACAGTATCAAATCATGATGATCCAACTCTACCAGTATGGACATTCCGAATGTGGTTCCTCGGAATCCTGTCGTGTGGTATTCTGGCATTTCTGAATACTTTCTTCAGTTATAGAACACAACCATTGAGCATAAGTATGATAACTGTCCAGATAGCGGCGTTGCCATTGGGGAAGATCATGGCTAAAGTGTTGCCTACGAGGAAATTCAAAATTGGATCATGGGAGTTTTCGTTAAATCCAGGACCATTTAACATGAAAGAACATGTCTTGATTTCCATATTTGCAAATTGTGGTTCTGGGACAGCTTATGCTGTTTCAATTGTTACTATTATTAAGGCATTCTATTTGAGGAACATATCATTTGTGGCTGGTTGGATTCTTGTTGTTACCACTCAGGTAATTTTCCATCAAAATGGACATATGATTCTTAATGTTATTAAAGAAATGAACCCTAAAAGGTAGGTCAAGAGGTGAGAATTGCCCAAATTATATTAAAGAAACACTGATCATTCTTTAAAGGAACGATGTGGGATTTCTCATGTCCAGAGTTGGACATTTGGTGTGTGTGGGTAATTTAATATGACGGTCCAATATCAGAAATGAGGATTGGGAAGGATTTTGTTTTGACACCATGTTAAAGAAAGAGATATTGGATTTGACTCATCATTGTCCAAACCATGTTGAAGAGAACACTGATCCCTTAAAGGGTTGAGACTCTTCACACGTGCGTTTGTACATGCATTACACTTTTCTTTTTCGACTTGAGTTACATAACAGACTAGGAAAAAGAATTCCGCATGATTAGTACGTTGTGTGGGAGATCGAGCACACGAACAAAGTCTGATATTTAAGTTGGGAAGGGCACAGTAGAAGGGGTACTTTAAAGATTTTTGAATCTGCCAGTTAACTAGAGTAGGGCAGAAAGCCTACAAGAAATTTCTTGAAACTCATGTAGGCTTTTGGCCCGACTCCAATAACTATAAGGGAAATTAATGTGAATGTCCACATGGATAAAATAATTATCCAGAAATATTCACTTTAAAAAAATATTACACTTCCTACTATCAAATGATGAACATGAGCTAACATGGTGTATTTGATCAGGTTTTGGGATATGGATGGGCAGGGATAATGAGGAAGTATGTTGTAGATCCTGCAGAAATGTGGTGGCCTGGTAATATGGTTCTAATCTCTCTTTTCAGGTATTTTCTCAAATTTTCAATCTTTTTATTAAGAAAAGGCTCAAATATGTCATCAACTTTGAGAAAAGGCTCATTTATACCATCGATTAAAAATTTGACTCATCTATAACAATTTGTTTGAGAAAAGGCTCATCCATGCTATTATTTGTATACTGAAAAGAGTTCCGATTTTACAAAACTATTTTTCACATTATTCGGCCACGTCATTAATCAAATCAATCTTTTAAAGGAAAAAAAGCTCAAATATTCCATCAAAGTTTGATTAAAGATTCATCTATGTTATCCGTTAAAAGTTTGGTTCATATATGCCATTTCAGTTAACAAATAATGACATAGATAAGTCTTTTCTCAAACGAAAATGACATAGATGAGTCAAACTTGTAACAAATAGCATAAATAAACCTTTTTTCTTTTTAGTTTCTCACCTGATGTGCGGTACCATTTTGATACCCTGATTAATTTAAATTCATATTGCGTTACACCTATTAATTTTATTTATGAATTTTGAACAGGGCACTCCATGAAAAAGATGCAAATGGCAAAAGCTCAAGAGGAAAATTCTTCTTATTTGTACTAGCTTGTAGCTTCATTTGGTACATTGTCCCTGGATTTCTCTTCCCAACATTATCAAATATCTCATTGCTTTGCTTATTTTACCCAAAATCAGTGATAGCCCATCAAATTGGGTCAGGAATGCAAGGGCTTGGCATATTGTCATTCACATTGGATTGGTCAGTTGTAGCATCATATCTTGGAAGCCCATTAGTGTGTCCATTATTTGCAATCATCAATGTTATAGTGGGCTATGTTGCTGTGGTTTATTTGTTAATTCCAATTTCTTATTGGGGATTTGATATGTACAATGCAAAGACATTTCCATTATTGTCTTCACATTTGTATAATGCTCAAGGACAAAGGTATAATATTAACACAATTGTTAATGACAAGTTTGAGTTGGATCAAGTGGCTTATGGGAAACAAGGAAGGATAAATATAAGCACTTTTTTTGCTCTTTCTTATGGATTGAATTTTGCTGCTGTCATTGCTACTCTCACTCAAGTTGCTCTCTTCAATGGAAAGTAAGTCCTCTTTTTTGTAATAATAATGATCGGGTTTTTGAAAAGTCAAAAATGTTTATTTTAAAGAGTTTTGAGGTGTTTAACTAAGTATATGTGTTTTTTGAGTAATAATAGAATGAAACTATTTTATTTTAGAAATGAAAAAGTAACTTTTTCCTAGAAACACTTTTGCCAACATTAGCCAAAAAAAATAAAATTAGAATTAGCCATAAATTTTGCCACTAAATTGCTCTAGTTAATAATAGAAGTTTTCGATGAATAGGCTTAGTGACGGATTTTAATGTTTAGCTACATAAGTTATACGTTGTTAATTATTGTTTTTTTGATAAACACCAATTGCTCTAATTGACAAAAATATTTTTCAAATTGGTCACCTAAACACAATTGTTACTTTTCAAATGTACTTTTTCCAAAAACATTTCTGAACAAAAAACATTTTCTAAAATAAACAAATTTTTGAGATTTTGCCAACTAGTTATTAACTTCCTTGAGTATTTTTTTTCTTTCCCTTCTTTTTTTTTTAATCTCCACTTATTCGACCAATAAATCAGAATACCAACAGTATAAAAGTTAACAAATATAAATAGAGTTTAAGTTTTATATACTAATGGTATAAACGATATTTCCTTCATTCACTTTTATTTATTCATTATTTTAAAAATAATTTTTCACTTTTACTTGTTACTTTTAACATATCAAGAAAGAAAAATTATATAGATATTTTTATTTCTCAAATCATTTTTCAGGACCTAATATAAAACATCAATTAATATAGATATTATAGTAAAATACTCATATCGATCATTATTTCTTATGGAGGATTGCAATGTGAACAAGTAAAAGTGAACGACGAAAGTATATACTAATTTTTTTTTTGTTTTTCCATATCCGATGTCCAATACCCCATTGAGGCTCAACTTAATCTGAATTTGCACCGGAAAGTCCCACGGACTAATTAGTACTACTTGTTAATTTGTACAGGGAAATAGTTGCAAGATTCAGAGTTTCACATAAATCAAAGTCTGAAGATATTCACACAAAACTCATGAAGAAATATCCAGACATTCCTGGCTGGTGGTTTCATGGAATGCTTGTAATTTCATTGGCTTTATCACTTGTACTTTGCATTGTGTGGGTTGATCAAGTTCAACTTCCATGGTGGGGTCTTATTTTAGCTGCTTCCATTGCCTTGATCTTTACTCTCCCTATAAGCATCATCACAGCCACAACAAATATGGTAAGTAATATTGCTCCTTGTTTTAATTTGTTTGTCTGATTTTGATATGACACAAAGTTTATGTATATATAGTACGTAGATGTTGAATCCCCTTGGACTTCTTCGTATGTTTGCTTCTTCATATTTTGAACTCTCTTAAGTGAAAATTCTGACTCTGCCACTGATTTTGAGTACTTGACACAAAGTTTAAAAAGTAAAGAAATAATTTGAATCTTATGATTTTAAACTAAAGATACGTAGAATACTATACCAAAATGTTTTTTAATCTTGTGTGGTTTTAAACATGTCTCGTGAAAGAAAAAGAGACATTTATTTTTAAACAAATAAGAAAAAAAATTGAAACGAATCGGGTAATTAGATTGTTATTTTCCATTATTGTCTTAAAGATATCTTTTGAGCCTATAAGAGTGAAAATGCTTTGAGTTTAACTTTATATACTCGACATATGAAAAAATATTATATTATTATCATGTCACCAAAAATATACGGAGTAACTACACTAATCACAAAGTAATTGTCTATAATAAGTGATACTAGTCAAAAAAAAAAACCAAGCAATTCATATGCAAAAAAAAGGTTATGTTATATTGATAATGTGAATGTTCTAGTGGTGTGAGTGTACATAAGTTAAATCCAATTGTTTGTTGGCTTCATTGAGCTTTTTTGATGACTAAATAAACATAGTAATTATTAAATTTTCATTTTATATTGCAACAACAACATATTCAGTGTAATCTCTTTTATTTTTAATGACAGACGCCAGGACTAAATGTGATCACAGAATATATCATTGGTCTAATAATTCCAGGAAAACCAATAGCCAATGTTTGTTTTAAAACATTTGGGTATATAAGTATGTCACAGGCCGTTTCATTTCTATCGGATTTTAAGCTAGGACATTATATGAAGATTCCTCCAAGATCAATGTTCATTGTTCAGGTATTAATTAAATTACTCGTTTTTGTCTTCGTTTACTGATTCGGAATACATAGATAGACACTTTAATTTTGACTTCTATTGACACGCATTCAGTTGAACACCTCAACTTTCATCGTGACCATGCATCTAGATATTTCAACTTGTTCGTAAAGTAATATATACATTAGTTTGTTTGCAACAATTTTGTTTAAAGTTGCATCTTATTAAACTTCAAATGTTGTTTTTTTTTGGTCTAAAATAAGCTTTAGATTTTATGTGATTATAAATTATCTCTCGTTAAGAGAAAAAATTTTAAAAATCTAAAATTAAATTATTCTTAAATATAGTAATATGACATTCAATTTGGTCATATTAAGTTTGCATGGTTGAAATTTGCAACTTATGTTGTCAAACAACAAAAATTCATTGCTAATCCTATTATCACGGAAAAAAAAATGGTAGCAACTGGCTATTTAGCGACAAATATTCCTAACATTTTTTTGTAGTACCACATGATATTCAAAAGTTGGACATAATTTTTTTTTATTGTTGTTGAAACAGCTACTTGGAACACTGATTGCTGGTACAATAAACATGAGTGTAGCATGGTGGCTACTTACAAACATTGATAATATATGTCAAGATACACTACTCCCAAAAAATAGTCCATGGACATGTCCAGGAAATCGCGTCTTTTTCGATGCATCAGTGATCTGGGGTTTAGTAGGACCTAAAAGAATGTTTGGTGAACTTGGAAATTACAGTCCACAAAATTGGTTCTTTCTTGGTGGTTTAATTGCACCAATTATAGTATGGTTTTTACACAGAGCATTCCCAAAACAAAGTTGGATTAAATTGATTAACATTCCAGTACTTCTAGGTGCAACTGCAAATATGCCTCCAGCAACACCTTTGAACTTCAATAGTTGGATTTTCTTTGGTATTATGTTCAATTTCTTCATTTACAAATACCAAAAGAAGTGGTGGCAAAAGTATAATTATGTGCTCTCAGCTGCATTGGATGCTGGCTTGGCATTTATGGGAGTCTTTATATATTTCTTCCTTGGTAATGTTAAAATTAATTGGTGGGGTACTGGGGGAGAATATTGTGATTTGGCCTCTTGTCCTACTGCTAAAGGCATATCGGTTGAAGGATGTCCGTTGCGTTGATTTTACTACAATGATTATGCTCATTTTGGACTTGGTCATGCTTTTTGAGTTGATCAAGGTCATGTGCGCGCGCCAATATCATTAAAGATATTTATCGCGCTCTTAAAAGTATGTTTGTACAAAATTATCTTCTTAGAAAGTTAACCCCTAACTTATGTCATTGTAGATTCTTAAGTAACCTTAACTTGTATAAATATTTCGCACAATAATAAGGTAATGATTCCCCACACAATGTAATTTTTTTTTCCGATGTTCTTTGAAGTTTAGTTTGATGTATGGACTTGATCATTCAATGACTAATTAATGTTTCCATGTTTTAGAAGTATATAGTATTGGTTCTTTTCTTCTTGCTTTGTAATTTTTTTTTTCCTTTTCTTGGAGTATTTAATTCCATGTCCTAATTAATTATATGACATCTTTTGGTTATGGTGAATCAGTTTCATTAATCTTCAAAGTTAAATCAAATCTTAGATCAACTCAATGCTAAATAGTATATTCGAAATCCTAATGACACATCAAATTTTGAATCCGCCTCTGCTGGTACTCATTGTGCCTCTATGTTCGATCCACTAGAATCATCTTTCTTGTATTTGCTTTTCTAGTATGGTTTATTAGTTTTGCTCTTATAAGTACAACAGTGGTTCTGGTGTTTTCTGTTGCTTAGGAGTCTTTGACATATTGCAGGTTTTTCCCCTCTTTAAGTTTAGAGATTTTGGGGGCTTATAAACCAATAGACATCCCATTATTATATAGATAACACCAAATCTTTGGTCTTCCTATATTCTTGCCCTAAAATGGAATTAGGCTTCTCTATTGTTCCTGAATTAGAAAAGGGTAAGAACAGTTTTTGCCATATTGTTTAACTCTAGGATGACATGCAATTTCACTTGAGTGACAGATAAGCTCAATAGTAACTGGTAAAGTTGCTTTCATGTGATCAGGAGGTCACGGGTTCAAGTATTGAAAACAGCATCGGTCAGAAATGCAACATAAGGCTGTGTACAAACAGTACAATAGACCCCTATGGTCGGGCCCTTCCCCAGACCCTGCGCATAGCGGAAGCTTAGTGCACCGAGCTGCCCCTATCTTTGAAATCCAAAAATGACTTCATTTAAGTAACACTTAAGCATTGTTTTAACTAGCTAAGAATGTGGTGATCACTTTTGTGTTGCATATTTCGTGTACTTAACTGATTCAATTCTCCCCGTGCATGTTTCCCTATGATTTAGTCTTCATGCTGCTCATTGTTCATTCTCTGTCTTCTTTTTAAGTGACCTACCACAACAAGATTTCTTTAGCCGATGGTTTTCATCGTTTGTTAAAATTGACAAGATTTTAGATAGTCTTAATGTAGCAATTTGGTAGGTGAAAGTTTGGTAAATTTTGACATCTTGACAAAATGTGATGTCATGAATGAATCAAGAGCTGACGTAGAATTATTCTGATTCGAACCACGTTAAATATTGTTGTTCTTCCTTGTTCTTTATATTTTCACGTTTCCGCTAACAATTGATAAGAGAGCCAAGGTTCTGTCTGAGTATGCTCTGTAGTTGCAACACAGTCTGAACTTCCACATCAGAAAAGAATTACTTTGGTTTTCTGTATTTCCAAATATTTTGTAGTAGAAGAGGAAGAAAAAGTAAAAATGAGTCCATTAAGTTTGAAATTGATAGAGTTAGTGGGCACAACAACTTCAATGTTTGGAAAATCCAGATGATGGCGTTACGGTAGAGGGAAGGTTCAATCCATGTTATTGACGAAAAGTACCCCGATAACACATCGGTTTCCGACAAGGCAAAAATTGAAGGAGATGCATTGAGTGTAATTCAACTATCCCTTGCACCTAAAGTGCTCTGTGAAGTGAGTACAAGTATCGAGGAGACGGCCAAACAATTATGGAATAAGCTGGAAGGGCTTTATCAGGACCGATCGGTTACAATAAGGATGTTGTTACAATGACGTCTTCACACATTTAAGATGGAGTCAGGTACTTTGTTACAAGACCATCTAAATGCATTCAATAAATTTGTGATGGACTTACAGATTATTGTAATTAAGAAGGATGAGGAGACGCTTGCATGTGCCTCTATGAATTGATTTTCTTGCCATTCAACATGAGATCAAAAGTTCAACCATGTAATGATGAGATAATAAGAAATTTTAAGATGCATCCTCGCAGTAGATTTTACCATTAGGATATTAGAAGGCTATGAACTGGGACAAATTGATGCAGGAAAGATTTATTGTTTTGGATACGCTAATCTTGCGATCGCGACTTGGACGAAAAATGTTCAACAAGAGACAATAGAAAATTATTTTCGACATGCAAAATTCATTCGGGGATGAAATTTTAAGAAATTTAAATAAATCTACTTGTGAAAACAACATTCATGAACTTGAAGTCATGATTAATGATTTCGATTACTGTAATAAAATGTATATCAATAGCTTGTTGAATTATCCGAGTGAAAATGATACATATTCAAAAATTCAAAATATAGAAGAAATTATGGATACCTTCAAGAAAAAATAATATTGATAATGAAGTTAAAGACTGCATTTTCATTTACCAAACTAAAAATATGTGTTTTTATTGTTGGAAATTTATAAGAAGATGTTGATTTGAAATGGATAAACATTTGTCCTTTTATTTAAAATTTTAAATATATTTAAATTGTGATTTGATATAAATGTTTACTAGTTTATTAAGTGTCTGATATATTAACTATTTTTTGTCTAGTTCCACTTGAGTTTCAGAAAATTGATGATACTTATTGAGTACAATTAAGATGTACTTAGCCTTCCTACATAAGAAAGTTAAAAGGAGTTTTCTAGTTGGACAAATCTCAACTTTCAAATTTTAGATTAAACTATGATAAAGTTAATTTATATGTCAGTTAATTGCTTATATTTTGGTATAGGTTAGAGATTGAGATTTTTCCAAAGTTATTGTATCTTTTTCAACTTCATCATCAATAGTGTTTTCTCCAATAGTATCCACAATTTCTTCTAAACTCTGGACTTCGAAACATGTATCATTTTCATCTGGCTAAACCAACGGGCTATTGACATTCATTTTATTGCGATATTTGAGATCATTAATCATGATCTCAAATTCATAAATATCATTTTCACACAATGCCTTGGATCTATAACAGATACCACTTCTTCAGTGAGTTCATTAAATTTCTTGATACTTCATCTCCCAAACGAATTTTGCAATGTTGAAAATAATTTGTTATTGTCTCTTATTGAACATTTGTCATTCAAGCCACGATCACAAAAGTGATAGCATCCAAAATATTAGTCTCTCATAGATTAGTTTATCCCAATTCCTAGCCTTCTAATATTCTACCGTAAAATCTACTGTGATCATGCATCTTGAAAGCTTTTATTATCCCAGCATCACAAGATTGAATTTTTTTGTCATATTGGGTGGCAAGAAAAGCAATTCAACATCTTGTAGTCCTTCAATATATTTTTGATGTGCTGGACAATTATCTACCACAAGCAAAATTCATGTGCTATTCATTTTGTGGTCAAACAAACGCATATATTCATCAAAAGGCTCTCTTATCATCCATGCTCTTTTGTTTGCACGATCGTAACAATTCAAGTTGTTCATGATATCAAGTCATTGTAATAATTCATAAAGAATTTTTTTCAAATTCATGCTCATTGGAACAAATAACAACCGTGAGTCTTTCTTTGTACTGCTTTCTTCCTTCAAGTAGTATTGTACCAAGAGAATAATCAGCTTGTAATCAGTACAATAAATCAGTTTCATTCATATTAAAAATATTTTTCATAAGGAATTGGTCTTTTCTTTTTTATGGAACTTCAATTTTCTCTCCATGTCTTTATATTAGTCAAATAATTCTTTCCGAAACAATACAATGACTTGATACCATGTCGTATCTTGAATTTCTTAAGCCAAGCTTGAGAAAGTTGTTCTTAAAATCTTGTGAAGGATGTAAAAGTTTCATTGTATCTCTCGTCTTCTCCAAAATTAACTCTCCAGTTATATTCACACGATCTTGATATTGGAGAAACAACTCATAAACAACATTCTCTATGTCTGAAAATATTGTTGGCTTATGCCACTTGATATTCATTCCTTTATCTAAGTTAGCCAAAAGATACTCCGTTGATCATTTGAGTGTGTTTGATATTATACCTTGACCAACTTTCAAATGTAAATTTTCATCATGCCACAACAACTTTCAAATGCAAATTTTCATCAAGCCACAACTGGAAATCTTGTGTATGTGGAATTTGATCTGTTATTGTTAATTTTGTGACATTTTTAGATAAGAAGTCATTATTAGGTACGGTTTGAAGAAATTTTCTACGTTGCTTATATAGTTTATTTTTTCACCATCATATATTGAATGTTTTTAGTAAAAATATAATGAATAATATTTGATTAGTAGAAACAATGATATTACAATGAATAAATAATGAACATTACAATGAATCATTTAATTAAAAAAATCATTACAATGAATCATACATTGTACTATTATACATAATGAATTTATTATTTATATTGATTCAATAAATTTGATACATAAACTAGTAAGATACAATAATTTTGATGTAATAAAAAATTAACCTTCACGGAATCTCGAAAACTCTCTTTAGATTAATAAATATCAATTTATCGATTAAATAATACCTCTAAAAAATAATAATATTTTATGGTCCCGAAAATATTAATTTATAGAGGTTATACTATATTTGAAAATTACGTAAAAAAGTACTATAGATTACAACAATTAACAACTTAAAATATTTGAAAGACATATAAAAAGATTGATTGACTCTCGAAATTCTATTAGTGCCACATAAATTAGAAAAGAGGAAGCAACATATATTATTTGAAAATTATGTAAAAGGTACTATAAATCACAATAATTAACAACTTAAAATATTTAAAAGACATAAAACATTTGGTTGACTCTCGAAATTCTATTAGTGCCGCATAAATTGGGATAGAGGTAGTAACATATATTATTTGAAAATAACGTAAAAGTAACACAAATCACAATAATTAACAACTTAAAAATTTAAATGACATATAAAAATTTTGATTGGCTCTCAAAATTCTATCAATGCCACATAAATTGGGACAGGGAAAGTAACACATATTATTTAAAATTTACGTTAAAAATACTATAAATCACAATATTTAACAACTTAAAGTATCAAAAAATCATATTAAAATTCAATTAACTCTTGAAAATTTATCCGTGTAATAAATTGAGATTAAAAAATAACAAATATTGAGACCATGCTAACAAGGTATCATGTATCTTCTACAAAAAATAACAAAATCATCAATTGATTTAAGAATTTTATCTAACAAACAAATTAAATACATTAAGTAAAATTAGCAATGAATTACAAACGGTTGAAAATCAATTTTTTTAAGAACTTAGTAATGAACTGTTAAAAAATATTTTACCAATCGATAAACTTATTGTAAATAATATTGTTTGTTTTTTTATGTAGGGCTACATTTTGATCAGGCAAATTACATTATTTTGACTTTTTTTAACCTGATTATTTGATGGGTCATTTTGAATTTAACCAGTTAGGTTAACTCAATAAATGGATCGTGACCCAATTCATAAGAGCACTGATCGAATGGGTTGAGTGGTTGGGTGGATTTGAGTTGATTTTTTCACCCCTAATTACATGTAAATTATTTTTAAATATATTTATTACAATATATAAAAATTTCATATTATTTTTTAATCTATTAATGTATTATTTCTACTTTGGACTTAAATTATTTTTGAATAGTCCAATAATGTTATAAAACTAAGCTAAAAAGTAAAAATATAAGAAAGAAAGTAGACAAGAAGTGAGTGAGACAAGAGAGGAGACCTTTTACATTCTTCCAACTGTGTTCAAGTGTCTTCAACATAATCCACAAGACCTCTATTTATAATATTACATAGAACCATATAAAAAGATGGTCATAAACATACATTAATCCTTGAGACGTGAGGAAGATCAAGGAGTGTAAAAGATAAACAAGGAGGTGGTGGAGGTGCGGGTATTACTACGCATAATGATGAAGAATAATAGTGATATTACATTTAGTGGACATCCACATAATATATTCATAACAAATAAATTTTATAGTCCATATAAATGTAGATAGCTCAAATAAAGCTCAAATTAAAATCAAATCAATACTAAAAAAAAATAAAAAATTCAGCACTAAGAATAATAATAGCGTAAAATGGTTTTTTTTTTGGTATTGGTTTAGATAGTGAAAATGCATAGTTTAGTTTTTATTTTTTTAATATTTCTTGTTATAATTAAAAATTATAAGCAGTGCTTATTATTTTAACATGACTAAGTACTTTTAGACTATGTTCATTGTCATTGATTATTAGCAGTACTTGTGTTATTAGATTTCACCATCTTTATTGTTGGTGACATTTACAACTTGAATACTTTTGTTTAAGGAGTTAAAAGTGATTTCAATAATTTATTTTATTTGAATCATGTTCGAGTATAAACATGCGTGTATTTATTGATGAAAATTTTATGCAGATGTTGATTTGAAATGGATAAACATTTGTAATTTTATTTCAAATAAATTTAAATCGTGATTTGATGGGTTGAGTCTTAACCCGTTATATAACTCATTATCTAACCCATATTGATCCAATCCGTTTTTACCCAAATAAATTTAAGTTGAAAGAATCTTGACTCAATTATTGTCCTAACCCATTATGATCCGTCCAAACTTAATCTAACCCACCCAATTGCGACCCCTAAATATACCTGCTCACAGGTCCTCTCACCCGAGTAGTTTTCTTGGGGGAAAAAGAAGGCAAAAGGGTGACATGTGATAAGTAGACATGGCTAGGATTGTTTTCTTTCCTGGATTGTTGGAGTTTTGGTTATGTTAACACGTGCACTTTAAATTCTATGCTTTCTAAAAGTCTTTTAGCTCGTTTTGAGATTCTTATGCTAGAATGAAAATTATACATTCAATGGCATAAAGTGAAGTTCGTAAAAACAAAAATCTATTTTAATTAGGATAGGTACTTTAAGTTCTTATCAAGACCTATCTCTTGAGTCATGATCATCATACTAAATTTAGCACTATATAAGTTCATTCTATTGAACAGAATCCAAATATTTACATGAAGAATACTTTGTATAAACATCTTAACGTCCAAGAACGAAGCAAGTGTTCACTAACAACAGAAAATCGTGATATGAAAAACCTTAGAGAAATATTCGAAATATATGTAAAATAAAAGGAGAATGCGTGTAAGGGAATTTTTTTAGCTTTTTGTCTATCTACAAATCCAGTTTTACTCAACTTGGAATATAACAGTGTCAAACTCAGGTTAAATTCCACAGATTACTAGATTTGGAATGAAACTTCCAAAACTCCAAAAAAGTTAGAAAAGTCGAAAAAAATCAAATTGAAGAAAAAAGACTTTGTCGTGAAATACCATCGTCCTTAAAGAGATATTGTCCGCATATTATTTAGGAAAAAATTGTTAGGTACCTTCAGGATTGAATAAAGCCACAACGTGCTATGCAACTTGACTTACTACATTTAGAGAGTCCTTGTACTTAAACTTAAGAAATGAATTTTTCGTTGAAAAAAAAAAACTATTTTACGAATAGATAAACTAAAGCATTAATTAGGCAAAAGATTATCAAAAAGTCTTGATCCAAAATAATAGTTAGCACATTAAAGCGACACATAGCTAGCAAACAAAAAACTTTGCAGTGAAATAAAGCATATATATTCTTTGAAATGGACCTATTTGAATCATAAAATCTCGACTTATATATCTTCGTCCTAGTAATTTCAATTAGTTGAACTTATGTAACAATTCTTGAACTTGTCAGCATATTTCATTTAGACATTTGAATTACACTTTATTTCGATTGAACAACTCAAGTACTCTTAATAAAGTGTTATAATTAATTAGACACTTTCAATTCAAATTTTAATTTTTTTTTGTTTGTGTTCGCTTATTCGTCTATCGGGTTGTTAAATTAACCACATAAAATATTTCATCTTCTCTAGTTATACACATGCATCTCAATAAATCGTAAACCCCGTGCATTTTCTACTTGATTGGTTGATGGTATAATTAAAGAAGATGACATATTTTATGTGATTAACTTAACTATCTAATAGATGAATAAAAATACACGTAAAAGATTTTTAAAAAAATTGAATAGAACGTGTCTAATTGGAACGCTATATTAGGAGTTGAGGCTTACAATTAGAACATGACTTAATTCGAGCGTTTGAATGAAAAATCCTAACAAATTTAAGGGACGGACTACATATAGATAGAAAGAAAGAGGTCGAAGAGATTGGTGAAAGAACCTGGTGCTTGCATAATCATGTAGCTTGCTAGTACTGGAGAAGATAATGACACCAACCTCCGCATCCCATAAGATCGCTAGATCCTTCGCCTTCTTCAACAATCCATTCCTCCTCTTCGAAAAAGTCACTTGCCTGCTCGTCGAATTGTCGATCCTTCTTATCATTATCTTTCCTCTCCCCATATGGAGCCCGATCTCTCCCTCTACACAGGGGCGGAGCTACAGGGGTGCGAGGGGTGGCAACCGAACCCTCTTCGTCCAAAAATTGCAATATATATACTGCGAATTTGTTTATTCATGTACAAATATTATTTTTGCATTCTTTTAATAAATGGAGATTGTGGATCAGTGGATAAGGTGTCTGTGATTGAGCCCGCGGTCGCGGGTTTGATTCTCGGCAATGACACATTTTTTTTTACTTTTTTCATCCAATCCTTTAAAAAAAACGACGTCACTTTATTTATTATTATTATTATTATTAAAAAAATGTGGGCCATTTGGGATATAGAATCCCTAATTTCAAAAGTGTTAACATTGTTCATTTATTCTACTGACTACTGCGCCTCCTACTCTGTCATTTCTTCTTGGCTCATGGCTTCCAATTTCAAGGTATTTCTTTTTTTTCCCTCTCTTTTTTTAACCATACTCAAAATCACAATAAATCCATTATTGTTTCTTGTTAGTTGTTAATCAACCCATTTTGTGAAATGGATAGCTGACTCATTTTGTGAAATGGGTAGCTGACGGCTGACCCATTTTCCATTCATGAACCCCAAGCCTTGATTGTTTTAATTTTTAAATGTTGTTTGTTTGCAAAATTGGTCTTCTAGATATTTATTTTTAGCTAATAAAAGAATCAAAGTGTAGATTTTTATTTAGTAATCAATTCCCTTTTATGTGTGTTGGATTGTGGTTAAGTTGTTTTCTTGCTTATTGAGACATTTGGTAGAGTTTTTGAAATGGGCTATGCTTAAGGAGTTAAAGTTACTAATTATTTTTTGTTGTATTGCTATATACAAGATTGAATTTTTATTCTCACAGTTAGATGTTCTTAAATAGGCTTTATTTTATTGGCTTTTAAGATTGATATTGTGTCTTTAATTCTAACTAATTTTTTTATTATAATTCAGTGTCAAAAATCAGTGAAGAATTATTTTACCAAAGTTCCAAAATCAAGTTTGGACTCTCATGATCAACCTAATCTAGAAGAAAATGTCAACCACTCAGAAGTACCATTGCTTTCTTCTCAGGAATTTGATTTGAATTCTTTAAAGCATGATCCGGGTGAAAGAACTCAAATCTTGGACTTTCATCCAAATCATCATGATGTCATTCGAAGAGAATACCTTAGGAGAGGTCCTTGTCAACCTCTGCTTAAAGAGTATTCTAAAACAAAAGTTTCTAGAGACATGTGTCGTTTTAATCCTCAGTGGTTTAGTGAGTATTCTAATTGGTTGGAGTATAGTGAAAGTAAAGATGCAATTTTTTGTTTGAATTGCTATCTATTTGCAAACGATAGTATTCATCAAAGAGGGGTGATGTATTTTCGACCATAGGATTTAGGAGTTGGCAAAAAAAGAAGAATCTTAAAAAACATGTTGGTGGCGGAAATAACATTCATAATCAGGCAAGAAAGAATTGTGAAGATCTAGTGCGACAAGAACAATCTATTCAATTTGCACTTGTGAGGCAAGATTCTCAATTTAAGCATGAGTATTGGCTCCGCTTAACTACTTCAGTTGATGTTGTAAGGCTTCTTTTGAATCAGGGATTGGCATTTCAGGGTCATAATGAATCTAAATCATCACTTAACAGAGGTAATTTTCTTGAAATTCTTTCATGGTATTCTGAAAGATGTGATAACATTAAAGATTTTGTATTGAAACATGCTCCACAAAATGATCTGATGACTTCTCCAATGATTCAAAAAGAAATTGTGACTACATGCAAAATTGAAACAATTAAGGCTATCATAAAAGAATTAAATGGTGATTACTTTGCCTTGTTGGTTGATGAATCTTTTGATGTATCGCGCAAGGAGCAAATGGCATGTCACGCCCCGAGAGGATACCCTAGGCGTGGCCGGCACTCAGAAACCATCTCTGGTCTCTGAGAGAACCACTTGGTCTCATCACTTATTCATTCATCAGCGGAAGACTTAATAAGAATACTTATATGGGCTCTCCATTAACAACATCTAATGAAAGAAGAAATTTTTTTAGAAAAAGTAGTTTCAAAGGAAAACTACTCCAATTACATCATTAAACTCTGTCTATGAAGCCTCTAATACTCTTAGATGGTGCCAATGACATGTCTATGACTACCTTAAAAGAAACATAATACTCAACAATAACTAAAGGATAAAGAGTTCCTCCGAATACAAGAAGGACTCACCAAATAGCTGAAAAATAATGATCTTCAACGAAGCGCCTGTTGGGGATCTCTAACACCTGTATCTGCATCATAAAATGATGTAGGTCGAATGACATCAGTACGTGGAATGTACGAGTATGTAAAATGGCAGGAAGGTAAGGACAAATATCAAGAAACCCCTCTCAAGAAAACTCAGCTCAGAACTCAACATCATCTCAACATCAATATGTAATGCAAGTTTAAAATATAATAATAAAAATAATAGTAACAAGCAATGCTTACTCAGTTGGGAGTTTCTCTAACCGACAACTATCACTTATGAGCTAGCGATGATACAACGAAGCGATGTCATTACCACATCCATCCAATACCTTGCCAGGGTAAAGGACATCACCATCTTGGATCCACTCATCAAAGTCCTCTTTTTGGGACTTAAGAGGCATAGCCTCCATCCTACGCTGGCTACGTAGTTCTGGGGTTTGACTCAATTAAACTCTTACCCAACTCGGTGTTCAATACTACTCCTAAAACATGTGCTCATATTAATCTCATCATCTAGTCTCATTGGACTTTAATTTAAATCATCAAACTTATTCATTACCTCTTCATCAATTATTATACTTCAAAAATATCATTTACATCTCATCAAAATATTTTGCTCAAAACATCATTTACTCAAATTCATTTAAACTCAACTCTTTTTCTCTTTCAAAATTCAATAAAATACATATATAGTATTAATTCATATTACTATTTTTATCAATGAAAATATTAAAAAGTCAACATCTTTACTCAAAACATATGTAAAAATATTCATGAACATCAAATCAATTAGGATTCATGGGAAAGTAGCCATGAACAATAATTCCAATAATATGAGAGATAACAATAATAATAATATTAATGCATAAATATATCTAACTCAATAGAAGAAGAATTAATTCATTTAGAATTCACGATTTGGATAAAATTCAAATATAACTCAATTATAATGAATTTAAATATTGGGCGCATGGACGAACTCAATCCGATGCTATGAAAGCCTTACATACCTTAAATCGGAAGCTTTACTTCGAATTGGAACACTCTTGGACCCCTAGCTTTTTCTTCTCGCCGGTTTGTTTTGTGTACTACCCGGAGTATA
The DNA here is from genome assembly GCF_947179165.1 of Solanum dulcamara. Taxonomy (NCBI): domain Eukaryota; kingdom Viridiplantae; phylum Streptophyta; class Magnoliopsida; order Solanales; family Solanaceae; genus Solanum; species Solanum dulcamara. The sequence continues at coordinate 82,916,508 of NC_077237.1, read as the reverse complement.
AGAATCACCAGAGTAGTATTTTTATACTAATAAAACTAAAACTATATTTGAGAAGGAGTAAAGAAGTATATAGAGAGAAGAGTTGCTTAAGAAAGCTTGGTGAATAAAATGAGGAAATAAGATGGGTATTTATAGGTGTGGAGTAGGGACCTAACAATAAATAAATATAATCATAAAGGATGATCTTAAAAATTCAATGGCGAATTTTGATGTTATGGATGATGTCAAATGGTTCTAGATCTTTCTATGGTAGGTGAGATGAAATCTCTTTTAACGGAATATTCATTTTCGAAGCTGCGTTTGAATAAGATAAATTCCTTATTAGGATTTGGTGTCTCATAAGAATTGTAGATATAGAAGTTTCGTTTCAGTTAGTTCAAGAATCATCTAATTTGGAGCATTCTACATCGAGATATGAATTTTATTCTACAAATACTCCATTCCGTCACAACACTATGTATTACAAAGATTAATTTATTTGATCTATTTAAACTCTGAATCTTAAGATATATTCTTCATGAAAGTTGTAGGTAATGATGTTGTGGTTACTCAAAAATTTGAATCACCTAATTTGGACTATCCTATGAAAAGTTATGCCCAAATTACTTTAGGCATAAGAGAACATGATCAAAATACTTTTAGAACATGATCAAAATATTTTAGAACATGATCAAAATACTTTAGGCATGAGAGAACATGATTAAAATACTTTTAGAACATGATCAAAATACTTAGAACATGATCAAAATACTTTAGACATGAGAGAACATGATCAAAATACTTTTAGAACATGATCAAAATACTTTAGACATGAGAGAACATGATCAAAATACTTTTAGAACATGATCAAAATACTTTAGAACATGATCAAAATCTTTCATGCATTCATATAAGGACTTTTGATAAATCAACAATTTAATGCATTTAAAAGCCAATATAAGTTAATATAAGATAGGTAATTAAATTTCAAATATTTAATAATCTATGCATTTGGAATCATGATATGAAAAATCCATAAAGTTTCATGATTGAATTAAATAGAAAACTTTGATAATTCATTTGGACTTAATGAAAGAAAGGATCCATGAATCAATAATATTTAGGGGGTGTTACATGGCCGTTGTTTTACGATATGTTAATAGAATGGATTTGTGATGGAGCGACTTATCGACATTATTCATGTTCAAGATACTTGTGCATCATCTCTAAAAGAAGCAATTGTTAATTTACTTGCTCAACATTCCTTGAGTCTTTCTTATGTACGTGGACAATGTTATGATGGGGCAAGTAATATGCAAGGTAGAATCAATGGCCTTAAAATGTTGATTAAGCAAGAAAGTAGATCGGCTCATTTTGTTCATTGCTTTGCTCATCAACTTCAACTAAGTCTTGTTGCAGTTTCTAAAAAAGTGTGTTGAAGTGGGGGAGCTTGTACTATTGGTTTCAAGTATTTTGAATATGTTGGGAGCTTCTTTTAAACGCATGGATGAATATCGAGAATCTCAAAAGAAAAGAGTTCAAGAGGCGTTAGATATGGGTGAACTTGAAACTGGTAGAGGCTTGCATCAAGAATTTGGTCTTACTAGAGCTTGTGATACTCGTTGGGGATCCCACTACAAATCTTTTTTTAGAATATGATAGATCTTAATTCCTATCTCACCATTTCAGGTATATGATAGATCTTAATTCCTGAAGATTTGTTAGTGAAATATACTCTCAAGTGTTGTATGGGGATAGTACAAAAGAAAGTGTTATTTCTCCAATTTTATAGATGCTTGACAAGGTATCGGAGTAGAATGAGGTTCCGGATCCAAATCTCAGCATCATTCATTAGAATTTTCACGTGCTAGAGCCATGAAAAAGAACGTGTTGAGACTTGAGACATAATTAAGTACGTACGTTCTATCTAACATATTAAACTTTTAAATGAGATCCTCACACAATTTAACAGAACTACAATATTAACTTACTGAGACAACGAGAGCAGAAGTGGCAAGAGCAAATCCAGCAATCTTGGCAGCATCAGTACATTTCTGAGCAAAATCTTTAAGATCAGCTTGCAAAGAGCAAGTAACCCTGGATGCAGATGGTTCAATACCAAACGCCTTGTTCACACTTTGATATGACCTCAATTGCAAGTTGTTTCTGGCAGAGACACCACCAACCTTAGTTGGTTACATAAGAGTAGCAGCTGCTTGTAGAGAGGCTGTCATGCTTCTTTTTTTTCTGTGATCAGTTTTCTGCTGCTCTTTGGTTTCTGTTTATTAGAAAGTAAGAAGAGTGACAGTTGGATGGTCAGATTGCAGAAATTATTTTTGGTGGTTTTGCTGCGAGTAAGATAAGATATATAGGATAAGGTTTCTTTCATTGGTTTCTTAGCTTGCCATGTGGCAAAGTTAGTACTTCGGATAAAGATACTCACTCCCTCAAACTTGTAATTAAATTGATTGACAATAACATTTTTATTTTTTATTTGATATTACGAGAATGTAGATAAAATAAATAACCAAATAGTTAATGAATAGGTCTTCTAGTGTATTTGTTTTGCCATGTTACATTTGGTATTTGTACTTATTTGCTGAGTATTTGAATGAACATTAGTGGGAAATGACTTTGCCAAAAAGGAGAGGCAAGAAAAAAGAATAATGGTGCAACCTTTGCATTATTAGCACGACGCTCTAATCAACTGAGCTAATGGACCAGATATTTTTGATAGTGTCCTTTCTATATTTGACTGAACAGCAGAATGAATACTCTTCCAGGTTTGAACAGAACGAATAATCCATTTAAATTAGTTTAGCTCCACAATGTTGTCAAGAACAGTACGTGCTCTAAAGAGTATCCTACTCGCACCATTTTGGTTCAAATTATAAAATTGTTTCTATTTAATTTTAATTAAGACAGTAGTTCTTTATCCTTGTACTTGTATAAATTTGTATTCTGATGCCTTTTACTTAACTTTTTGCCAACTAAACTCAACATTTTGAATTCCTCTTACCATTGATTAATCCTATGTGTCAATATAATTATTGACTTGGCAAAAATGCAAAAACGAATCATAAATTTAAAACCAAAAATATTGTTTTTTTTTTAAAAAGAAAAATAGAATAGAAAACCCAAAAAAAAATAAATTAAAATTAAAACTTGATCTAGTTATACACATGCATCTCAATAAATCGTAAACCCCGTACATTTTCTACTTGATTGGTTGATGGGTATAATTAAAGAAGATGACATATTTTATAATATTAACTTAACTATCTAATAGATGAATAAAAATACACGTAAAAGATTTTTAAAAAAATTGAATAGAACGTGTCTAATTGGAATGCTATATTAGGAGTTGAGGCTTACAATTAGAACATGACTTAATTCGAGCGTTTGAATGAAAAATCCTAACAAATTTAAGGGACGGACTACATATAGATAGAAAGAAAAAGGTCGAAGAGATTGGTGAAAGAACCTGGTGCTTGCATAATCATGGAGCTTGCTAGTACTGGAGAAGATAATGACACTAACCTCCGCATCCCATAAGATCGCTAGCTCCTTCGCCTTCTTCAACAATCCATTCCTCCTCTTCGAAAAAGTCACTTGCCTGCTCGTCGAATTGTCGATCCTTCTTATCATTATCTTTCCTCTCCCCATATGGAGCCCGATCTCTCCCTCTACACAGGGGCGGAGCTACAGGGGTGCGAGGGGTGGCAACCGAACCTTCTTCGTCGGAAAATTGCAATATATATACTGCGAATTTGTTTATTCATGTACGAATATTATTTTTGCATTCTTTTAACAAATGGAGATTGTGGATCAGTGGATAAGGTGTATGTGATTGAGCCCGCGGTCGCGGGTTTGATTCTCGGCAATGACACATTTTTTTTTACTTTTTTCATCCAATCCTTTAAAAAAAACGACGTCACTTTATTTATTATTATTATTATTAATAAAAAAACGTGGGCCATTTGGGATATAGAATCCCTAATTTCAAAAGTGTTAACATTGTTCATTTATTCTACTGACTACTGCGCCTCCTACTCTGTCATTTCTTCTTGGCTCATGGCTTCCAATTTCAAGGTATTTCTTTTTTTTCCCTCTCTTTTTTTAACCATACTCAAAATCACAATAAATCCATTATTGTTTCTTGTTAGTTGCTAATCAACCCATTTTGTGAAATGGATAGCTGACTCATTTTGTGAAATGGGTAGCTGACGGCTGACCCATTTTCCATTCATGAACCCCAAGCCTTGATTGTTTTAATTTTTAAATGTTGTTTGTTTGCAAAATTGGTCTTCTAGATATTTATTTTTAGCTAATAAAAGAATCAAAGTGTAGATTTTTATTTAGTAATCAATTCCCTTTTATGTGTGTTGGATTGTGGTTAAGTTGTTTTCTTGCTTATTGAGACATTTGGTAGAGTTTTTGAAATGGGATATGCTTAAGGAGTTAAAGTTACTAATTATTTTTTGTTGTATTGCTATATACAAGATTGAGTTTTTATTCTCACAGTTAGATGTTCTTAAATAGGCTTTATTTTATTGGCTTTTAAGATTGACATTGTGTCTTTAATTCTAACTAATTTTTTTATTATAATTCAGTGTCAAAAATCAATGAAGAATTATTTTACCAAGTTCCAAAATCAAGTTTGGACTCTCATGATCAACCTAATCTAGAAGAAAATGTCAACCACTCAGAAGTACCATTGCTTTCTTCTCAGGAATTTGATTTGAATTCTTTAAAGCATGATCCGGGTGAAAGAACTCAAATCTTGGACTTTCATCCAAATCATCATGATGTCATTCGAAGAGAATACCTTAGGAGAGGTCCTTGTCAACCTCTGCTTAAAGAGTATTCTAAAACAAAAGTTTCTAGAGACATGCGTCGTTTTAATCATCAGTGGTTTAGTGAGTATTCTAATTGGTTAGAGTATAGTGAAAGTAAAGATGCAATTTTTTGTTTGAATGGCTATCTATTTGCAAACGATAATATTCATCAAAGAGGGGTGATGTATTTTCGACCATAGGATTTAGGAGTTGGCAAAAAAAGAAGAATCTTAAAAAACATGTTGGTGGCGGAAATAACATTCATAATTAGGCAAGAAAGAATTGTGAAGATCTAGTGCGACAAGAACAATCTATTCAATTTGCACTTGTGAGGCAAGATTCTCAATTTAAGCATGAGTATTGGCTCCGCTTAACTACTTCAGTTGATGTTGTAAGGCTTCTTTTGAATCAGGGATTGGCATTTCAGGGTCATAATGAATCTAAATCATCACTTAACAAAGGTAATTTTCTTGAAATTCTTTCATGGTATTCTGAAAGATGTGATAACATTAAAGATTTTGTATTGAAACATGCTCCACAAAATGATCTGATGACTTCTCCAATGATTCAAAAAGAAATTGTGACTACATGCAAAATTGAAACAATTAAGGCTATCATAGAAGAATTAAATGGTGATTACTTTGCCTTGTTGGTTGATGAATCTTTTGATGTATCGCGCAAGGAGCAAATGGCCTGTCACGCCCCGAGAGGGTACCCTAGGCGTGGCCGGCACTCAGAAACCATCTCTGGTCTCTGAGAGAATCACTTGGTCTTATCACTTATTCATTCATCAGCGGAAGACTTAATAAGAATACTTATATGGGCTCTCCATTAACAACATCTAATGAAAGAAGAATTTTTTTTAGAAGAAATAGTTTCAAAGGAGAACTACTCCAATTACATCATTAAACTCTGTCTATAAAGCCTCTAATACTCTTAGATGGTGCCAATGACATGTCTATGGCTACCTTAAAAGAAACATAATACTCAACAATAATTAAAGGATAAAGAGTTCCTCCGAATACAAGAAGGACTCACCAAATAGCTGAAAAATAATGATCTTCAACGAAGCGCCTGTTGAGGATCTCTAACACCTGTATCTGCATCATAAAACGATGTAGGTCGAATGACGTCAGTACGTGGAATGTACGAGTATGTAAAATGGCAGGAAGGTAAGAACAAATATCAAGAAACTCCTCTCAAGAAAACTCAGCTCAGAACTCAACATCATCTCAACATCAATATGTAATGCAAGTTTAAAATATAATAATAAAAATAATAGTAACAAGCAATGCTTACTCAGTTGGGAGTTTCTCTAACCGACAACCATCACTTATGAGCTAGCGATGATACAACGAAGCGATATCATTGCCACATCCATCCAATACCTTGCCAGGGTAAAGGACATCACCATCTTGGATCCACTCATCAAAGTCCTCTTTTTGGGACTTAAGAGGCATAGTCTCCATCCTACGCTGGCTACGTAGTTCTGGGGTTTGACTCAATTAAACTCTTACCCAACTCGGTGTTCAATACTACTCCTAAAACATGTGCTCATATTAATCTCATCATCTAGTCTCATTGGACTTTAATTTAAATCATCAAACTCATTCATTATCTCTTCATCAATTATTATACTTCAAAAATATCATTTACATCTCATCAAAATATTTTGCTCAAAACATCATTTACTCAAATTCATTTAAACTCAACTCTTTTTCTCTTTCAAAATTCAATAAAATATATATAGTATTAATTCATATTACTATTTTTATCAATGAAAATATTAAAAAGTCAACATCTTTACTCAAAACATGTGTAAAAATATTCATGAACATCAAATCAATTAGGATTCATGGGAAAGTAGCCATGAACAATAATTCCAATAATATGAGAGATAACAATAATAATAATATTAATGCATAAATATATCTAACTCAATAGAAGAAGAATTAATTCATTTAGAATTCACGATTTGGATAAAACTCAACTATAACTCAATTATAATAAATTTAAATATTGGGCGCATGGACGAACTCAATCCGATGCTATGAAAGCCTTGCATACCTTAAATCGGAAGCTTTACTTCAAATTGGAACACTCTTGGACCCCTAGCATTTTCTTCTCGCCGGTTTGTTTTGTGTACTACCCGGAGTATAAGAATCACCAGAGTAGTATTTTTATACTACTAAAACTAAAACTATATTTGAGAAGGAGTAAAGAAGTATATAGAGAGAAGAGTTGCTTAAGAAAGCTTGGTGAATAAAATGAGGAAATAAGATGGGTATTTATAGGTGTGGAGGAGGGACCTAACAATAAATAAACATAATCATAAAGGATGATCTTGAAAATTCAATGGAGAATTTTGATGTTATGGATGATGTCAAATGGTTCTAGATCTTTCTATGGTAGGTGAGATAAAATCTCTTTTAACGGAATATTCATTTTCGAAGCTGCGTTTGAATAAGATAAATTCTTTATTAGGATTTGATGTCTCATAAGAATTGTAGATATAGAAGTCTCGTTTCAGTTAGTTCAAGAATCATCTAATTTGGAGCATTCTACATCGAGATATGAATTTTATTCTACAAATGCTCCATTCTGTCACAACACTATGTATTACAAAGATTAATTTATTTGATCTATTTAAACTTCGAATCTTAAGATATGTTCTTCATAAAAGTTGTAGGTAATGATGTTGTGGTTACTCAAAAATTTGAATCACCTAATTTGGACTATCCTATGAAAAGTTATGCCCAAATTACTTTAGGCATAAGAGAACATGATCAAAATACTTTTAGAACATGATCAAAATACTTTAGAACATGATCAAAATACTTTAGGCATGAGAGAACATGATCAAAATACTTTTAGAACATGATCAAAATACTTTAGAACATGATCAAAATACTTTAGACATGAGAGAACATGATCAAAATACTTTAGACATGAGAGAACATGATCAAAATACTTTAGAACATGATCAAAATCTTTTCATGCATTCATATAAGGACTTTTGATAAATCAACAATTTAATGCATTTAAAAGCAAATATAAGTTAATATAAGATAGGTAATTAAATTTTAAATATTTAATAATCTATGCATTTGGAATCATGATATGAAAAATCCATAAAGTTTCATGATTGAATTAAATAGAAAACTTTGATAATTTATTTGGACTTAATGAAAGAAAGAATCCATGAATCAATAATATTTAGGGGGTGTTACATGGCCGTTGTTTTACGATATGTTAATAGAATGGATTTGTGATGGAGCGACTTATCGACATTATTCATGTTCAAGATACTTGTGCATCATCTCTAAAAGAAGCAATTGTTAATTTACTTGCTCAACATTCCTTGAGTCTTTCTTATGTACGTGGACAATGTTATGATGGGGCAAGTAATATGCAAGGTAGAATCAACGGCCTTAAAATGTTGATTAAGCAAGAAAGTAGATCGGCTCATTCTGTTCATTGCTTTGCTCATCAACTTCAACTAAGTCTTGTTGCAGTTTCTAAAAAAAGTGTGTTGAAGTGGGGGAGCTTGTACTATTGGTTTCAAGTATTTTGAATATGTTGGGAGCTTCTTTTAAACGCATGGATGAATATCGAGAATCTCAAAAGAAAAGAGTTCAAGAGGCGTTAGATATGGGTGAACTTGAAACTGGTAGAGGCTTGCATCAAGAATTTGGTCTTACTAGAGCTTGTGATACTCGTTGGGGATCCCACTACAAATCTTTTAGTAACTTTATTCTTATGTTTGATTCAATTGTTGATGTACTTAATGATATTATTGTTGATTCACATTGTCCAGATGAAAGTGCCAAGGCAATGGGATTTCTCAGAGCATGTCAAACATTTGATGTTGCATTCATATTGCATTTGATGAGAGATAATCACAGATGAACTTAACAAATGCTTACAGAAAAAAGAGCAAGATATCGTAAATGCCATGCTACTTGTTCAAGTAGCAAAGAAAAGGTTGCAAAAGTTAAGAGAGGAAGAATGGGGTTCACTTATTAATAAAGTATCTAAATTTTATATCAAGTACCAAATTTTGATACCTAAGTTAGATGAGCCGTACTTTACCTCTTTGAGATCACGGCGTAAACTTGTTGGTTGTACTATCTCACACTATTATTACGTTGAAGTGTTTTGCAAAGTTATTGATTGGCAAATTCAATAGCTTTCTTATCGTTTTGATGAAGTAACGACTGATTTGCTTCATGGAATTGCTTGTTTAAATCCAATTGACTCATTTTCTAGTTTTGATCTCAGGAAAATAATGAGAATGGCTAAACATTATCCTGATGAATTTGATGAATTTAGTATGGGGGTTCTTGAGAATCAACTTGCGAGTTACATTATTGATGTTCGTGATCTTGATGAAAGGTTCTCCAATCTAAAAGGACTTTGTGATCTTTCAAAAAGATTAGTTCAGACAAAGAAGCATTCAAACTACCCTCTTGTATTCCTCTTAGTGAAACTTGCCTTGCTCTTGCTAGTTGCCACTGCATCCGTTGAAAGAACTTTTTCGGCAATGAAGTTTATCAAGAATGACTTGCGGAGTCGAATAAGTGAGAGTTATTTTAGTGGTTGCTTGGTGCCTTATGTAGAAAAAGATGTGTTTAATAGGATCTCTAATGATGTTATTACAAAAACATTTCAAGGAATGAAACATCGTCGTGTACAGTTGTAGTAATATACTTGCCTTTCAATAGAGAATTGTGTTTGTTTTGATTTCTTCGCGTGTTTATTTTTTAATTTTCTTGAACCATCTTATCAAATATTCTGATTCCGCCCCTGTCTCTACATATACACACAATCAGAAATATATTCTTCGACAACTTTAGCCTGAATCGAGATTTATACGTGAAAATTCACTGGAATTGCTGGAAAAAAATTGAACTATGAACTCAAAACTTAAACAAGGTGATGAGTTCATTGGTTCGAATCTAAGTCTTCAACCTATAAAATTAAAATTCTAGATCTGCATCTGTATGTGCAACTATATATAAATATCAACACATACAAGGAAAATGCCAGATACCGATATTTTTTGGCAGAAATTTTGAGCTCACCTATTTGAACCTACATATATTACTACTAGTTTTCTCTTTTGATCCTAAAGTCACAAAAAAAGTAGCGGATGTAGTTGTATTCTGATTCAAAATTTTGAATACAGCTCTAATGTACGGATTCAGGAACAAATCTAATAGTATAGATGTGGAGTTCATTTAAACCCATAACTTTTAGCACACTTGAATCAGTTAAAACTCACTGAAATTGCTGAAAATATAGAACTATGAACTTAAAACTCAAACAAGGTGATGAGTTCGTTCGTTCTGTAAACTTAAAATTCTAGATCCGCGACTCAGAAAATAACCAGAAACAGAAACTTTTTCGCAGAAAATTTGACCACCTACTTAGGAGAAAAAAAAGATCTAATGTACGGACTTAGGACGAAAAAGCAAATTAGCGCTTGGAAAGGAACACGAATAATTTTCAGTTGATTTTGAACGGAAAAAGAAAGAGAAAACTTACTTGTAGTGATGAAGAAGACAATAATGAGGGCTTCGGAATCGTCGTTTCGGGTCAATTTTCTTCTTCTGATTGAAATTGAAAAAGTATATATGCAATAAAAAGACGAAATAGAAAACCGCTGATGGATTTTCTGTGTATTCAAAATGCCACGTGTACCAATGAAATGCTTCATTTGGTAAATTTGTTAAAAAATTGTTAGGAAAAGTGACGCCATCAATAGATCGCTGACGCGTGGTGTGGTACTCCGGAAAATTATTCCATTCTCGATGACGGATTTACCCCTCTTTCGCTGATTGACAGATATTTCATTGATTGGGATATCGAAATTATTATTTTATATCATCTTTTATACGTGGATAATAATTTTTAAGGATGTGTAAAAATTGAACACATTAATAAATTAAAGTGAAAAAAATGTTATTGGTTGTTGTTATTGGGTTAATAATTTTATAAAAAAAATTATCAGGTTATTATTTTGATATTAATTTTTTAATATTGAGTTATTAGGTAAATCGATAACTCATTAAATCATATTTAATTTATTGCTTTAATTCAACATAAATATTAAATATTAATATGATTTGTTACTACTTTTACCATGTAGCCTTCAATTCACATTATTGTCTTTGTTCTTTTATTTGTATTGCATTTGTATAGTTTTTTTCATGTTACTTACTACAAAATCTATTTTATGAGCATTTCATAAAGTAACGATATTGTCTTGTTGCGTCAAATGGTTGCAGAAGTCAAATATTGTTTTATGAGGATTTTCTTATTAGTTAAACCGAAAATGAACCGTTAAGAACCAAAATCGTAAATCAAAAATCGATAAAAATATTTTATTGATTGAGTTATTGGTTTAGCGTATTTTTAAACCAAAAACCAATAAACCAAATCGATATACATAAAAATCGAACCGAACCAATCGATAGACACCTCATAATTTCATTATTTTGGTGGCTTAAAGTCATAAACTAATCATAAAATTAATTAATATCTCAAATTAAATATAAAGTAATGTTAAATTTAAATTTTATTTCAAAATTATTATTTTTATTCACGTATCAAACGATCCCTTTTGGTATTGTTTTTCTCCTCAACTGTCGTTTGGTTGAGACTTGATTGTAGTGGAAAAAATAATTTTCACATAAAATTTTCTTGCTCTATATCACTTTAGTTGACTTAATTATTATTTTGGGAGTCAAAGAAATTTTTTTTATATACTTTTTTAAAATTCTGAATAATAATAATTATGATTTATAGCATTTTCTTTATGCAGTTTTTAGATATGTAAATATTATTTTAAAAAATATGATTTATGACTAAATTTACATCAATAATTAAATAATTTGACTCACATATTTAAAATTGTCTCACACAAAGTGGAACAGAGGGAGTAATAATATCATTTTGTCAAGACAATATCTACGTTATTTTTTTCACGTAAACTTTAGCATATTTTATAAAAATGTTTTGTGGCCAATTTTTTTCTTTTCACGTAAAATTTATCATATTTTATAAAATTTTGAATCCAACTTAATGTTGTATTTTGAATTTGGCAACATAACTTTACTTTTCACTTTTGAAATCGTATTTAAGTATATTTAACCACTAACGTTATTTCACATATTTTTTAATAAAATAAAATCAAACGCAACTTCATCATCAACTCTAACTACATAATTATTATTTTTTTAAGAAAATAAAAACTACTTGAAGATCTATGATAAATGTAATTTATCTTATGGCATAGGGGTATAAAAGTAAACATAAAATATCCTTCCACCTATCAGTACAACTTTAAAATTTAAATAATAGACTAAAAAGTATGATACATATGCCAATAGGACAGAAAAATAATGGCTTCTGTTTTTGGATTTTAACGTTACCAGAAAAGGAAGTTGTGTGCACCATCCCTTTAAAAGTCGTAATTTTCATGACAAATGTCTTTTTCTTTGTCTCTGTCTACCTAGTTTTCATTTTTCTCTCTTTTTCTCCAAGTAAGAGTGGAAATAAAGAAAAAAAAGTAAAAGATGGAAAAAGGAGATAAATAAAAATGAGAAAGAAAAACATATTATGATTATCAAATGAATTAAGGGTCAAAAATCCACACCTTGTCCAATTTCGACGGACGGTTTCATCACTTTGTAGTCTGACATGTAGTTAAATATATTAATCCTGAAAATCACTTTCTTAGTATTGGGGGAATGCAAGAGAGTGCTTGTGTATATGAATTATTTTTTTGGCTGAACACATATAGGCTATTGAACTTAGTTGATTTTTTCTTTCAGGCATTTTAATTATGCTGTCTTGTTATTGAATCTCTGAATCATATATAATTTATATTTTTAAAACATTTATTGTTAACATTGCATAAAACGTTTAATCACATTTGAAGAGCGCATGAAAAGGATTTAAAGGGGTTGATGTGGAATCCATTTTGGGATGTAACGGTCTTCTGTTTCACATGTTCTTCAAATATAATAACACGTTTAATGGATTCCACATTAGCCCTTTACATCCCAAAATGGATTTCACATCAGCCCCTTTAAATACTTTTCATGCGCTCTTCAAACACGATAAAATATTTTATGCAATATTAGCAATGAATGTTTAAAATGTACAAATTATGTATGGTTCGTGGGTTCAATAGGAAGGCAGCATAGTCCTGAAAGGAAAAATCAACTAAGTTTAAGGGTCTATCTATGTGTTCGGCCTTTTTTTTGGTAATTGGCCTTTTTCTTTTCTAGCACTACATTTAAAATATTTCAATTTTTTAAATTTTATACATTAATTATTATGTGTGCGAGTTTCTTATCTGAACTATCACCAAATATTTACAGTCATTCATTTTTCCTATTTGAATGAAGGAGATATTTCAAATAAAAAATAATAATTAATAATTAAAATGCCTTTCAATTAACACTTAATGATAATCTAAGTAGTAAATTCTTACACTTGATCAACATATGCGTTTTTTGAAGATGAAATGACTTATTAGACAAATGTTTAGTTGTATGAGCCCGGCCCACGTGAACAAGATTTAGAGGACCAATAAGATTCCTGCCTCATTAAAATGAACAGATTTAGTGGCAAGTCAATTAATTATGATAATTAGGGTCCCTGCATTTCCAACTAAAAAGGAAGGACAAGTGTCAATCATCAGCAGAATCAAATATAGACACTCACCAATAATCAAGAAAGTGACTCAAATTAATCTGCTTGATAAATGGAGAATGATTGATTAAAAAAATTCCACTCACAGCATGTAACATCAAATAATGCAAATGATGCAAGTTGCACAATTGATGATTATGTTAGGGGTGGTTTGATGGTGGGTTAGAGTTACGCAGATATTAATAATATAGTGGTTTTGGTGATGTTTATGAAGGGCTTTGGTCTTGGAGAGAGAAAACGAGGTGGAGCTTCTTTTGGATTTTGCTAAAGCTTTTGAGTTGATAGTTGCTAACTCGTGCTTTCCGAAGAGGGAGAATCACTTGGTTATCTTTCGTAGCACGGTAGCTAAAACTCAAATAGATTACTTACTCCTTAGGAAGGGTGATAGAGCCTTTGTAAGGATTGCAAGGTCATTCCAACTGAGAATCTCACTATCCAACACAAGTTTTTGGTTATGCACTTGGAGATTAAGAGGGATGGACGGAAGAAGACCTTTTATGATCGACCGAGGATTAAGTAGGGAGGCTTGACCCCTGCCCTAATTTCTCGAGAGATGGGGGAGAAGTTGATTGGTATGGGGGCTTGGAGTAGTAGCGGGGATGTAAGCAACATGTGGGATATGACAGCTAATTGCATTAGGAAAGCAACTACAGAGGTGTTAAGAATATCGAGGGGTAACTTTAGTGGTTTATCAAGGAGATTGGTTGTGGAATGAAGAACTTCAAGGCAAAGTCGATGCAAAGAAGGTTGCATATACAAAGTTACCAGAGTGTGCGGATGAGGAAGAGAATCGAACGCTTAAGGAAGTCTATAAGACGATGAAGACAGAAGCTAAGTTAGCGGTCACGGCTGCTAAGAAGACAACTTTTGAACTCTTGTATGTCGAGATAGTAGACAAAGGTGGGAATAAGAAATCATATAGGCTCGCAAAAGCGATAGAGATAAAGGCTCACAATTTGGATCAAGTGAAGCGCATCAAGGATGAGAAGTGTTTGTAATGTCCCGGGCGTTTGAAGGTTGGAATATTATATAATAAAGTAAAATATTGTAAAAATGGTCTCGGTGGATTTTTAGGTCAAATATTTTGAAAAATAAAATTTTCTAAAAATTGCATTTCTAGAAAAGTACGGCATAGTTCAATTTTTCTCCAGGTCAAAAATCTGGCCAAATTCTCATTGGCTCAAAATTGGCCTATCATGAACCCTCTCCATGTCGTAGACTTGGGTTAATATTTTTATCCGATTTGAGTTTTTAAGTAGGGGCACTTTGGACTTTTTTCTACGTATTAGTTAATGAACCTAGACGTTTTTGGGACTAAATCTTACTCTATTAACTACCTACAATCCCCAATTCCGCTCCTCTGAATTATCTTCCCATGAACAATCAGATAATTCCAGGAGATCTTCAGTACAAGAAAAATCATTATTTGTGCTAATTTCAGCTTCTATGCTAAAAATTCAGGTAGGATACTTTTTAGTAACAGGGAAGGACTTATACAAGAAAACCAAAAGTCACTGACGAAATATTCAGATCAGCTTCAAAAATGAGTGGAAAGAAAAGACTCAGGTATGCAACTCTAGGAACTCAACAAAGAGTTCAATGAACTCATTTAATGTAATAGTAACCACTCAAAATATTAAGCCAATTTATAAGCCCTTAACAGATGCCCCTAACATACATGATGTGGACTTACATGACTCAAACCCTCTTGCACGTGCAACTTGATTTTAGGATTAACATGTTGACTTTAACGCGGACTTAGGAGTCTTAGAATGAGTTTTCTAAAGGACGTTGGCTCAATACCATGTGAAAAAAATCTAAACATCCAACGCAAAACCTTAAAGCAATGGGTGGAGTAGCCCAAATCTTTAGACCTCTTTGGACCAATGTGGGACTGACTGTATATAAATCAACACCTTGTTGGACTGGTAAATCTTTTCATCTAAGAGTTTAACCAATCAAAAAGGGCTATTATTACTTATTTATTTTAGGCCTTCAACACGTTCCTCAAATGCAGTGGAGATTCGTAAGTGGAAGCTTTTTTTATGAAGCCCCTGGCAATGATGTGGAGTTGGAACCAGATTATTTATCTGCTTTAAGTTTTAATGATGATGGTCTTTTGCAGAAGAAGAAATTTCTGCAAGATGAGACTTCATGCCCTGCAGAATATGTTTCATATGAAACATGTAAAAGAATGAAAATATCATGTTTTTCAACGGATGTTAGTAATAGAGAAAGAGTTGCATGTGACAGTTCTCTGCCCTATAGAAGTGAGTGTTGGTGATTGATTTGAAAAAGAAGGAAAAAATTTAGTCAAAAATGTTCGCTTTTCCATATTGGTGGGATAGCAAGTGAAAATAGTTTTTTAGCTATTTAAGGAGCTTAGCTTCATTATTTGTAGATACACATCAAAATATACCAAAATATATAAAATACATGGTATAGTATTTTTTTACCATTGAGGGATTTATGAATGATATCTCTTGAATGTCTCTTGGGTATAGTATTTTACGTATTGGGGTGTATGAGAGAAATGTTGTGTATTATATGATTGTAATAATTTTTCATATAGTAAATATTTTTCTAGGTGGTCCATGATTTTTCCCGCATTAGGTTTCCACGTTAAATATTGTGTTGTTTTTGTTTTCTTTAATTTCTTTGTTATTCTTTTTTGCTTGAAGGCGGTCCAAAAGGGACGAGAATTAGTCGGTGCTTTTTCTCAACAAGTGGTATCAGAGCTTTAAGTGTGGAATAATTCTTTTAAAATTTTAGTAGGCTCTGTGGTTGCAGCTTTGTCCGATCTTCCACATCAGGAAAAAAATTGAATTATAATTATTGTTTTCAAGTAGAAGTTTCATCCTTGTGGAATAGCAAGTGGAGTTTGATGTCGGTGGAGTTTGTTATTCTGGTGGAGTTGTTTTGGGGTACTTGTATATTTGATAGTAGTGGAAATAAGTACATCTAAAGAGGTTCTGACTAAGAAAAGACTTGATATTTAAGTGTATCTGTTGTGATCCACCTCTCTTTCCCGGAACTAATTTAGTGGGTACTTCATTGCTATTGTCCATTTATTAGTATTGTTAAGCATGTGGGAAAAAGATTTGAGAAATTTGGTTAGAGAATGAGTTTTGGAGCTGGTTGCGTGAGAAAATAAAGTCAAAGCTGATGGAAAATTATCCGCAAGTGTTGTCAAAATTTGGTATGCATTAGTTAAGAGAAGAAGAAGCTTTAGCAGTGGTTCTCGAACTATAGCGATTGTGATTTATGACATATATGATTGCGGTGAAAATGCAGCTTTGGAACTTTTGTGTTCTCTATTAACGCAAGAAAATATCAAAAAAGGTGGTCAAAGATTTAAGTCTGGTCAAATTGTAAAAATAAAATTGAGAATTTGACTAGTGAAAATTTTGAAATTTTTGTAGACTAGAAACTTTGATCAATAGCTAGTAAACTCGGACAAGGTCGGATTGTAAGGAGCAGTTCAGCAAGGACTCCGATAATAAGCTGGGATAGGTATCCTTATGTTGTCATTATAGAGGATGGTATAATTCTAGTGTGTCCACATTTGTACATGAGTATTGGATGATAGGTGATGCCAAAGTGTGGTGGAAATGATGTCGATGGCTAATGAACTCTCAAGAAATCAACAAGAGGGTTGCACCATAAGTTATTAGCAAGTTTTTCGACATGAGTCGAAATTGAAATTCTTGAAATTGGAAAGTGATTTCAAGTGAAAATTCTTAGATTTGTGATATTCAATCTTAGTAGGAGTATGATAATTCTTGATATTAGAATTATGATTATCGGTAGCAGATAATGTGATGGTTGTAGTTGCGCATGGTTGATCAGGTTTTGAGTCAGGTGGAGAATTGACTCTGTTATGTGTAGCTGAACAACTATAAAAGCCAACGAGTTGAATTTTTTTTTCTTCTTCTTTTTCAAAGATAGAGATTTGGTGGTGATTGATTTGAAAAAAGAAGAAAAAATTTTAGTCAAAAATGTTGGCTATCCCACATCGGTGGGATAGCAAGTGAAAATAACTTTTGTTAGCTATTTAAGAAGCTTAGCTCCATTGTTTGTAGGTACACACCAAATACCAAACAACAACAACAACCTAGTGAAATTCTATAAGGTGGGGTAAAATACACTAAATACCAAAATGTATAAAATATATGGAATATTATTTTTTTAACATTGAAGGATTTAGGGATGGTATCTCTTGAAGGTCTCTTGAGTATAGTATTTTTAGTATAATTTTTCATATAGTGAATATTTTTCTGGATGGTTAGTGTTATTTTTATTCTGTTTAATTTCCCTATTATTATTTTTTACTCGAAGGCGGTCCGAAAGGGACGGAAATTAGTCGGTGCTTACTTTTTCCCAATAGTGAGGAAAAAAGTATGTCGCAAGACACTTGATAACTAGATTACTAACAGTTGCCAAAATACATCATGGCTGCCTGATTGCTTTCCAGGAAATCTTCTGAATAATGATAGGAGAAGCTCTAAGACTACAGGGTTGCATGCAGTTGAGATTGAGCCGGAAATAAGTAGTTGTAGATTTGGTGTCTAGTTGATTGTAGATTCTAGTGGTTAAGTTCTACCTCAAAATCCTTTAATGCCCGAGGATTATGAAAAGGATCAACATCCAAATAGAGCTTGTAACTCTTTATGTTCCAACAAGTTTGCCATCATGGCAGCTGAAGCATCATTCCGACTTTTTCCGCATGAACCCAATTTTGACTAAAAGTTCTCTTAACCCCAAGAGGGAGTCTGAACCCTATCCTTTTTTGATTTCACATCCATAAAAGATCCTTGCAAGGTGTATATAGAAAAGTTTTCTGCCAGTTATAGAGATCAGTTAGAAGTTGGGGATTCTGGTTTGACTAGTACAGCAGTTACTTCTGCCATTCTTACTAGTTGTCACCATAACTTAAAAGATTACTCCGATGACAACTTAGAGAACAAGGCAGAGCTGTCTCATACTTATTCCTCTGTTAGTTCAAAGGTCCACTCTCATCATTAGAAAATGTTGCTGGTGGGAGTGATTGGGAGAGACTGCTTGCTAATTCTAGCAAGATTTCCAGTACAACTGCTAGATATCTGAAGACTAGTTTGGTGACAGTTCTTGAGATGTCGCTGAATCATATTATCAAAAACTGCCTATTGGAAGAGATTTTTCTTAAATATCCTTATGTACTCTATGTTGACAAAATGATAATCTCACTCAAGATAATATTCACGCTAAATAGCAATAACAAGAGAGTAACAACGACACCAAATATTATAAAGGGGTAAATATGATACAATAATAACGATGACAACTTGGTAGTATCAAAATATGACTACTCTTTTATAAGAACAATACTCTTTTATTTCACACAACTCACTAAAATATTACTCCCACAATATTTTCTCACAAACTAAGAAATAGTTTGTGGATTACTCTCTATTGCTCTCTCTTCAAATGTTCAATTGCTACTCTATTTATAGACTTTTTGAACCTCTTGATTGACATAAATGTGACAACCAATTTCTACAAAGTTAGATTGCCAACTTTCACCAATATTTAACTAACAATTTGAAAAAATGTGAAAGTCAATTTCTACAAAATTTGGCTACCAACTTTCACCAAAATTTGACTATTAATTTAAACAAATGTGGCTACCAATCCTACCAACATTTGATTTCCACAAATCTCTCCCTTAATTTTGATTTTTGTTCTTTATTCCAAGGCTTGATCTCAATCTCTGAAAATCTTCAAAATTGAGAGGCTTTGTAAAGATATCCACAACTTGATCATGAGATTTCACATACTTGAGTTCTACCTCTCTCTTGGCAATGCATTCTCAAATAAAATGATATATTGTGTCTATATGCTTGCTCCGATCATGATACTCTAGATTCTTTGTAAGTGTTTGCACATATTTGTTATCAACATAAATCATTATGGCTTCAATTTGTGACAGATTGAGTTCCTTTAATAATTTCCTCAACTAAATATCATGGCATGTACATGATGTTGCTACCACATATTCAGCTTCACAAGTCGAGAGAGTAACAATGGATTGTTTCTTTGAACTCCAAGAAATAACACAATCACCCAAGAAAAACACAAAATCAGATGTGCTTTTTCTATCATCAACATCTCCCGCATAATCACTATCACAATATCCCACAAGGTTAAAATCATTAGAAGAAAAATAAAATAGCCCAAGATCGATCGTACCTTTTAGGTAACGAAGAATTCTTTTAGTGGCTTTCAAGTGAGTGGAGGTAGGAGATTCCATGAAGCGACTTACTACTCCAACTGCAAAGAGTATATCTGGTCTCGTACATGTTAAGTACCTTAGACTCCCCACGAGACTTTTGAAAAAAGTGGAGTCTACTTTTCACCATCATCAAACTTTGACAATTTTATTCTACTTTCCATTGAGGTGTTCACAAAGTTGCAATCGAACATGTTGAACTTCTTCAAAATCTCCTTTGTATAGCTTTCTTGAGATATAAAGATGCCTTCCTCTATTTGTTTCACTTCTAGGCCCAAGTAATATGACATGAGCCCTATGTCCGTCATCTCGAACTCAAGGGACATAGATTTCTTGAAAGCTTCAAACAAAACTGGGTTATTACCCGTCAGAATAAGATCATCAACATAAAGACAAACAAGCAGAATATCTCCATTAGTATGAACTTTAATTTAAAGAGCATATTCATGGAGACAACGAGTAAATCCATTGTCTTGAAAGTACTTGTCAATGCGACTATTCCACGCTCTTGGAGCTTGCTTCAACCCATATAAGGCTTTCTTCAACCTCAACACCTTATCCTCATGATTTTTTATCACAAAGCCGAATGCTTTCTCAACATAGACCTTTTCTTCAAGAACTCCATTCAAGAATGCCAATTTGACATCTAGTTGATGGACTTTCTACTTTATTTGCGCTGCCAAAGAAATCAGCAAATGAATCATCTCCATGCGGGCAATGGGTGCATAGACTTCCTTGTAGTCAATGCCATGCCTTTGTTTATAGACTTTAGACACAAGTCTTGTCTTGTATCTTTCTACTTCTCCATGAGCATTTTTCTTTGCCTTGTATACCCATTTGACTCCAATTGCTCATTGATCCTTGGGAAGAGTTGTTAATTCCCAAGTGTTGTTCTTCTCGATTGACTGGATTTTCTCCTCCATGGCTTGTCTCCACCTTCTGTCTGTAACAGCTTCATCAAAATTCATTGGTTCACTATCAGCAAAGAAACAACACAAAAAATTAAAATTAGTAACTTTTTTTGTGTTATTATAGAGTTCTTGGATGCTCCGCATTCTATGCGGCCTTTCACTTGAACTCTCTTGAGTAGACGAAGATACAATATTTACTGGTGAAGCAGGTGGGGTAGCATCCTGTGTAGTGCCATGATCTCCTGTTCTTCTTCATCTCCAAAGTATGGAAGAAATTCATATGTTCTTTCTTCCTGAGTCTTCCAATTCCATGCCGCTTCTTCACCAAATTCAACATCACGACTCACCACCACCTTATTATTGTTTGGGTTGTATAATTTGTAGCCTTTTGAACTCGCGTCATATCCAATAGATACATACTTGACACTCTGATCGTCAAGTTTAGCTCTCCTTTGATGTAGAATATGAGCATAGGTGCTTGACAATGGCTTTCTTCCGCTCTATTCCTCTTGAGGTGTTTGATCTCACACATTTCTTATCGGAGACCTGTTGCTCAAATAAACTGCATAAGAAACAGCCTCGGCCCAAAATTCTTTTGGAACACTTTTAGCTTTGAACATACATCTAGCCATATTAAGAATTGTTCTATTCTTTCTATCTGCAACTCCATTTTTTTGGGGTAGTAAGGTACCATTAGAGGATGAAGAATTCCATGAGATTGACAAAAGTCATTAAATTCTTTTGAAGTGAATTCGCCTCCTCTATCGGACCTTAATGCTTTTATTTCATAGCCACTTTCTTTTTCTACAAGTTCTTTGAGATTTTTAAAAGCAACAAAAGTTTTTGATTTTTGTTTCAAGAAATATACCCAAGTCTTTTTACTGAAATCATCAATAAAGAGAAAGAAGTATTTACTTTTACCAAAAGAAGGTGGATCAATTGGACCACACACATCGGTGTGTACAAGCTGGAGTGGCTTGGTTGCTCTTGACGTGGACTCTTTAGGAAAACTCCTCCTTGCGTGTTTTCCAAGAAGACAAGCTTCACACAACTGATTGGTATGGTTGATTGACGGAATCCCATCAACCATTTTCTTATCGCCCATTGATCTGAGTACTTCAAAATTTAAGTGCCTAAATCGCATGTGCCAACACCATGAGTCATCTTGCACATTAGCCTTCAAACACTTTGCATCAATATTCTTAATATTCAAAGGAAACAACCTATTGTTTTCCATATTCACTTTAGCAATTAAGTTGTTAGTTGAATCTCTAAGCCAGAGATGCATATTTTTCATATGAATATCATATCCTTTTTCAAGAAGTTGACCCAAACTCAAAATATTACTTTTCAATTTTGGCACATAGTAAAACTCATTAATCAATTTATGGCCACCATCTTTACAAGATATCAAAATTGTACCTATCCCTTCAATTTGGACCTTTGAGGTATCTCCAAAAGACACATTACCTTTCACCATCTTCTTTATCTCCACAAATTTGTCTTTGTTTCCACACATGTGATTACTTGCTCCATTCTCAAGATACCATGAACTACAATCACTTGTATCTTCTTCTTTAAGTGTCATTAACAGTGTTGACTCATCTTCGTCTTTGTTGTTGTCAACAAAGTTAGCTTTCTCTTCAACATTGCTATGACATTCCCAAGAGTAATGTTCAAGTTTATGACAGTTATAACACTCAATTATAGTTTTATCATACCTCATTTCAAAGGTACCTTGATAAGCTCTACGTCCTCTACCTCCTTGTTGTCCTCGACCACGACCTCTGAATAATTGGTGGCTTTTATCTTCATTGTTGAATTTGTTAATATAGCTTCTTCCTCTTCCACGGACACCACGACCACCATGACCGCCACAGCCTCATCATTTTCCATTTCATCTATAACTTTTTACACCTTCTAGATCTTTGAAGGATGTCTGAGTTTTAAAAAGTGGCTCTTCTTTTCTTCTTTTCATCTTTTCTTCATATGCTTGCGAAGAACCTTCCAATTGCTCTACTATTATAGAGTCTAAATCTTTAGACTCCTCAATAGCACACACCACATAATCAAATTTAGGTGTTAAAGAGCAAAAGATCTTTTCTACCATACTCACATCATCAACTTACTCCCCATACCTTCTTAGTTGATTCACAATGGCCATCAATCTTGAATAGAAATTCGAAATAGATTCGGATCCTTTTATTTTTAAAACTTCAAAATCAGTCCTTAGAGTTTGAAGTTTTATCTTTTTTACTTTATCAACTCCTCGGAGAGAATTTTGTAAAATCTCCCAAGTTTCTTTTGAGGTGGTTGCAGCCACTTTCTCAAACATGCCATCATCCAAACACTGGAGGATGAGAGTGAGGGTCTGTTGATCTTTCTTTCTTGTCTTTAACAAGACCTCATTTTTATTTTGGGACAAAGTTTCCTCATTAGCGGGTTTTGTATACCCTTTGTCAACAATGTCTCAAACATCTTGAGAGCCAAGAATGGCTTCCATTCGTAGACACCATTTTTCATAATTTTCTTTTGTAATACGGGGATATTAAAAGAACAGTGGACTATTATTTGTCATGGCTCTAATACCACGATGTTGGAAAAATGATAATCTCACTCAAGATAATATTCACGCTAAATAGCAATAGCAAGAGAGTAACAACGACACCAAATATTATAAAGGGGTAAATATGATACAATAATAACGATGACAACTTGGTAGTATCAAAATATGACTACTCTTTTATAAGAACAATACTCTTTTATTTCACACAACTTACTAAAATATTACTCCCACAATATTTTCTCACAAACTAAGAAATAGTTTGTGGATTACTCTCTATTGCTCTCTCTTCAAATGTTCAATTGCTACTCTATTTATAGACTTTTTGAACCTCTTGATTGACATAAATATGGCAACCAATTTCTACAAAGTTAGGTTGCCAACTTTCACCAATATTTGACTAACAATTTGAACAAATGTGGAAGCCAATTTCTACAAAGTTTGGCTACCAACTTTCACCAAAATTTGACTATTAATTTCAACAAATATGACTACCAATCCCACCAACATTTGATTTCCACACTCTAGATGCATGAAATAGAGCTTATTAACACTTGAAATAAACTGTCTTTTATATTCCCTTATTTGTTTATACTATAGTAATGTGAGCTTCCAATGCTTCTCTCATATTCAGTATCCTCAACTTTGATATTGTTTTCAGCTGGTGAAAGTTATTTTTTCATCTCTTTCTCTAAATTTGTGAAGAATATTTTAAGAAAAGAAATGATTGTTTTGCTTAAGATTTTATTTGTTAATAATCACCATTCTCACGATGTTCTTTGAGTAACCTTTACCTATTGTGGAGCATGCAGACAAAGTCATTCTCTCATTTTTCATTCGACATTTCTAGATAGAAATATTTGAGCAAATTGACTATAAAATTACTTGAAGAAGGTTTTAGTTTGCAAGAACATTGGAGGTACCATTTTATGGAATTAGCAGATTGGGCACATCTGTTTGTCATCTCTCCTCAGCATCATGTATGTTCTTCTACCACTTCATAGTTTGTTTTTTTACCTTCTTTTTCTTGATTTGTGTTATATCTTCAGACCAGAAATGGTACACCATAGAGGCATTGAGAATATACTCGGACATCTTTAGTTTTCTGATGCAAGTCAAGCTTGTTGGGTTTAATTGATAGTTTGAATGGGAAATTGAGGAAAAAAGAAGTGGAGAGGAAAATGATATATTCTCTCTTGCTTTATTAAATAAGCTTTGGTCCCACATAGGTGGTGGAAATAAAAAGTCTCCTATTTAAAAGTAGAAGCACTCCTTCATGTTGCTAAAGGGTCAAGAAGAGGGTCTCCCCTCGCGCCGTCGTTGTCGTCGCTCACTCGGCTCGGCTTCGGCTACGGCTACGGCTTCGGCTTCGGCTTCGGATTCGGCTACGGCTACGGCTTCGGCTTCGGCTTCGGCTTCGGCTTCGGATTCGGATTCGGTGAGTAAATCGTTCTATCCTGAGAGAAAGATTCCAAAACCTCGGGTACTTTAAGGGGAATAATTTCCTTAAGGACACACTGTGCATTCAGTGGGCTCGATTTTGTTCCTGCATTAATTTTTCAGATTCTGTGTTTTATTACCTTTAGTTGTTGTTACTATTTTTAATATTTACAATACAGTTTAATAACAATCTTAAGGAAATTATTGTTATTTTGTTTTTTTGATTAAACTGTATTCTGTTTTTGGAGACTAAAACCTGTGTGGTTTTCTACTCCGTATGAAATAAATATTCTGACTTGAAGAGTATAAAAACTTCGTTAGAATATTAAAGTTCATACTTGTACAATGATTTCAAGAGTATAAAAACTTCATCGTTGTTTTTGTAAAAGGTCTGATATTCTGAAATATTAAGACAGTTTGTCTATTTTGACAGTGAAAAGAAATGACAAGTGATACTGCTACTA
Organism: Solanum dulcamara; assembly: GCF_947179165.1. Taxonomy (NCBI): domain Eukaryota; kingdom Viridiplantae; phylum Streptophyta; class Magnoliopsida; order Solanales; family Solanaceae; genus Solanum; species Solanum dulcamara. Next base: position 82,891,321 of record NC_077237.1, on the reverse strand, counting down.
CTTCTGCGACTGTTGCTGCAACAAGCCGCACTTTTGTGCCACCGACAGAAAAACCAGGACAATTTTCTGGATCCAACTTCAAAGGATGGCAGCAAAGGGTGTTCTTTTGGCTTACCACTCTTGGTATGCAGAAGTTCACCAACGAAGACCCTCCTGTGCCCGTTGCTGATATGACGGCCAATGAAAAGTTTATGATTACTAAGGCATGGACACAGGCAGATTTTTTATGCAAAGGCTACATCCTAAGTGCTTTGGATGATGATTTGTATAATGTCTACAGTGCTGTGAAAACTTCTAAAGAATTGTGGGATGCACTTGAGAAGAAGTACAAGACTGAAAACGTATGCTTGAAAAAATTTGTGGTTGCTAAGTTCCTAGACTATAAAATGATAGATAGCAGAACTGTTGGAACCCAGGTTCAAGAACTACAACTTATTTTTCATGACCTTATTACTGAAGGTATGGTAGTTAATGAAGCATTTCAAGTGGCTGTGATGATAGAAAAGTTGTCTCCTTCATGGAGAGATTTCAAAAATTATCTAAAGCACAAGCGCAAGGAAATGAAGTTGGAAGATCTTGTGATTCGTCTCAAGATTGAGGAAGATAACAAAACAGCAGAAAAGAAGTCGCGTGGAAATTCAACAATTATGGGAGCGAACATCGTTGAAGATGCTGCTCCAAAGAATAAGAAAAGGAAGCAACCTTTTGGAAAGAATCAGGAGCAGAACAAGAAAAAGTTCAAGGGCAATTGTTATAATTGTGGGAAAGTTGGACACAAAGCTCCAGATTGTCGTCTTCCGAAAAAGGACAAGAGAAAGGGACAAGCCAATATGGTGTAAAATAAAGAAGGTATCGATGATCTGTGTGCAATGCTATCAAAATGCAACCTAGTAGGTAATCCCAAAGAATGGTGGCTTGATTCGGGAGCTACTTCGCATGTGTGTGCAGTCCGAGAAGCCTTCTCTACTTATTACCCTGCAGCACCTGATGCGACGATCTATATGGGAAATTCTGCAACTGCTAAGATTGAAGGATATGAGAGAGTATTTCTGAAAATGACATCCAGCAAGGTGGTGACACTGAACAAAGTGTATCATGTTCCAGAAATGCGAAAGAATTTGGTGTCTGTCGGCCTTCTTATCAAGAATGGATTCAAGTGTGTTCTAGTTTCAGACAAAGTAGTTGTCAGTAAGAATGAAATGTATCTAGAAAAAGGCTACCTCACTGAGGGTCTTTTCAAACTAAATGTAATGGTTGTTGATGATAATAAAGTTCAAGCTTCTTCTTACTTACTTGAGTCAAATAATTTATGGCATTCACGTTTAGGACAGTCAATCATAAAACCTTGCGAAAATTGATTAATTTAAATATATTGCCTAACTTTGATTGCAATAAATCAAAATGTCAAGTATGTGTTGAATCTAAGTATGCTAAGCATCCTTATAAATCTATTGAAAGGAATTCTAGTCCCTTAGAATTGATTCACACAGACATTTGTGATATGAAGTCTACACCAACTCGTGGTGGAAAGAAGTATTTTATAACTTTTATTATATTGTTATGTATATTTGCTTAATAGTAAGGATAAAGCAATTGATGCATTTAAGCAATACAAGAACGAAGTGGAAAATCAATTGAATAATAAGATAAAAATGATTATAAGTGATAGGGGTGGAGAATACGAATCTCCTTTTGAAAAGATATGTTTAGAATATGGAATTATTCATCAAACTACTGCCCCCTACACACCTCAATCAAATGGAATTGCGGAAAGGAAAAACCGAACATTAAAAGAAATGATGAATGTTTTATTAATAAGTTCTGGTTTACCGCAGAACTTGTGGGGGGAAGCTATCCTTATAGCTAATCGAATACTCAACAGAGTACCCCATAGCAAAACACAAACTATTCCATATGAACTATGGAAAGGAAGAAAACCCAACTTGAAATATTTCAAAGTGTGGGGGTGTTTAGCAAAGGTCCAAGTTCCTTTGCCCAAAAGGGTAAATATTGGACCAAAGACCGTGGATTGTATTTTTATTGGCTATGCTACAAACAACAAAGCTTGTCGATTTTTGGTTCACAAATCGGACAATCCTGAAATTAATGTTAATACGGTAATTGAATCAGATAATGCTGAATTCTTTGAAAATATTTATCCGTATAAAACTAAAAGTGAGTCCTCAAGTGAAAGATCTAAACGACCACGAGTAGACCCAAAGGAAAGTAAACCAACCGAAGAGGATCCAAGGCGTAGCAAACGTCAAAGGATATCTACTTCCTTTGGACCAGATTTTGTGACATTTTTGCTTGAAAATGAGCCTCAAACATTTAAAGCTGCAATGTCTTCTTCTGATTCAGCATTTTGGAAAGAGGCGATCAATAGTGAGATTCAATCAATTTTGAATAACCATACATGGGAATTGGTTGATCTTCCTCCTGGAAACAAACCTTTAGGATCAAAATGGATATTTAAAAGGAAAATGAAAGCTGATGGCACTATTGATAAATATAAGGCAAGACTTGTGGTCAAAGGTTATAGACAAAAAGAAGGTCTTGATTACTTTGACACATACTCGCCGGTAACAAGAATAACATCTATTCGGGTGTTAGTGGCACTTGCAGCTGTATATGGTCTTGAAATTCATCAAATGGATGTTAAGACGGCTTTCTTAAATGGAGAATTGGAGGAAGAAATTTACATGGAACAACCTGAGGGTTTCGTAGTTCCAGGTAAAGAAAGGAAAGTGTGCAAACTTGTTAAGTCACTTTATTTACTTAAACAAGCACCTAAACAATGGCATGCAAAATTTGACCAAACAATGTTGGCAAATGGATTTAAGATTAATGAGTGTGACAAATGTGTTTACATTAAAAATACTCCAAATCATGAAGTCATTGTTTGTTTATATGTTGATGACATGTTGATAATGAGTAAAGACATTGCCGATGTAAATGCTACGAAGCGTATGCTTGCTAGCAAATTTGACATGAAAGACTTAGGGATTGCTGACTTAATCTTAGGAATTAGGATCCATAAAACTCCACAAGGTCTAGCATTATCACAGTCACATTATATTAAAACCATTCTTGATAAGTTCAAGTATTTAAATTTTAATGTTGCAAAAACTCCAATTGATGTAAGTTTTGCACTTCAAAAGAATGAAGGTAAAAGTGACTCACAATTGGACTATGCACGAGTTTTGGGAAGTTTGATGTATATTATGAATTGTACACGACCAGATATAGCATGTGCTATTAGCAAGTTGAGTCGATTCACGAATAATCCCAATCAAACTCATTGGATGGCAATAAAACGAGTCTTGGGGTATTTGAAACACACCCAAAATTATGCTTTGCATTATAATAAATATCCCGCAGTAATTGAGGGATATAGTGATGCAAACTGGATCATCGGACCATCTGAAGTTAAATCCACAAGTGGATATGTTTTCACCGTTGGTGGAGGAGCAGTGTCTTGGAAATCATCAAAACAGACATGCATCGCCCGCTCTACAATGGAGTCTGAATTTATAGCTTTAGATAAGGCTGGTGAAGAAGCTGAATGTCTTCGAAATTTTTTGGAAGATATTCCATTTTGGCCCAAACCTTTGGCACCCATATGTATACATTGTGATAGCCAAGCGGCAATAGGGAGGGCAGGATGTCACGCCCCGAGAGGGTACCCTAGGCGTGGCCGGCACTCAGAAACCATCTCTGGCTTCCGAGAGAACCACTTGGTCTCATTACTCATTTGTTCATCAGCGGAAGACTTAATAATACTAATGTGGGATTGTCATAATCAAAGGAAAAATATATAATTCTTAGAAGAAGTAGTTTCTAAGGAGAACTACTCCGATTACATCATCAGACTCTGTCTATGAAGCCTCTAATACTCTTAGATGGTGCCAATGACATGTCCATGGCTACCTCAAAAGAAACATCACACTCAACAATAATAAAAGGATAAGGAGTTCCTTCGAATACAAGAAGGACTCACCAAATAGCTGAAAAGAAATGATCTTCAACGATGCGCCTGTTGAGGATCTCTAACACCTATATCTGCATCATAAAACGATGCAGGTCGAATGACGTCAGTACGTGGAATGTACGAGTATGTAAAATGGCAGGAAGGTAAGGACAGATATCAAGAAACTCCTCTCAAGAAAACTCAGCTCAAAACTCAACATCATCTCAACATGAATATGTAATGCAAGTTTAAAATATAATAATAAAAATAATAGTAATAAACAATGCTTACTCAGTTGGGAGTTTCTCTAATCGACAACCATCACTTATGAGCTAGCGATGATACAACGAAGCGATGTCGTTGCCACATTCATCCAATACCTTGCCGGGGTAAAGGACATCACCATCTTGGATCCATTCATCAAAGTCCTCTTTTTGGGACTTAAGAGGCATAGCCTCCATCCTACGCTGGCTACGTAGTTCTGGGGTTTGAGTCAATTAAACTCTTACCCAACTCGGTGCTCAATACTACTCCCAAAATATGTGCTCATATTAAACTCATCATCTAGTCTCATTGGACTTTAATTTAAATCATCAAAATCATCTCATTTCATGTTCATCAATCATTATACTTCCAAAAACATCATTTACATCTCATCAAAACATCTTGCTCAAAATATCATTTTTCTCAAATTCATTCAAATTCAACTCTTTTACTCTTTCAAAACTCAATAAAATACATATATAGTATTAATTCATATAACTCTCTTTTTATCAATAAAAATAATAAAAAGCCAACATCTTTACTCAAAACATATGTAAAAATATTCATGAACATCAAATCAATTAGAATTCATGGGAAAGTAGCCATGAACAATAATTCCAATAATATGAGAGATAACAATAATAATAATATTAACGCATAAATATATCAAACTCAATAGAAGAAGAATTAATTCATCTAGAATTCAAGATTTGAATAAAACTCAACTATAACTCAATTATAATAAATTTAAATATTGGGCGCATGGACGAACTCAATCCAATGCTATGAAAGCCTTACATACCTTAAATCCGAAGGTTTACTCCGAATTGGAATACTCTTGGATCCCTAGCCTTTTCTTCTCGCCGGAGCGTTTTGTGTACTACCCGGAGTATAAGAATAACCGGAGTAGTATTTTTATACTACTAAAACTAAAACTATATTTGAGAAGAAGTATATAAAAAGAAGAAATGCTTAGGAAAGCTTGATGAATAAAATGAGGAAATAAGGTGGGTATTTATAGGTGGGAAAGAGGGACCTAACAATAAATAAAATAATTATAAAGAAAAATCTGAAAATTTAATGGAATATATTGATGTCATGGATGATGTTAAATGGAGGACAATTTATGTCATGCATGATGTCACATGCATCTAGATGTTTCCATGGTAGGTAAGATGAGTTCTTTTTAACAGAATACTTATTTTCGAAGCTACGTTTGAATAAGATAAATTCCTTATTAGGATTTGGTTTCTTCATAAGAATTGTAGATATGGAAGTCTAGTTTCATATCGTTCAAGAATCAACCAATTTGGAGCAACCTACAGTGAGATATGAATTTGCTTCTATCAACACTCAATTCCGTCACAGCACTATATCTTGCAAAGATTAATTTATTTGACCTACTTATACTCCGAATTTGAAGTTATGTTCTTCATGAAAGTTGTAGGTAAGGATATTGTGATTACCCAGAAATTTGAATCACCTAATTTGGACCAACCTATGAAAAGTTATGCCCAAAATACAAAGGCTGTATTATTTTTGTCGAGAATTGAAATACCGACATACAACATTTTAGGGGTTGTTACACAGGAAGCGTTATGTATAATAGAAAATCGCGTCACATTCGACGGCGACACAATATTGTTAGACAACTACTCTCTAGTGGTGTTATCACTATTGACTACGTAAAGTCAAGAGATAATGTATCAGATCCACTAACAAAAGGCTTATCTAGAGAGGCTGTTGAAAGATCATCGAGGGGAATGGGGTTAAGGCCTAGGACAAGTCATCATTGCGGTAACTCTACCTAGTAGACTGGAGATCCCAAGAACTAGGTTCAAAGAGATCAAACAAAGTTATGATTGGCGGTTCAACATTGTCAAATAACTCAATCCATTCTCGTGATGATGACAATGTTCAGAAACAAAGGATAAAACCTTAAGGCTTTTTACTGAGTTAATACAACATTAAAGGTTTTTTAATGATTATCTAAGTCTAGCGGAAAATAACTAGATAGTGTGTCTATAGGACTACACGTTTAGAAATCACCTATGTGAATGTGAAGTATAAGCCGCTTCAAAGGGAATGACGGTAAAGGCCCATTCTCTATGTATTCACGAAACCAGGCGGTGTTCATGGCTGAAAAGAACACAACCGTGAGAACCATAGATGGTTGATGATTAATTGTGTGACTTATGTTGTCTAGTTATACAACAAAGTTCGACGGTTCAAAGATATCGCATCTACCGATTGATCGAGTATATCCTATATAAGTTCACTATGGAAAGTTCAAAGGGAAACCTACTTATCCAGATGCAATTAATCTTCGCTTGTATATCACACACTTATCCGTGCATTCCTTTATCTTATAGACATTCCCCATTCATGTGGGGGATTGTTGGGTTTAATTGATAGTTTGAATGGGAAATTGAGGGAAAAAGAAGTGGAGAGGAAATGATATGTTCTCTCTTGCTTTATTAAATAAGCTTTGGTCCCACGTGTGGTGGAAATGAAAAGTCTCCTACTTAAAAGTAGAAGCACTCATTCATGTTGCTAAAGGGTCAAGAAGAGGGTCTCCCCTCGCGCCGTCGTCGTCATCGCTCACTCGGCTCGGCTCGGCTACGGCTTCGGCTTCGGATTTGGATTTGGATTTGGATTTGGATTTGGATAATTGATATGATTGATTGATAATTTTTTTGGATCAAATTTTCTTTAAATTTTAATTAATTAATATTATTTATTTGTTTAATTAATTAAGTGAAAAAATCCTGACCCGCGACCCGTTTCTTTCCCGGATTAATTTAAAATTTCCCTCCGTTTTTCCAACGGATTTTTGAAAGGTTGCAACCTTGTCCGAAAAGTTGCAAACATTTTCTCAACAAGCAAACTTTTTTCCCAACAGGTGTCTTTTCTTAAAAGGTGTAAACAGTCTATAATATCTGTTAATCCTCAGAATGTTCCATACGAAAATTCTGAAATAACATCTTCTTCTTCTTCTTTCTGCACTTCCTAAAATCGTGTGATATACATCCTTCAAGTGGTTCGCAGTCATCAAAGATTTGCAGTACCTCTACTTTGGTGAGTAAATCGTTCTATCCTGGGAGGAAAGATTCCAAAACCTCGGGTACTTTGAGGGGAATAATTTCCTTAAGGACACACTGTGCATTCAGTGGGCTCGATTTTGTTCCTGCATTAATTTTTCAGATTCTGTGTTTTATTACCTTTAGTTGTTGTTACTGTTTTTAATATTTACAATACAGTTTAATAACAAAGCTTGCTGTTTTCTCTTTAAGTGATGTATGGTGCTCATTGAAGGTACTGATTTGATATTGGTCCCATGTATATTTTTGTGGATTGCATCATGCATATATGTGTTATGCGTAGATTGTATGTTTCTGTTGTCTTTGCTTAATCCTTCTATTTTTCTTTTCTTTACAGATTCCTCTCTCTGCATATTTACGATTTAACATAATCTAGAAACCTTCTAGTGGCCACCATCTCAGTTTAGTTAGTTTCTGAAGGATTTGATAGGAAACATTTAGGGTCTGTTTGGAAAGGAAATGTCACCTGATAATTGGATTTGGTGTAATTAGATGTAATTACATAGACATGTTTGGTAATTCTTATTATTTTTATTATTTTAATATTTTCTAAAAATATATTTTTATTGAGCCGAGGGTCTTTCGGAAACAGCCGTCCTACCTCGGTAGGAGTCAGATTGCGTACACTTTACTCTCCCCAGACTCCACGTTGTGGGATTTCACTGGGTTGTTGTTGTTGTATATTTTAATTATTTAAATTTCATTTTCTTCTCATTTTCAACCTTTACTTCATGTGGTTCCATGTAATTTTTCGTATCACTTTTTTTAATTCTATGTTTATCATTTTCATTAACATAATTTTTCTAGTATTAGAATTTTTAAATTAAAGTAAAAGTCATTGTTGAATAAAGTTGCAAATTTAAGTTTTTCTTTTCTTTTAAATCATATTTATGTACGTTATGTTGAAATTTGACATAAGAGTAGTATTGTGTTTAAAATTTTATTTTGAATTTAGAATCTATGTTATATTTTCAGGTTCATTTATTTTAGTAGTATTGACTTGATATTTCGCATTGCAAGCTATTTATTTTTTAGTTAGACTAGATAGATCATCTTTTAGTCAAATGTTTTAATAATTTTATGACATTATATTTATAATATTAATATTTTTGTCAAACATGCATTTCATGATGTTCAAAGAAATCTTGTATTTTTAGTTTCTATGATTAATTAATTAAAATATACTAATTTTAAAAAATATAAATCAATTATTTTTTATAGTATTAGTAAGAACGTATGTTTATTAATTAATATATTTTCAAAAGACAATTTATATATTTAATATTTAATTTAATATCATTTATAAATGCCTTTATTTGTCTAATATAAATTATAAGTTTAGATAATTAGCTTTTATTTTAAAATTTTAATATAACCTTGTAATTACACTTGTGCAACCAAACAGTACAATTATAATTACACTGTAATTACATTGTGACAGACAAACAGATCATCATAATTACTAGACTGAAAATTACTACCCTACTAATTACACTAATTTCAATTACCATGTGACTTTCCAAACCGACCCTTAATGAACATTTAGAGTGTATTTACATTTCACTTTATCAGTGAAGTATCTTGCAATCTGCAGTGGATTTTTGATCTTGTCTGAAAGGAGACATTTCTCAGGTAATAGTTGTTTTCATAAACACCACAAAGGAAAGATTATGACTTTCAGTCTTAGGAAGGGAGGAATTAGACCAAGGGGAATTTATATTTGAAGTTTATGAGTTCTGAATTTGAGATCGAATATTTTAGTTACTGATTTACAATTAAATATTTATATATGTTTAATAAATTGTCTAATACAAATACAGAGCCAAATCAAAAGCCATTGGATTCATCCGAATATATACCTAATATTGTATCTCCACCCCCGTCTGTTCATCTTAACATTTACTTTTTAAAAAATTAACACTTCCACCCCATCCTTTGTTTAATATGATCTTTACAAGGCTTGTGAAGTACATTTGAAGTCTTTATGTATATTCAGCAGCTTAACATCATCTTAAATAAACTTAACAAACAGTCTGAACAACTCAAACAAACTCATCAATCTGAGATCTCTAACAAGTGTATGTTTTTGAGTTAAGATTTTCAATGTGGACTATCGCGATACAAGGGAAAATGTGTAGATCCCCATTATAGGAACAATGGAAGCATTTCCTCATAGAAAATGCAGGGGCAGGTGGTACAATGTAATCAAGAAAATTACTACAAGAGACTGTAGAAGCTAGAGTTCATAAAGAAAGGATGTGCCATTCAAAGATAAATGCTATGCTGCTCACACCCTCCAAAATTGTTGTCGCACCTATGTCAGTTCCTCCAAAAATGCATAGTTGTTGAAAGATTAGATACACACTCGGGCAATATTTTTGAGAGTGAGACCCTTCAAAGATATTCTCGCACCTATGTCAAATACTTCGAAAATGCATAGCTTTTGAATTATCAGATAATCACTCGACAATATTTTTGAAGAGTCTGAGCAACATAGGCTAAATGAATCACCAAAAGCAGATAAGTTGAAGCCAGGACATAGGAACCTAAACAAGCTCTTTAGAATATCTTGAAAAGGTTCTGAGTTAACCAACTTTAAAATATGCTCTCAAAAATACTCAGACTAGAATACATCTTGATTATACTTTGATTATTTGACAAGAAAATTCTCGAGAATAACTGAAGGAATACTGCAATTAAAGACATGGAACCAGACATAAAACCATTACAAACCCAAGTTTGCACAAACCAAGGGAAGAGACGCACCCCAAGGAGTGTGTCGTAGGCAGCCTACCCTGATGATGCACGCATCAATGATTGATTCCATGACTCGAACATGTGGCCTATAGGTCACATGGAAACATATGCCTTGGGTTTTGTTGCATTATGTGATATACTCGATGCCCCTATCCATGTTTCTACCCCTGTTTGAGAGTCAGTCATAGTCACCTATGTTTATCTTGCTTGTTCTGTGATGTTTATGGGATTCCAGACTTGGGTAGACTTAGTGATTTTAGACATTTGCGTACATCTTCTATTTCCCTAGAGCACCTAGAGCAATATGAAGATGATCTGCATGTTTCTGTTCATTTTTTGAATACACCAAAATATCATCTATAAACATGATCACAAACGAATTCATTAAATTCATGAAAGCAGCAAGTGCATTGGTCATCTCAAAAGACATCGCCAAAAAATTCATAGTACCCGTACCTTATTCTAAAAGTTGTTTTGGGTACATCCTCAAGCCTAATCTTCAATTGATGATACCCAGACTTGAGATCAATCTTTAGAAATACTGACGCACCTTGCAACTGATAAAAGAGGTCATCAATACGTGGTAAGGGGTACTTATTCTGAATAGTAACTTTATTCAGTTGTCGATAGTCAATGCACATTCTTATGCTCCCATCATTTTTCTTAACGAACAACACCGAAGCACCCCATGGAGAAGCACTAGGACAGATGAATCCCTTATAAGGAAGTTTTTAAATTTGAACTTTAAGCTCTCTCAACTCTTCCTGGGCCATACGGTAGGGATGAATAGAATTTGGACGAGTGTCTTGCTTTAAGTCAATGCAGAAATTTATGTCTCTGTCGGAAGGCATACCAGGCAAATCTGAAGGGAATACCTTAGGGAACTTACACACTATCGGAATAGACTAAATAAAGGGAGACTCCACATCTAGCCCGGAGAAATGATATGAACTTAGTTGGCTTAGGCTTGTACACCCCTTCCTACTCTAATCTTTTCCTTTTCGGATCTCTAAAGCCATAATTTTTTATTATAATTGAGTACAGCAAATTAGGAGGACAACTAAGTCATGCCTAAGATCCATCTTGACAAATTGAGCTCCATATTTGTCCATGAATTTTATTTCAAAATTTTAATTATTTTCTTATGTCCGAATACAATCTAACTTTCAAGTATCTCTTTAAACTTAACTTCAAATATTACTTGTTTCAAATATCAACCAACCCATGCTCAACACAAATTAACATAGTAATTCTACTGAAGGTTATTTGAATATGGTTAGATAGGAGCTAGATAACAAGGAATGGGAAGGCCGGAGAATGTAATTGCTAACAATTTCCTTCCCTTCCTAGAATAAAAAAGTATAATGATTACATCAAATTTCATATTTATCAAGTATATACTTTGCCACACAAATAATCAAACGTAATGTAACATTCAATTTTTAATTACAAAGTACCATTCCATACGTATACGTCCTTTCTTTAGTTTCTAATGTTAATAGAAAAACGGTTGAGTTTACGAGGAAAAAAACATTAGACATGTCATTTTATCGAAGTTATAACTAAAATAAAAAGAATAATTGTGTTTATGAATGAAAATAATCAAAATAATATTTATTTAAAAAACGCCGTCTGTGGGGATCGAACCCACGACCACGTGGTTAAAAGCCACGCGCTCTACCACTGAGCTAAGACGGCTTGTTGATAAAGCATATAATTATTATTATTAAAACTGAAATATTATTTTTTTGTCAATTCCTTCATGACAATACGTAACAAACTCGTAAAACAAGTCAAAAAGTGAATGTCTCTAAAATTGAACACACACAAAATATTACTATACTTTTTCTTTTTCTTTGTCATTTCTCTCTCCCTTGATCTTCCTTTGTTATACTTTCTTACTTTGCTATTTATATATTATTATTATTATTATTATTATTATTATTATTATTATTATTATAGTTTAATTTTTTTTCTTTAGGTTTTTTATTCGGAATTCGATATCAATATTGAAAATAACTAAACTCATGTATATGTCGAAAAACTTCATATTGAGGTACAATATTTTTTAACAAAGACAACTTCGTATTGAGAGTGACTCAAACCCGTTCTATTTTAAAATTGGAGTATCAGTTATATTACTAGTATTTTCTATTTGAGCCTTAATACATAATCATCCCCTTAAACTTATTAGGATATTCTATTTAAATATTCAAACTAAATCATATTTCAATTGAATACTTCAACTTTTATACACTTTCGATTCAATTTTTTTCTTAAAAAAAATTACATGTGTTTTCATTTCTCTATTAGATAAAGTTAAGGTATAAAATATCATCTCTTTCAATCATAATTATCAATCTCAAGTAGGTTTTTTTTTGAAAATTTTCATCTTATTTAAGCGAATGCTTATAATTAAGAAAAATATCATGTCTTATATAATTAATTTAATTATCTAATAGACAAGCCAAAATTTACATAAAATGATTTTTAAATTTGAACCTAAAGAACTTAATTAAAACACTTTACTACGAAATAAGTATTCAATTAAAATATAATTTAATTCGATTATCTAATGCAAAATAATTTTGAAAATTTGAATTGAAACACTATACTAGATCTAATATTCAATCGAAACATAACTTAATACGATTGTATAAATGAAATTTCCCATAAATTATCACTACTTACATTAGCTCAAAATATTAACAGACCTTCAACACTCAACAAGAACCTCCAACAATGGCTCGAATTTTCTCCTACAAGAATCTCTCTATAGCTCCCCAATTGAAAAACCCAACAACCCATTTTCTTCCTTCTTCTCTCCATTCTCAATCCTCTCAATCCATAGACAAAGAAGTTGAAGCCCTTTATCGCATCATAACAATAACACAGACACCAGAAGGACTGAAACAATCACTGAAATCATCACAAATCAAACTATCAAACGACTTAATTGACAGAGTTCTCAAAAGGGTACGTTTTTCTCATTCAAACCCATTACAAGCTTTAGAGTTCTTTAAATATGCAGATAAGCGAAAAGGGTTTTATCATACTGGGTTTTCTTTAGATACCATTTTATATGTACTTGGTAGGAATCGTAAATTCGATAAGATTTGGGAGGTTTTAGTGGAAATGAAGAGAAAAGATCAATCTTTGATAACACCCAGAACAGTTCAAGTTGTTTTAGGTAGAGTTGCTAAGGTTTGCTCTGTTAGGGAAACTGTTGAGTCTTTTTGGGGTTTTAAGAGACTTTTGAATGAGTTTGGTGTTGATTGTTTTAATGCATTGTTGAGGGCTTTGTGTCAGGAGAAGAGTATGAGTGATGCTAGGAATGTATACCATAGGTTGAAGTACAAGTTTAGGCCAAATAACCAGACTTTTAATATACTTTTGTCCGGTTGGAAGTCATCGGAGGATGCGGAGGTTTTCTTTAAGGAGATGAGGGATTTGGCTGTTGAACCGGATGTGGTTTCGTTTAATTGTTTGGTGGATGTGTATTGTAAAGGGAGAGAGATGGAGAAGGCGTTTAGGGTGGTGGAGGAGATGAGAGAGAAGGATATTACTCCTGATGTGATAACTTATACGAGTTTAATTGGAGGCTTGGGGTTGGTTGGACAACCTGATAAGGCGAGGGACATTTTGAAGGAGATGAGGGAGTATGGATGTTATCCAGATGTTGCTGCTTATAATGCTGCGATCAGGAACTTCTGCATTGCGAAGAGGATCGGGGATGCGTACAGTTTGATGGATGAGATGGTTAGAAATAGCTTGAGCCCCAATGCTACTACTTATAATGTGTTCTTAAGGTCATTTTTTTGGATAAATGATTTGAGAAGTTCGTGGACTTTGTACCTGAGGATGAAGGAAGCTAGGTGCTTACCGAGTACCCAATCATGTATGTTTTTGATCAGGTTGATCAGGAGACACGATAAAGTGGAGATGGCACTTGAGTTGTGGGATGATATGATGGAGAGAGGATTTGGCTCATATATTTTGGTCTCTGATGTTTTGTTTGATTTGCTCTGTGATCTGGGAAAGTTGGCGGAGGCTGAAAGATGTTTCTTGGAAATGGTAAATAAAGGGCAAAAACCAAGTAATGTTTCATTTAGGAGGATCAAGGTGCTTATGGAATTGGCTAATAAACAGGAGGCTCTTAAGCTTTTGTCAGAAAAGATGGCTGTGTTTGGTTCCTCCACACAACTGATCCAAGAGGATAAAGCGGTATATGAACAATCAAGTTCCGACTTTGTAACCTAATGAATGCTGACTCTGATTCCGGTACCTCGCTATGTCCAATGAGTTTTCCGGTCCTCAACCTGATGCATTGGTTTGATTATGTAGCTGTGGACTCTTCAATCAATATTTCAGGCTTCTAATTCAGGACTCTACAAATGAGGTTTGTCTATTTATGTATTTGAAATTTAGAAAATCAATTGCAATATTTTCTTTAGACACAACAACTATGACTCAGTCTTAAACAAGTTGGGGTTGTCATTATTTTCCTTGTTCTCCGAAAAAAAATTGCATCTTTTTTTTAATTGCTTTTTCTGCTAATTACTATGCTGCCTGCTCTTTATAAATTGCTGGGGAGAGGTGATTAGACAAGACATGACACAGTTACAGCTTACCGAGGATATGACCTTAGATAGGAGGGTGTGGAGGACCAACATTAGGGTAGAAGGCTAGTACATAGTCTCGTTATTCTTCCTTATTAGTAGGCGCATTAGCGCATTATAATTTCTTGTGCTCTGATTTCTGTTATTATCTATTACTTTCGGTAATTTGATTACTCTATTTTATCTGTGTCGCTTTCGTTATTTGCTTTCCCATATTGCTTTGAATTTCTTAGCCTTATCTGACCTCTTTTTATGCTTTTATTGAGCCGAGGGTCTTTCGGAAACAGCAGTCTTACCTTGGTAGGAGTAAGGTCTGCATATACTTTACCCTCCCTAGACCCCACGTTGTGGGATTTCACTGGGTTGTTGTTGTTGTTGTAAAGTGATCCTAGAATCTTGATATCATATTGCATTTTGGGTCTTAGGTTCTTCGTCAAGACTTGGGGAAGCTGTCCCACAAATGTTGTATGACCTGATCCCAGTTAATAATTAAATTCCATATGGGGGGTTCAATTTTGACTCAGAACAAGTATTTATCCCTTCTGAGAGAAGCAACATTTGGTGTTTTAATCTCCTAATGGTGAAGGCTGATATAGGCTAATAGACATATTCTTTGCCTTTTCATTCTTGTGTTTGGGGTATCCTGAGAAAGTTGGCCCAGTAGAGGTGAGGAAGTAGTTTTCCGTCAATACTAATAATGACATCCAGATGATTCTTTAGCAAGCATGCTTAGTATTCTTGTGCGATGATGGTTACTCAATGCAAAGTATATTTTTCGTGCCCAAGTCTGAATGTCTGGTATTCCACAACGTTAACTCCTATCTGATAAGACTCAAATATTTGAGAGTAAAATTTCCCTCTTTTCTTCTTGTGGTAGCAGTTTATGGCTATCTACATAACTGATAAGTTTTCCCTGTAGCAGATGGTAATTATTACTCCCTCCGTCCCAGTTTATGCGTCACTGTTTGACTAGGCACAAAGTTCAAGAAAGAAAGGAAGACTATCGAAATTCGTGGTCTAAAACAAACTTTAGACATTTGTGTGGTTGTAAATCATTTCATCAAGGGTAAAAAGGAAATTTTAAAGTTGTTTCTAATTTTAAAAGGTGACATTCTTTTTGGAGCAGACTAAAAAAGAAAATGGGATGGAGGGAGTATAACACTCAACAGAATCTCTCTGGTCAAATCTTTGAATTTCTCTTTTAGCCACAATACTCTCTCTGGTTAGAAGTTCTCACTCTTATCTTTTCTGGTGTCAAGAATTCCGTGACATCTTTAAAAATAGCTCTTTTCATTCCAAAAAGTTACTCCTAAATTAAGGTGAATAAACGTTGTTGATGTACATCTAACATCCGATCAGATATTATAACCAAACATCAAATACTACCATTGAAAAGATTAATCTGAGATCTTTCAATAAAAAGTGCATTATATGCATTCATAGATTTTGTATAGCAAATATTCTAGTCATAACATTGTCCATAGAAATATGCATGCTTAAAACATACAAAAAAAAATTTCACAAATTAATTCATGAGACAAAACAGTACTAAAATTCTGATTCCAAAAAACTTGCCAATGTCTATAAATATGAGTTTTCATATTAGATTTCACATTTAGCAGGTCCAATAAAGAGACATCTGTTAGAGTGATCTTGTTTGCAATCCATAGTTAAGAGAGTACAGAACATGCCCAATAATTGTTGTGTTGGGGTAATATAATTGTGCAGCCAAGAATTTTAACAAGGCTATCCAAAGAAAAATATTACAATGTCACAACTGCGATATAAACCTACAACCTAAATCATTTATACATCTACATGTAAGAATTTTTACCTATATGCACAATATTTTAATATTTGCAATCCCTTGTTGGCCTTACCCAAGAAGTGAGTTTTTGTGAGAGACAGTCAACTTGGGAAGGAGACCGTTTTGTGCAGAAACTGATAGCTTAACTCATTCGACATAGGCAGTTAACCATCATTCGAATGTTGACGGTCTGATTCCACCTAGTGGCAAATAAAAACAACAAAGGGAGCAATCCTAGTTCTAGAAGACCACCTATTCCTCCTTTTTATCAACTTTTGGGTTAAAATTTACGTCGAAATTTAGGTTATTGCTAGAAGTTTTAATTAGCAGGGTAATTTTGAGGTCAGTGGTGGAACATACTGGAGCAGAAGTGTTCACGGGAACCTCAAATAGCTCACAGAGTCTGTTTATGCTTTCAATGTTACCCTAGTGCGATATTCCCTCATTTGGATGTCGTCTTGGTTAAAATTAGGATGCTCTCCCATTAAACAAGATGCAACCTCTGGACTACCAATTACCATGCACCTCATTCTCATTATATGGGGCCTTGAGTATGACGCAGGTGCAGCTTAACAAGGACGTGACCTAGATAGGAGGTTGTGGAGGATATAAATTAGGAGTAGAAGGTTTGTAGATAGTTTGTCTCGCATACTTTTCCATACTACGTAGTCGTAGTATTTTTCCTATAATTTTTGTCCGTCGATTTATGTTACTATCTATTGTCTCTTTTTATCATACTGTTTTGATGTAGTTATTGTTTCTTTTCTCGTAATACTTTGTCATTCTTTCTATAGTATTTTTCCATGATCCCTTCACTTCAGTTTTTTCTTTTTCGATGTGCTTTTCCTTGAGCCAAGGGTCTCTTGGAAACAACCTTTCTACCTCCCAAGGTAGAAAATCCCACTTGTGAGATTACACTGGATTGTTGTTAAGTAATTCACTGCTTGACTCGGAGCTTTAACACAAGGCAATTCTTAAATGATGCATTTAGCTGCTATTATTGACAGAATAGTTGCCATTATATTGACACCTCTTATTTCTCAATTCAGATGACACCAGGCGCACCTTATTTCTTTTTGCGAGGGAGGACCATCCTTGGAAGGAATGGTTTAGTTTGGAGATAATGGACTCGCCCCTTTATCCTTCTTCACTTACATTCCAAGCTTTTGTCTGCAACATGGTTCAAACTCGTGACGTGTAACTAACTCACACATCAACTCGTACTACTAGACCAAGGCCCTGAGGTCTGAAGGTTGTGCTCTTACTGTGGAGTACAACACAGTCCTTGAAAATGTTGATCAGCAACTCACTACTTCTATGTGTAATATTTTTACTGGTAAGATAGTACTTAAATTAACCTTTCTAAGGTACTTAAATTTGTGCTCAAGAAAAAACCAACCTCGTTAACTTGCAAGTGTTCGTTGTGACTTGTGAACGAGAAAACCATACATTCATGATATCGTGTAAAAATCACTTTTTACAATGTAGGTTTAAGATTTGGATCGAGCCAATATTAAAAAAAAAATTGTAGTGTTTTTTGTGCTTAATCCTTTGAAACATTAAAAAGGGTATCCTGGTTTTTTCATTGATTGTTCTCCAACTCAAAATTATAATCTATCTTGAAGATATTCAATTGGATTAGAAACAGTTTTGAAAAGATCCAAAAACAATTGACTGCAATTCATATAACCCCCTCCCCAGACACAAAACCTCTTATACTTCCAAGTTATGACCTAAAATTAAAGTGAATAGTTTTTTGGTCACTTTATAGTTTAGGAACAGTTAAGTACAATATAGTTCCTCAATGGAAAAATTACCCCATATATATATTTAAGACTTTATATTACATCACATGAAAAATACTAATTAGTAATTACTAATACAATAACTTAATTACGAATGATAACAGAATCGAATTAATTAATTTAATTTTTATTTATTTTTTAATTTCGAACTTAATGAGTTACCAGTTTTAATATGTCATTTCAATTTGAATTATATTATATTTAACTTTATTTACTTATCATGGTAATTATCCTATTTATGAGCAAAAATAGGGGTTACATTTTTTTTTAGATAATTAATAATTAATACTAGTACAGTATTTTTCTCTCTCTTCCATTTATATTCCTTACCATATTAGCGTGATTTTCTTTTACCATATTTAGGTTTAATTCAAAGAAGGGAGATAAGAATTGTTATTAAAGATATCTATTAAATGGGTTAAAATTTAGGAACACATTGATGAGCACATATTTTCCCTCTTTCTTTATATTCAATTTTTAAAAATGAAAATAAAATTATATCATTTTCTATCCAAATATTTCTTCTTTTTACGCAATCTCTCCCAGTAAATTTGATATTCAATTTGTTACTTTCTATCGATGAATTAAAAAATTGAATTATATATAAAGTTATTTTTAATTCATCGGTATATATAATCGTTATATACTTATATATATTTCAGTTTTTTAATTATTAATTTAAGTTTTTCAATTTTCAAATTTATAATACTGCACAATTGTATGATATTGATATGAATTGTGGCTTATTTCGAAATGATCTTGTAAATTGGTTCGTATTAATACATTTTACAATTATTTTTTGTGTATAAAAATGATTCATAATGTGATCTTGTGTATGATAATTTTGTATGAATCATAATTGCAAAAGAATGATTATATATTATTTCGGTATATTTGAATGAACTGTGATTTTAAATGGGTATATTCAAAAAATCTTGTTTCATATCAATAATAAACAATATGAATTGTATGAATTGTGGTATGAATAATGATTTAAACTATGTGGTATGTATTGTTCAAATTTATATATCTCTTAATTATACAGTATCGATATGAAATATGATTTCAAAATTAAATGGACCTACCGTATGGTATTGGTATGAATTGTGTTTTCGAAATGATCTTTATAAAGTGGTTTGGGTAAAATTCATAATGATATTTTTTGTAGTTAAAAATTAGTCTTAAACAGTTATAAACATTTGTTGAAATCACAAATTAAACCATAATCATACAATAGATTCAAATTTATGCATTTCTTGAAATCTGAATATATATCAATATAATACAATTGAAATTTTATTTTTAAAAAACACACCATATTGATACATAGACCAGTTCTAACAATAAAAATCAGTTTATGAACCAATTATATACACAAGTATTTATGAAAAAAATATTAGTCTTAATCAATTTATAAACATTTGTTTGAAATCAACATTCATACCAATATCATACAGTTGATTCATTAACTTGTGAAACCACAAAATAAATCAAAATCATACAATAGATTCATTTAAATTTGAGATCACGAATTATACCTAAATTAATACAATGTAACAATACTCTAAATTTGATCAATATAAATTAAAATTTATAATTTCTTCTTATACAGAAGATTTATTGTAAGAATTACTACACCAAATCAGTTTATATACACATTTGTAAGACCAAAAATTATACATAATCCTTTAATTTAAACTGATTACGTTAATTAAGTCTCAATAGTAGTGTATATATCAAGTTGAGTCAATTAAACATTAATTAAGCTATTGTAATGTGTATAATCAATATCTACCTGTTTTGAACCAAAAAATAATGTCAATATAATAAAGAAAATTGTAAAAATAAAATAAAATCAATATTCATTACAAAAGAAGAAGAATTAACAAAAAAAAAAGACACCAAAAATTATAAAATCAGGCAAAGAACCTGTAGTATCCAAAAAAAAATGGCTAACAAAAAAAAAGAAAAATGTCAAAATAAATATTAAAAAACATTAAAACAAACCTGTTGATTCCCATCAACCTATGTGTTGAATTAATATTGAACACAAACTAATTTTCATGTTAAAATGAACAGCAACAAAAAAATGCAGAGCAAAAAAGCAAAAAAAGAAAAGAACGAAATAGAAATTGTGATTAGAGAGATAAAAACCAACAAAACAAAAAATTGAGAGATAATTAAGGAATTCAAATATTCTGTTAGTTACAATACCTTTAATTATGAAATGAATATCTTCTCTATTAATTACATATTATTTATTATTATTAGGTTTCAGCTTTTTTTTAATAAAAAAATACAGGTTTAATAATTGTTATGTATGGTTAGAATTTTACTGCTGTCATTAAGTCAATTTTCTCTCCTCAATTGGATAAAGAAGATAAATATCAATCACCCAGTTTCATTTCTTAGTGTTGGATATGAAGTTCAAGAAAATAAGAGACATAAATTTTGTGATCTTTAAACTAAAATTGATAACCGTGGTATTTAAACCATATCTCAACTAATTCCACATGATACTTACTGCCTCTGACAAATGAAAAAAATCATGAAGTGTTTGTCTCTGTTGGAATTTAAATTTGAGACTTCATGATTATCAACTCAATCTATTGACCACTAGGCCATGAGTGCATTGTGGTTTTGAATATGTCATGCATTATTTTGGAATTAAGAAAATTACAAAATCTAAAAAGTGACACTTATTTTGAAACAAATTAAAACAAAAAGAGGCATAATTTTTTTTTTCTATCATAGGCTGTTGAGAAACCAAATACTCTACGTCTTAGTAAAATTGAGTCACAAACTTGATAGGATTAAAGAACAAACATTAGGTGATGGAATCTTTTCATCAACCACTTCTCTTGCATATATGTCTTTTTAAAAAGCAAAGTATGTATAACCTCTACCAACATACAAACAATTGATATCTTAATCACCATGGAATTTCATTGATACACTCAGGGAATTTCAAAAACATGAAATAAGCATGGCATAAAAAGAAAGATGTTCCAAGAAGAGAGAACCGAAAAAATGGAAAACACTCTCTGCCTAAGTTGTGGTGATTAACATCTTCGTATTATTTCTTAGTAAAGGTCTTGGGTGATAGTCAATACATCGATCTGGCCTCTCTGCTTTGATTATATATGTGTCAAACAAGGACGAATAAACTCATGCTCAAACAAATGGAAAAGAGAGAATCAAAAAAACTGGTATGGTGATCTAAGAATCAGTGGATGGAAGCAGTATAACAAAATCCTAATAGGTCCAGTTGGAATGAAACTTTTCTTGTACATTGCTTAATCGACCAGTAAGTATGGCAAGTGTCATGGTCTAGAGTAGTTATATTAAGTTGTAGTATCCTGATTCCAAATCTTGATGTGTTTTTTGATGTTTCTGGTCATGTTATGTTTGGACTACTGTCATGCTAGCAATATTTATATATATATAGTAGTGTTGGTTTAAGTGAAGTGTGAATGGGAAATGAGAATTGGAAAATGTGGGGGAACCAAATGAAGGGAAATGAAAAATCATTTCTCCCTCATTGGTAGAAGAAAGGAAAAGTATTGTCCTTATATTAGAAAAGACTTTCTTTAACTTACAAACGGTTAAGTAGACGGTGCCCCTTGCGCCGTTGTCGTCGCTTGACAAATGATTGATTGATATTTTTTTAGTTGATTATTATTAATTAATTAGCGGAATTAACTAAATAACCGAATTAACTAAAATGGAATTTATTTAAATTTCGCGAAATTGTTTCGGAAAGGACTTGTTCCTTTCAAAAAGACATTTCCTTTCCAAAACACTATGCCTATTCTGAATAGATGAGACTGTTCTGAACAGGTATATGTTGCCTATTTTTACCGAGGTTAGATAAAACATAACTTATAGACTCTAAAAGGATTAATTATTGTATAGAGTCGCCACCTAATTTATTAAGGAAAATGAGGAAAACCTATTTGATGCATGATCTGTATGACTCACGTTTCAATTTGTGAAAAATCAGTTTAGATTCTAGGTAAGGGTTTACATTATTTCAAAGGGAAGGTGTTAGGCATCCTTCGAAATCCACAAATGTGGTACCCGACTAGACTTAATTTATCAAAAAGGGAGGAGATAAAATTATTATTTGCAAGTATAACACACATATATATAAAGAAATATGTACTAAAATTGTATAAAAATATATGTATAAAAGAGTATATACCAAGTAAGTAATGTATATTATCGTCAACTATGTGTATGAAAATATGAGAAAGACGGTATAAATGTATATATATAAAAAATGGTAGTTTTTATGCAATATTAAAAGAATTGCCCTTTATTAATATGAAAAAAAAATGAACTCTTTAAAAAAAAAAATCTTTTGTAATGTGTGAAAAAAATAATATTTCTTTTATAGAAGAAAAAAAAAAGTATTCTCAAATAAATTTTTTTAACTTACAATATCAATAAGAGGATAAATTATGAAAAATATTTTAAAGGAAAAAGATTATTTAATATTATCTAAAAATGTGAATTAGTTGATTAAATGGTTAAATCAATTAAATTTCTTTATGTAAGTATTTACGGCATAAGTTTTGTCTAATGTCAATAATATACACAATAATAAATTAAAAATAATATTCGAACTTCATTAAATTCGAATAGCTTCCTCGGAAAGCAACTCTGGGTTGCGTACCTATAAAGATTATTTAATATTATCTAAAAATGTGAATTAGTTGATTAAATGGTTAAATCAATTAAATTTCTTTATGTAAGTATTTACGGCATAAGTTTTGTCTAATGTCAATAATATACACAATAATAAATTAAAAATAATATTCGAACTTCATTAAATTCGAATAGCTTCCTCGGAAAGCAACTCTGGGTTGCGTACCTATAAAGACACTTAGTACAAGTATTAGTAAGGTATAAATAATAATAATACTAATAATAATAATAATAATAATAATAATAATAATAATAATAATAATAACAACAACAACAACTAAAATAAAATCCATCTTATAAACATGGGAGACCTTGATAAAAATATATGTCTGCAATACATAAATAAATAAAAAATAGTCAAAGAACGACAACAAACATAATTGACTATGGAAGAACTAAGTAAACATCAACAACCAACAAAATCAATCAAGTTCACCTAATAAAAATCTTATAAAAATGTAAATCATCAATTCCAACAAAATAAAAAGTGGTCAAACATGAACAAAATAAGTAATAATAGTAAATGAATAAAGTAATGGAGAATAGTGAAAGTAATAGCCAAAGTAAACAAAATAATGGATTTCATTCAATCATTCATAGACTAATGTAAAATGTAAACTTAAAATAAAATTTTCGTCTTTTAAAATAGGGAGGCCTCAAAAATCGATGGAGAGATTTTTTCATTGGCCATTGGACCTGCAAACAGTTTAAAAAAGAAATAAACAAAATTAAGGTAAAAGAATAACACTACAGACGTCCAAATTAATTAAAAATATCAAACAAAATGACCCAAACAAAAATAGTAAATAAAACTTAACAGAGAATCATTAATAATGACCGGAAAGCATGAAAACACAGAAAACAACGGCTGGAGTTTGAATCCCTCCGTCAAGATCTGAAATGGAATAAAATATACGTGGAAATGTAACAAAACACAGCAATAAAAACAGCAAAAGCATAAAACAAAGTGAAACAACATTTATATCTAGTTAGATTTGGGAGAGAAAACTCAAACCTCACAAAAAATGAAGTGTGTTTGGCTGGAAAAGAAGAGGATTTTGGTGGGTTTGATGGTTGTTGGTTGGTTTTAATGGAGAAATGTAAAGGAGAGGGATAAAGTAGTGAAGAAAAGTTAAAATTTGTGTTATTTATAGTGACGGTGAAAGAAAGAGTGGAGAAGAAGAATAAATATTATTGGTGTGTATTTTTAGGAAGAATTAGAGATGAGAGAGAAAGAGTTTGAAAATAGTTATATAGGTGTAGGAAATTGTATTGTGTAGGTGTTGGATTTTTGTTGTAGTTGTTGATGGGTGTTTTTTTTTATGAAGAATAAGAGAGGAGAGAGAGAGAGTTTGAAAATAGTTATATAGGTGTAGAAAATTGTAGTGTATAGGTGTTAGATTTTTGTTCTAGTTGTTGATGGGTGTATTTTTTTAGGAAGAATAAGAGAGGATAGAGAGGGAGAGAGTTTGAAAATGGTGATTTGTGTGAAAATTTTTGTGTGATTAGTGGGTAGGCAAAATTGTGGGTAAAATTTGTATGATTAGTGGGGTATGTACAATTGTGTAGAAAATTTGTGTGATTAGTGAGTAGGTATAATTGTGGAAAAAATTTCATATTTATCTGTATTTTATTGTATTTCTAGATTGTGCTAAAAATATTAAAATGAATATGAACAAATATAACAAATGACATGTAAAAATGCAAATGAACTGCTATAAAAAATAGCTATAATTGAAACAAAATAAAATAAACTGATAAAATCTTAAACTAAGAATAATTATAGATAAAATTGATTTAAAATTGTAAAAATGCACTTTTGAACTGTTTAATAAATAAAATATTTAAAAGTATGAACTTTGAAAATATCAGGCCAAAATTTGGTGTCAACTATTCCGACTTTCTATATCTGCGGACTATGCTCAAAGTATAATTAATGTAAAAATAATATGTACCGATATATAACACAAAAAAGTAAAAAAAATAATATAAAATGTAATCGATATTTTGAAAGATATACTATGTTGTAAAGAATAAATTACAGTTCTATGATGTGTATGTTTGTTGATGACTATAAAAATAGTGTGACTATTAAAATTTACGATGACAATAAATGGATAAGAATCCTATTATTTATGAAACTAAGAAAAGTACATCTATAAATTATTAAAAGGGAAACGATGACAATAAATTCATGAAAATCCTAAAATAAGGATACTTATTAATAATTCAAAAATAACTGAAAATGTGTAAAAAAATAATTTGTGTTCTTTAACGATCAAGAAGTTTGAAGAAGTTAATTTTGAGTACAGAGAGCCAAAATTGGGTGTCAACAGTATATTCTAACCCTTTGTTGGCTATAAATAGAGAGACATCCTCTCAGTTTTGAACATCGAAATTTCTCTTTTTCTGCATATATTTTCTTACAAACAAAGTTGTGTCTTTGTGTGATTATGTTGCTGTTTTCTGAATTCGTTGAAATTATCGAAGTTTGAGGTACCGCTATGTAACATCCCCTAAAAACGTTGTATACGATGTTTTAATTTTCGCCTAAACATGATACAGCCTCTGTATTTTGGGTATAACTTTTCATAGGAATATCCAAATTGAGTGATTCAAATTTCTGAGTAACCACAAGATCATTACCTACAACTTTTATGAAGACCATATTTTAATATTCGGAGGTTAAGTAGGTCAAATAAATTAATTTTTGTAAGGTAGGATGTTGTGACGGAAATGAGCATATCTCACTGTAGGTTTATCCAAATTGGTTGATTCTTGAGCGATATGAAACTAGACTTCCATATCTACAATTCTTATGAAGACACCAAATCCTAATAAGGAATTTATCTTATTCAAACGCAGCTCCCAAAAAGAGTATTCTGTCAAAAATAACTCATTTCACCTACCATAGAAAGATCTAGATACATTTGACATCACTCATGACATAAATTGTCCTCCATTTAACATCATCCATGACATCAATATATTCCACTAAATTTTTAGATTTTTTTATAATTATTTTATTTATTGTTAGGTCCCTCTTTCCCACCTATAAATACCCACCTTATTTCCTCATTTTATTCATCAAGCTTTCTCAAGCAAATCTTCTCTCTATACACTTCTTTACATATTCTCAAATATAGTTTTAGTTCTTAGTAGTGAAGAAATACTATTCCGGTGATTCATATACTCCGGGTAGTACACAAAACGTTCCGGCAAGGAGAGAAGCTAGGACTCAAGAGTGTTCATTAAGTCTTTCGGTACCAACTAAAGCTTCGGTTTTCAGGTATGTAAGGCTTCAATGAGAGTATTCTTTCCACTCTCATGCCTAAATTATTTTGATTATATGATAAATTATATTTATTTTCTTTAAGCTCTACTCTAAGTTATGTGTGTATTTATCCATGAGTTCTTCCACCCATGTAGTCCAAAAACTCTTTCAATTAAATATCTTGATTTTAAGTAATATTTTCTTATGTTAATTCTTATTTTTACTTAATAGTATGAATCATGGTTAAACTAATGATTATTGCTCTATTTGATGCACCATAATTTCATATGTATGAATTGATGATTTACAAGTAAACCCTCTAATTATCTATTTAAAGGTTCTTGAAATTCATGGTGGGTTGTTTAAAGCATTATTTTTAATTAATGGATTTTAAAGTATTTATGTATATTTATTTACATACATATTTGCAAGTTGAAGTGATTTGAACCCACCTAGTTTTACTATGTTTTTAATAAAGTTTGACTTGAAAGCTTTGACTTCAAATAAATGTTTATGAAAGCAATATCTATGATCAAAAAGGGAGTCTTATGAAATGAAAGAATGATGAAATGATATGAATGATGGATTCTTTATGCAATAAGAACAATTCTTGCATATTTGAATTATCAAATGTTTTAATGAGCTATTCTACCGAATATGATGTTTGAATTTTCAAGTTATATGCTATGAATATTTTGAAGTATTAAACTATTCCGTGGGATTGACTTAGCACCGAATGAGGCATTGAGGTGGGATTCGGTAAGGGAATCCTAGTAGCAACCCCTTGTCTCATTAACTATGTGCCAACATAGGAGCCCTTGTAGGCTTAGGCTAATGGATCCATGAAAGCCCTTAAAGTTAAAGTTAAAGAAATAAATGAAGTTGACGGAGTTCTACCTAACAAGTAGTCTCCCCGGCCAACGTAGGGGGTTATGTTGGATTCCATGTAATAGCTCGCATGGTCTTAAATGTCGGTTATGGTTATTTTCCCACAAAATGAATGTTTTAAAGGATATCCATATGATTTATTATGCATGTATTACATTATGTTCCATATTGCATAAATGTTATAATATTTCCTCAATGTTCATGCATCCTTACATACTTAGTACATTCAAAGTACTAACGCATACTCTTTTGCCTACATGATATCACCATGTAGGGATTGGTGCTCCTCCTCGTTCTCCTCCACGTGGCTAGTTGATATTCCATTGAAGACTACTTTTGGTGAGTTCCCATGTTCCGGGAACAATACTCCTTTATCTTTCTAGCTTATGATATGTTAAGATATTTTATTATGGCATTTCTTCTATTATGATTGAGGGTGAGCTAGGAACTTGTCTTAGCCCCATTAAATCTAATAGTTAGAGGTAGTGTTAGACATATGTAAGTTGAAGATTTATTATTATGATTTCTGCTTGTTTATTTATCATCATTACCTATGAAAGACTAAAAGAATGCTAAGAGGCTTGTTTGAGGTACTTTCGGGTTCCTCATTCGCCATGTCACGTCTAGGCCCTAGGATTGGGTCGTGACACGCTACTTCTTTAATGTTCTATCCGTTTTATCCCGAGAGGAAATAATCCATAACGTCGGGTACAATGAGGAGATTAAATTCCTTAAGAACACAACAAATTTTGTGGACTCAGATATTGTTTTATTTTTCATCTTTACTGTTTCTGGTTTACGAACTTTAAATACGAGAGTTAACAAGTAGTTGATGGATTGAGATAAAGCATGGAGCCAATTGGATTGGAGAATCGGGACATGTACTCAACAAGAAACAAAGCCATATTATTATGTACTATCAGTAAAAGAACAATATAGATGTGACCAAACGTTAACCACATTTAATACATTGATTGGCTTCATTTTATCTTAAATTGGGTACAAAATATCTACTGTTTATCAGTAGAAATAAAGTATCAACCGATTGACTTTGAGGGCCTCCAGTTTATCCTGATTATGCTCACAGAAAGAAAAATAAAATAGAGAAAATAAATGTAGTCAGATATGGACAGCAAAAAACTCACCTTTACCTCATTAGAGACAGCTAGCTTGTCTTGTAGGGAACTCAACCTTTCTTGCTTTAATAATTGTGTCCTCCGATCCCTTAATATTCTCTCTTGTATTTACCAAACATCATTTGGTACAACAAATTAAAATACCAGCTGACCAGACATCAACCTAATTACATAAATATATTAATTTTCGAGTTTAGTTCATAAAACACAATTGTTCATTCATCATATATAGATTTTTAGGATTAAATATTGAAGAGAATTGATACCTTCAACTACCTTAGGAATTATGTTCTTAAGTTTACGTTTGTATGACAAAACATTAATAATAACACAAAGATCTTTTAGTGGAAAAATCTCCTCGCTAAAGGAGTAACAACCGTACCTTCTATTATCTTTACAACTCAAAGTTTTATGATTATAACTAATAATATCAAAGGAACTCACTCAAGTACCTAAACACACAAACAATTCACTAGAATTGTTTCAACTATTCCTATCTAATACAAGAAGTCAAACTCACTCTTTGCAACAAACACTCAAAAATAAAACAATATAATCTAGCTTCTATCTTGCCTCACAGATAACTCTTGATCAATGCAAATTGCCTTTCTTCAAGCTGCTCTCTATTCGTGTATGTCTTTTCTCTGTATGACCTTCAATGGTTTACATAGACTCAAGAATCTTGAATCCTATTTGAATTAGAATTCCGAATTGGACTCCTATTTGGACATGGTTGCTGCAATAACGTAAGCTTCCCTTTTTCTGATTGGTTTGCAATGCTCATTGATACTCTTTTTCTCTTTTTCTTGTTCAACTAGACTTACCAAAAATAAACTTTGACTCATCAAAACCTATAAAGTCCATGTGACTACTCCTCTTCACTCTTCAATTTCCCCCTTTTTGATGATGGCAAACCTATACACTTTACATATTTTATTTTTGTCAAAACCTGTAACTCTATCAGCAACTCAGCACAGCAACTACAAAATAATGTGTATCTACCTATCTTCCCCCTTTTGACATCATAAAAAATAAGAATAATCACTGATGAAAGAAATAGAAATCAAAGAAAGACAGTACCATTTACCAAGCAATCAAAACATAAGAACTTAGAGCAGTCAGTCTACATCATATATACACAATTTAAGCCACTACTAAGGCCCCAATCAAAAAATAGTTAAAACATACACAAAAACTTGTAACAATGTCTGAAACTGAGAACCGCGATAAGAAAACAAAAGAGATATAAGCAATGAAACATCTTGGGAATGCTGGGAAGGATCAGGAGGAGGACTTGGACTTTGAAATCAGATCCATCAATGACTGAATATTCTATACATGCTTAGCCTGCAGATCAATCATCTCAGTCTTGAGGTCATCCACCTGAGCCTGTGAGGCTGTTAAGCACTCTCTTAAACCGATATTTTCTTCCTTCAACTGTGTAATCACTCTGAGAGCATCATGTAATTCCAGCAAAGATTGGGTCGTGGGGCTCGAACTTTTTTTCTTAGGAAAAGGAGCTGAAACACAATCACACTCCTCCAGAGTAGAAGGTGTGATCCTGTCATTTTTAGTACCCATAGCTAGTCCCATTCCCAAGTGGCACCCCAAAACTTTTGAATACATCAGTAAGGAGAAACCTATATGCAAGTCCATGTGGCCCAATTTTAGGAGAGATAAATCTGCCCATGTGCTTGATCATAAATGCAGGAAAGTTGATCTTATCATTCAAATCCAAAGCATTCATTATACCCATGTCCCTAATACTGGCCTCGTGTCTCCTCCCCTCCCCCCTCCTTGGTAAGATTTCTTTATTCACAATTTCAAATAAATACTTATGGTCAGGACATATTTCTCCTTTTAAAACTTTCCTAAGTACGCTCTTTTCTTTCCCTTGAGTGAATTTATCAGTTAGCATACAGTCGTTATTATGTTTCCAAATATATTCCTCCAGTCCTTCTGAAGGAATACCCAAGATTTTACCTAAATTAACAACATCAAACACCATTTCAACTCCTCTAACTTTACTACTTACTACTAGTTCATCAAATATTTTCAAATTCGTATAAAACTCAACCACCTCCTTTTTATACATCACAAGACAAGCAACCCTAAACAGATGCTCCCATTCCTAAAAATATAACCTATCGTCTAGTTGCACAATAAAAGAATTAGACATTACCATCGTCCAGAACCCTTCCCTTTAGAAAAGTCTGAGTGCCATAGTACGCACATGGTCCAAGGTGAAGGAATTTCTCATAATTCTTGTTTCTACCATCTTGAGGAGTAAAAAGTTCTTCTTCCTTTTCTTCTTCATCTACATCGATTGGCTCATCATCATCTCCTATCTTATTTTTTCCCCAGTGATGCGAGCCTTCCTCCTTTCTGCTAGCAGTTGGGCTTCAACCGCCCTCTTTATAGTAAAGGAAATTCTAGGAGAGAGAAATGGAGAGGGTTTTGGTAGTGTTTTTGCTGGTGGTGTGAGGGCACACATTTTTTGGGTACCAGGGATTGGAACAGTTATAGCATTTGTACATTTAGGGTTTAGAACTATATCCCTACCATCATCAATCTCAATATCAGTAGGTGAAGAGGGATTTAAAGTATCTTGAAGAGGGGTGTCTATCTCGAGCTCTTCAGATGACCAGAAGTAGTTGAGAGAGTCGAATTTCTGTGGTGTGGGCGAGTGTGGTGGTGATACAGGATTATTTTCTTGAGATCTTGGCATATAAAATAGAAGTGTGGGTGACGGAGTGCGAGAGAGTCATTCCCCCTGAGTTGTTTCATACTCTTCGACATCAAAATAATAGACGAGTGGTGTAATATTTGGTGAGAAAGCCATTGTTGTTGAAGCTTTTCGGTTGATGAAGTGATAGAGAAAGTTCTGTGTTTTGGATTTTGGTTGAATCTGTGGGAGGTGTGAAAATATGATTATTTTATTTTGATCAAGGGGAAGATGAAGAGTTTCGTATGAAAAGAGTTTTATTTGATAGTTTTGAAGTGACGGTTTGTCAATTATTTGGGAAGCCCAGTAATTATTTAAAGTGAAGTCATTTGATTTTTCCACTTTTGTTTACAGGGTTCGGGATGGACTGAAGGGATCAGGTTCTCAAACACAAGACAATGACAATTTTGTATATGATTTAAATAAATTTTGAGAGGGATGTGCATACCTGAAGGACCTGGTCCTGCAACTTGTTCCTGTAGTCTTTTTGCAAGGAAAATGAAATCTGTAAATCTTGATCCTGCAATCTTTGTTAAATTTGGGTTATCATCCCTAATGCCAGCCTGTTTCTTTCAAATGCTTCCCTTCCAAGAGCTTTAGTGAAGATATCAGCTATCTGGTTGTCAGTCCCACAGTTCATCATCTTAATTAACCCCTTCTCAACATAGTCTCTGAGGAAGTGATGTCTCACATCGATAAGCTTGGTTCATTTATGTTGGACAGGGTTTTTTGCCATGTTCACAACACTTGTGTTGTCATAAAAGATAGGAATACATCCCAGATTGATTCCAAATTCAATTAACCGTTGCTTGATCCATAGTAGTATAGAGCAGCAAAAGGCAACAACTACATATTCAGCTTTAGCTTTTGACTGGGTCACTGAATTTTGTTTCTTTGCTGCCCAAGATACAAGACAAGGACCTAGAAAATGAGCCATTCCTGAGGTGCTTTTTTTATCCACTAAGTATCCAGCGTAGTTAGCATCTGCATATCCTATAAGCTCAAAAGAATCTCCTGCAGGATACCATAGAACTAGGCCTTGAGTTCCTTTCAGGTATCTTAAGCTCTTTTTTACAGCTTTCAAATGGGATTCTTTAGGCGATGATTGGAACCTTGCATATAGACCTACACTTAACACAATATATGGTCGTCTTACAGTGAGATATAATAATGACCATACCATTCCTTTATACCTGGTTTCAGAAACAGCTACTCCTACTTCATTTTTGTCTAATTTTATTGGTGTGGCAATGGGGGTGTCATTTGTTTTAGCTCCATCCATTTCAAATTTTTTCAAAAGTTCTTTGATGTATTTTTGCTGATGAATTGATGTTCTTGTTCTACTTTGATGGATTTGTAGCCCAAGAAAGAAATTTCGTTTCTCCACCATACTCATTTTAAATTCACTACTCATTAGAGCTGTAAACTCTTGACTCATCTTATTATCAGTAGCACCAAATATAATATCGTCAACATATATCTGTACAATAAAAAGTTTTCTCCCTTCTCTTTTGATAAATAGGGCATTATCTATTTTGCCTCTAACATAACCATTACTTAAAAGAAATGATGATAGCTCATACCATGCCCTTAGTGCTTGCTTTAGGTTGTAGGGAGATTTATCTAGTTTATATACATGAGTTGGTTGATCAAAACTTTCTAAAGCAGGAGGTTGCTTTACATAGACTTCTTCCATTAGATTGCTATTTAGAAAAGCACTCTTTACATTCATCTGGAACAATTTGAATTCCATATAAGCTGCAAAGGCAATTAGCATCCTTATTGCTTCCATTCTGGCTATAGGTGTAAAGGTTTCATCATAGTTAATTAATTCTTCTTGATTATAACCTTGGACTACCAGTCTGCCTTTTTCCTGATAACTATTCCTTGATCATCCATTTTGTTTTTGAATACCCATTTTGTTCCTATAATAGTTCTGTCAGCGGGCTTGGGGACAAGATGCCATACCTTGCTCCTCTCAAACTGATTAAATTCTTCTTGCATAGCTAGGATCTAATCTGCATCTAGGAGGACCTCCTTGTTGTTTTTTGGTTCTATCATTGATAGGTAGACTGAGAAGGCACATAGATTTCGTACTTTATTTCTAGTTTGCATTCCTGAATCAAGAGGAGAGATGATATTTTCTAGAGGATGAGAACTCTTATAATTCCAGTTTCTTCCTTCCACTATATGTGAGAGTGCAGGTGCACTAATTTGATAAGTTGAATCTTCTACTTGGCTTGTTCTCTCTGAATCTTGCATTCCTTCTTCTGGGTTTGTTGTATTGTTAATTCCCCTATCTCAAATCCCCCTTCTATTTATTTTGTGGTGATTCCAGGCTTTGTTCATCTTCTGAGTCTTGAGCCAAGCTATTTGTGGGATCATCATAAGTGGGAGATGTTTCACAGTTCTCTTCATCAAAAATGACATAGATGTTATCTTCTACACATCTGATTATTTTATTGAATTTTTTATAGGCCTTGCTCTGAAAGGAGTATCCTAAAAATATACCTTCATCGCTTCTAGCATCAAATTTTCCTATTACATCTTTTCCATTGTTATGAACATAACACCTGCATCCAAAATGTTTTAAATAACTTAAGTTTGGTTTTCTACCTTTCAGGAGTTCATAAGGAGTTTTGTCAAGGATTGGTCGGATCATGCATCTGTTCAGCAGGTAGCATGTTGTATTTACAGCTTCTGCCCGAAAACTTTTAGGGAGACCACTTACAATCAGCATGGTTCTTGCTATATCTTCTAATGACCTATTCTTTCTTTCCACCACACCATTATGCTAGGCAGTTCTAGGTTAGAAAAGTTATGATCAATGCCATTTTTACTGCAAAAGTTAAGAAAATTTGAGTTCTCAAACTCAGTACCATGATCTGGTCTTATTCAAGCAACTTCAACATTCAATTTCTTTTGATTCATCTTGACAAATGCCTAAAAAATTTCAAAGATTTCATCTTTGGAGCTAAAGAACAGTGTCCAGGTGAATCTTGAGTAATCATCCACAATCACAAATACATATCTCTTTCCCCCTCTGCTTAGTACTCTCATAGGTCCACATAAGTCCATGTGCAAAAGTTGTAATGGTTTAGAAGTACTGACCATCTGTTTGGGATTGAAGGAAGATCTTACTTGTTTTCCTCTAGCACAAGCCCCACACATAATGGTCTCATCAATTTTTCTCTTTGGGAGTCTTAGTACCAATTCTTTTGTTAGTAGTTTGTTAATAGTAGAGAAGCTGATGTGTCCCATTCTTTTGTGCCATAGTATTGAGTTGTTTGAAAGGGAACTAAGACAAGTTAGTTCTGATTCAAATGGGTCCATGATATTAGTTTTGTAAATATTTTTGTGTCTTCTTCCTTTCAGTACCAGTTTCCCACTTTTCTCATTTTTTAATGTATAGTCAGCAACAGTGAACATCACATTGTTTTCTTTGTCATACATTTGAAATATGCTCAACAAATTATGTTTCAACCCATTTACATAGTATACATATTCTATTTCATGAGCTCCTCATCTTCTAACCTTTACTATGCCAACAATTTCACTAATTTTTCCATTTCCAAATGCTACATTCCCTCCTTGAAAGTCTACGAGAGAGAAAAAAAATTCTTTGCTTCCAGTCATGTCTCTAGAGAAGGCATTGTCTAGGTACGAGGGTTTGCTCTTCCTTCTCTTCCTTTCTTGCATGATAGAAATTTAGAGGTTAGTCTTGGGTACCCAAATTAATTTGAGTCCCTTTTTGTGAAAGAAATGATTCATCAAGTTTCTTTTAGTCTAGGGTGCCAACTCTCTTTTTATTGAAAAGATTCTTTTTAGCTCATTTATTTTATATCTATTGACATAATTCATATTTCTTTGTACATCCTTTTGTTGCCTTGGGCACTTACCACCTAGGTGTCCTTCTTTTCCACAAATAATGCATACCATATTCATGGAATGCTGTTCTTTGTAAGTTTCAGGTCTAAAGCCCAGTCCATGTTTTGATGAGGACTAGCTATTTTGGATATGAGTGAGAAGACTAGAGGACTTGGTCCATTTCAGGTTATGTTTTAGATCAAATTTGGCTTTGTTTAGCTTTTTGGTTAAAACAATATTCTTTTCAGTTAACTCAACCAATGAAAAATTTAGCTTTTTAATATTTTCTTTCAAAGATTTTTGAAGATCAGAAGCCTGCTTTTTCCTTTTGTTAGAAACTCCTTTTGGAGAGTTTTTTAGAGTAGTATGGCTTTCCTCAAGGTTATCACACTCGATTCTTAGGGATGCATAATCATTTAGTAAGTTCTTCTTTTTAGAGCATACTAAATAATAAACATCTATAAGAATTTCAGATAGTGTTTCAAGTTTAGCTTTAGAGAAAGTATGTAGTTTAGTCCTTAGATCAGAAAAACATACCTTAGGTTCATCATGTTCAGAGTCTGAGCCTACCATGAGGGCTAAGGACGTTTCTCCTGTTTCATGAGTAGTCATGCTTTTGGATACTTCTTCTTTTGTAATAGTAGGTGCTTCAGTTTTAGTCTTCTCTTCTTCCTCTTCACTATCAAACTCACTCATGGCTATAAGAGCTAAGGTGTCTCCTTCTTTTGCTTCTATCATAGCAACAGTGACTAATTTTGAGAGTCTGTATTATCAGTTTCATAGCTTTTCTCTGCCATGGCAGCCAGAGCTCTTTGAACAGCTATATCACCCTCTTGTGAAGTCATCTTCTTGTTAGATGGTAAGGTGAGCTCATTTCCTTGATGTCCAATCTTTTCTGCAGTAGCCTTCTTGTGTTCTATAGCCCATAAGGGGCAGAACTTTATGAAGTGATCAGAGCTTCCACACTTATGACATATATGTACTTCCTTTTATTAAATCTTGGAGGGTTTCCTTGAATAGTTTTGACCATTTTTGAACATTCTTTGAAACCTCCTAGTTACTAGGGCCAGATTTTCTTCTTCAGAATTAGGTGTCTCAGTTCCTTTAAGGGATAGAGTTTTATCTTTTATCTTAGTTCTTATGTCCTTTTCTTGACTCTTCTCTATTTCATAAGTTGTGAGGTTTCCTATGAGTTCATCCATTGTCACTTTATCCAGGTCTCTTGCTTCAGCGATTGTTTCTACCTTACTTTCCCACATTTCGGTAACATACTTAGGAGTTTTCTAACAGCTTTACCAGTGGAAATATCTTCACCTAGTGAATGAATTTCATTTAGTATAGTTGTAAACCTGGTATGCATGTCCTGAATGTTTTCTCCATCCTTTATTCTAAAGAGTTTATATTGTCTGTTTAGATTGTCAATTTTTTGCCTTCTTAACAACAGTAGTTCCTTCATGAGCAGTTTGAAGAGTGTCCCAAATTTGTTTAGCGCTTTGACAGGAGGAGATTCTGTTGTATTCATCAGGTCCTATACCACATATAAGAATTTTTCTTGCTTTGGCCTTGTTCTGAATAACAATCTTATCGGCATCATCCCACTCTTTCCTATCCTTAGGTATTTGTTCCTTCCCATCAGTCGATGGTTTCATAGGAATAGTTGGTCCATCCAACACAACATTCTAGAGATTAGCACTATCGCCAATTAGATAATCCATCATCCTGTTCTTCCACCATCCATAGTATTTTTTATTAAACAAAGGTGGCCTAGTTTGAGAAGATCCTTCTTATCTAGTTGGAGGTGCAGCCATTGATACTTTTCAGATTTTAGCCTTTAATAAAAAGTTCTACTCTGATACCAATTGAAGAGAATTGATACCTTCAACTACCTCAGGAACTATGTTCTTAAGTTTACGTTTGTATGACAAAATAGTAATAAGAAAACAAAGATCTTTTAATGGAAAACCTCCTCGCAAAAGGAGTAACAACCACACCTTCTATTATCTTTACAAATCAAAATTTTATGATTACAACTAATAATGAAAGGAACTCACTCAAGTACCTAATCACACAAACAATTCACTAGAATTGTTTTAACTATTTATATATAATATAAAAAGTCAAACTCACTCATTACAACAAACACTCAAAACCAAAACAATATAACCTAGCTTTTATCTTACCTCACAAATAACTCTTGATCAATGCAAATTGCCTTTCTTTAAGCTGTTCTCTATTCGTGTCTTTTCTCTGTATGACCTTCAATAGTTTATATGGACTCAAGAATCTTGAATCCTATTTGAACTAGAATTTTGAAGTGGACTCCTATTTGGACATGGTTGCTGTAATAACGTAAACTTTCCTTTTCCAAGTTGGTTTGCAATTCTCATTGATACTCTTTTCCTCTTTTCCTTGTTCAACCAGACTTACAAAAAATAAACTTTGCCTCATCAAAACCTGTAAAGTCCACGTGACTACTCCTCTTCACTCTTCAAATATGCATCAATCAAGATGCATATGCTGCATTATATAAGCTCAACATCCATCTTTAGAACAAGAACTAAAGAAAATGTTGCCTACTTCTGGTTTCAGTAAAGGCAGGAACACTCACCCTTGAAGATATAAGAGGCGTCTTTAAGATTCCTACCTTCTCACACTCGTGATACCTTCTCACTTGTTGAAATAACTTTATATATGCTCACTATAAATAATACAATGATGTACCTAATTACTCCCATATTGCCAAGCTTCAGAGATTTCCGGCGCACTTTCATCAACAGATATTAGCAACTCGGACATGATTTTCCTTCTCTGCAGAAAAATAAAAATAAATGAACCATTCAGTGCCATGAGGGAATACCAATAAATAGGCCGGTATAACATCAATCATTTTTCATCAACTTGGTATATATACCCGCGAGATTATTGCAGACACAATGGGACACAGCTAATAGTAAAATTTGTAGGTCTAATAAAGCAAAATTTGATAACAATATTTTGACAGGAAATCCAAGTAGTGATGTTCTTTTGATTTTTTATTAAAGAAATTAAGAAAATAACAGAGAAAAACTTTGAGAGACAAATACTGCAATGAGGCCAAAAAGAATTATTTTCTTTTTCTTTCTTCGACTCTACATTTATAAGAACAAAAATAGTAAAAAAGTAATAGTAAACTAGCCTAGAATATCTCTACAAAATATCTTAATAAACTAATTACTAATAAATAGGAAAAACTAGCTAACCAACTATTAACTTGGATTTATTCAAAAATTAAGCAATAAAATAAAGTTAATGCAGTTCAAAAGCATAATTCTAACAGTCCTACTTGCTTGAGGAACAACATATTCTAGACTTGCCAGAAATTGACCTCATGAACAAATCTGTCAATTCATCTTTTGTCTTGCAAGGCTTGTGTACATCTTCTATTGGATTAAATGACAAGCTTTTATCTCTCATTTCAACTTGTAAAATCTCTTGCTTAGTGGAATCAAAGATTCGATAATATTTGTCTCCAAATAATAATTTAATTTTTTTTTCATTAACTGACCAACACTCAACAAACTTTTATCAATATCAGAAATATAAAGAACATCTTCAATTTATTTTTGTATCTGAACTTGAATTGATTACAACACACCCTTTTTCTTATACAGAAATATAATCACCATTTCCAATTCTGACTGTCTTATTTTTCATAGATACAAACTCTTTAAAAATATTTCTGTCATATGTCATATGGTTTGTACAACCACTATCAATCATCCAAAAATCAGATTTTTTGGTTGAAAAGTAGGTTATCATAAATAAGTGGTCTTCTTCTTCTTCAGTGGTGACTTGGGCAACTGCTTCATCTTTTTGAAATTTACTTATGCAAATTACAACTTCATGACAAAGTTATTTGCAGATCTTGCATTGTTCATCTAGTCTCTTCCAACACTTATATGGAGAATTTCCATTTTTTCCACAGTGGTGACAATGTGGATAATTTTTCAAGAATTTACCTTTGCTTTGAGTTTTGTGGTTGGCTACTAAAACTTTTTCAATCATAACATCTTTCCTCATAAGCCTCCTTTGCTCTTGTGCCTACAATGAATTTAACAATTCTGCCAAGGTAATTTTGGATAGATCTTAAGAATTTTTCAAAGTAGTTATACATGCTTCATATCTTTCGGGCACTGTTACAAAAAAAAATTCAACAATTCTTGAATCTTTAAATTCAGTGCCTAACAGTCTTACCTTGTTAACAATATTAAGCAATCTGTCAAAGTATTCCTTAATTGTTTCCGCCTCGTTCATTCTCTACAATTTGAATTTCCTCACTAAATTTAATACCTTCATTCCTCGTATTCTTTCATCTCCAGCATATTCTTTCTTCAGATAATCCCAAATTCTTTTGGTGATGTAAGAGTCATGATTCTCATAAAAATAGTTGTTGAAACAGAAGCAAACAAAGTTATTTTTACCTTTGATTTAATAATTTTCTTTCAATTGTGACTCTTGATTTGGGCTACAATGGGATTATTAGGCAGCGGATTAACTTCATAATCCTCTTTCACGGTTTTTCAAAGATCAAGAGCCTTCAAGTAGGCTTCCATTCTCACAGCCCATAGTTGATAGTTCTCACCATCAAAAATAGAAAGAGTCATTCGTGAAATGCTATTTTCAGAATCCATTTTTGCATTCAAAGGTCCCTCAAAAAAAGGCTCTAGATATCAATTATTGGTTTTTTAATAAAGAAATTAAGAAAATAACAGAGGAAGACTTTGAGAGAAAAATACTGCAATCAGGTCAACGAGAATTACTTTTTTTTTGCTTTCTTGGACTCTACATTTATAAGAACAAAAATAGTAAAAAACAGTAATGATAAATTAGCCTAGAATATCTCTGCAAAATATCTGAATAAACTAATTACTAATAAATAGAAAAAAACTAGCTAACTAACTATTAACTTGAATTTATTCAAAAACTAAGCAGTAAAATAAAGTTACTTCAGTTCAAAAGTATAATTCTAACATGTTCACCCAACTTTCATGAGATAGTTAATATGTCCACAAATGGACCAACAAAAAGTAGCATTTTTAGATTCAACAAAGCCATGTTAATTTGAAAATAATATTTTGCTAGGAAAATGAAATAGCGATGGGTGTGCCCAAATTGCGCGTACATATACATAGCATATATGTGCAAAGAACTTTGGTACAACAGCCTATTCGATACGAAAACTCTGGTTTTAGTTTGGAAACTATCTCTTCTACTGAAGTGGTCAAGCTGAATACACCAACTCTATAGGTTTCCTCCATCAGGTAAATCATATTAACATATACATTCTTCAATAGTATATTCAGACATATCAAAAGATATATAACTTAAGCAAATATAGTACCAGTCAGAGCTGATTTTTTTTTGGTTTGGAAGCACGCTGATGTAGATAGTTAGTGCCACAAATATTCCTTTGGTCATGTGGTTTGAAGAAGGATCACGTTAGTAGAGGCTTGATTCCTTATAAAGGGTCACCCGTTAGTTGAGACTTAATTCCTTAGTAACTTATTGGATCTACTTAGGTATCATGGTTCTTACCTTGGCAAGTATGGACCCTCTCTTTTCATTGTGTGAGATAAACACCGAACTCCATGTTAACGATTAACGGTAACACATAATTTATGTCAGTTAATGGTTAACGGCATCACATAGTTTATGTCGGCTAACGATATCTCTCACAAAGACTTATGGCTCTCAAAATGATATTTAATATCCCACATATGTATGGTCTCTTATGATAATTTACTTGACTAATTGTAGCCTTTACTTTTACATGATACTCTTATGATTTATTGTGCACTGATCCTTCTCATGTCTACTTATGATTTTACTACCTTTTTATCATTCTATTAGAAATGGTCATTTGCACAACCTGCTTTTATTATGCATTACATTGCCTACATACTTAGTACATTCAAATGTACTAACACATACTTTATTGCCTACATTATATTACAATGTAGGGACATACACTCTATCCTATTCTCAGGGCTAGTTGGTGATTTATCAAAGATTGTGTGATGAGTCCTTATACTTTGAGGGCAAGCCAAGTCTATATTTTCTTCTCTTGTCATTCTTAGACTATAAAGATACATTGAGACTATTCCATGTTATGTCATTACTTTTCTCTGAGGGTGAACTAGAAACATGTCCTAGTCCCCGCCTATGTTAGTTTATGTAGAGGCATGTTGGATACATGTCTGGAGTCTATATTGTCTCACTTCATTCTCGTTATGCTATGTTATTGTATTTCTTACGAGTTTCCATTTTATTGTTACCTTATGTATGCTTATGATATGCTAAGAGTCTTGATTGAGGTTTTTTAGGGAATCCTAATCGTCGTGTCACACCTAAGTCCTAACTTGGGCCGTGACAATGTCGGTGGAAGATACCTTTATTAAGAAAAAATGGCAAGCATACTCCTATAAATTCTTAAACGAAGAAGGAGACGGAGACATTGTGTTGGGTAAATTAGCACATAGATTTCAGCACCTTGGGTATTGTAGGTGTGTTACAATTGAGGAGGTTAGATGGGTTATTAGCAGGATGAGAAGGGAAAGAGAGATCAGACCCAATGGGATTCGGATGGAATTTTGAAAGAACACAGACAAGGCAGGTTAGAGTGGTTGACTATGTTGTTTAATACTATTTTTAATACTACAAGAATGCCCGACGAATGGGAGTGGAATATAATAATTTCATTGTACAAGAATAAGGGTAATATCCAAAATTTTAATAATTAAAGGAGTATCAAATTATTAAGCCACACTATGAAGATTTGGAAGAGAGTGGTGGAGATGGGGGTGAGAAAATGGATGTCCATTTCTGATAATCAATTTGGATTCATGCCAAGACGTTCGACTATTGAAACCTTCCATCTTATAAAGAGATTGATGGAGAAGTATAGAGAAAGAAAGAGGGACCTTCATATGGTGTTCATTGACCTTCAAAAGGCTTATGACAAAGTTTTGATGGATGCTTTATAGAGGTGTTTGAAGGGTAAAGATGTCCTAATGGTGTATATTAGGAAGATAAAAGACATGTATGATGGATATAAGACTCAGATTAGAATGGTGGAAGGAGACTCAGAGCACTTTTCAGTTGAGATGATGCTACATCAGGGATCAATTTTTATCCCTTTCCTATTTTCCTTAGTGATGGATGAGTTGACACAGTTTATTCAGGAGTAGGTTCCTTGGTGTATTTTATTTGCAGACAATATAGTATTAGTCGATGAGATACCAGACAGAGTTAAGGCTGAATTAGAAGTTTGGAGACAGACTCTGGAGTCCAAAGGGTTCAGATTGAGCAGGACCTAAATAGAGTATTTAGAGTGCAAATTCAGTGTTGTGTTAAATAAAATGGATGTGGAAGTGAAACTTGACACACAACCTATTTTCAAGAGAGAAAGTTTTAAGTATCTTGGTTCTATACTCCAGCATAATGGGGACATCGACAGTGATGTCACACATTGCATTGGGGTAGTATGGATGAAATGGAGGTTTGTCTGTGGAATCTCGTGTGATAAGAAGGTACCACCCAAACTTAAAGGAAAGTTTTATAAACTAGTGGTTAGACCATCTTTATTGTATGGGGTAGAGCATTGGCATGTCAAAAAATTACATGTTTAGAAAATGCATGTTGTGTAGATGAGGATATTGCTATAGATGTGTGCGCATACTAGGAACGAAAAAATTAGGAATGAGGTTATTCGGGAGAAGGTAGGAGTAGCCTCTGTGGTGGAAAGATGAGGGAAGAGAGGTTGAGATAGTTTGAACATATGCAAATGAAGTGCATTAACTTCCTAGTGAGGAGGTGCGAGAGACTGGTTATGTAGGGGTTACCCGGAGGGGTAAAGGTAGCCTGAAGAAATATTTAGGAGAGGTGATTAGATAGGATTTGACGCAACTTCATATTACCGAGGACATGACTCTAGATATGAAGGATTGGATGACTTTTATAAGGGTAGACGGTTAGTAGGGGTGAAGTATTGTCTTGCCTTATGTTGTGTATTGTATTTTGATTATCACAATATTTTGCTGTTGTTATTATTTTTTCTTGTAGACTTTACATTACCTTTCTTATTAACGACTACGCTTTCTTCATTGTTTCTTCTAGTTCTTTTATTGAGTTTGATGCACTTGAGCTGATAATCTTTCGAAAATAACATTTCTACCTCCTCGAGGTAGTGGTAAGATCTGCGTACACTCTATCTTCTCTAGACCCTACTTAGTGAGATTTCACTAGGTATGTTGTTATTGTTGTAGAGATTAACTATGAGAAAGTCTATGTATTATTTTATATTAGATTTAGTCATTCATGTTATTCTACCTTTTATCTTACATAAAATAATACATAAATCTCTCATAACTTAGACATGTATTAGTTATGCGCAATATATTTTTCACTAAAAATGTTCAAAATATGAAGAAGTAAACACACAAAAAAGATGAAAAAAATTCAACATCTTCTATATATACATAAAAATACTCTCTTCAGCCTTTTAGAAAAGAATGACTTACTTTTCTTTTTAGTTTGTTACAAAAAGAATGACCATTTTCCTTTTTGGCAATAATATTTGAATTTCTGCTTT
Organism: Solanum dulcamara; assembly: GCF_947179165.1. NCBI lineage: Eukaryota > Viridiplantae > Streptophyta > Magnoliopsida > Solanales > Solanaceae > Solanum > Solanum dulcamara. The sequence goes on along the minus strand of NC_077237.1, from coordinate 82,847,769 downwards.
CCACATGACATGTTTAAGGCCACAAAATTAAAAGATAATATTGATTGACCCTCTCAAATTTGGGATCCTAAGGCACTTGATTTTTTTTAACGTTGTAGAGCCGACACTGGGTATTGTTTTTCAACAAATTTTAAATATTGGCTATGTGAAAAATTACGTAATTACATGTTATTTTTTACTATAAATACTAATTCACTCTATAATTTGAATAAATTACATATTATCTCTCTAAATTTCAAATCGAATACACCGTTCCTTTATATTTCAAGTCAGATACATGTGTATCTTTGATACCAGATATATTCTGAAATACATATACAAAGGGAGAGAGGCGATCTATGTAGTTGGGATACACTGACACTCTCGCATACAAAGGGAGAGAGACGATCTATGTAGGACAGGGGCAAGCGAGAGTGTCAGTGTATCCCAACTACATAAAAATCACGCTTTGATGCAATGTATCTAAAATAAATTACACTTAATTTAACCCGTATGTATTCAAGATACATGTATCTGGGTATATGTATATCTAATGAAGTAACTATAGCACAGAAGGTGATTTCAAAAACTAAAGTAAAAGCACATAATTAGATCTTAAACTAATGGGATTTGTGTTGTTTACTCTTTCAAAAATGGGTCCGGAAAGGTGGCTAGCCCGTACAAAATTTGTACTTTCTCCAACTGATCCAACTTAAAGCCCAAAAAGGCCCAGACCAGTTAAGCAGCCCAATCAAAGCAGCTCAGCTAGCAATCATAAAAAAGTTCGACCCGTAAATGACCAAATTCGACAACTTCCTCGAAGTGCATTCACAGATCAATCGAATCGATAATTGCATTTTCGGAGAATCTTAGGTTGTTGTTCTATTCAAGCAAACAATTGAATTCTGAATACAATTTTCTAAAAAATTTAATTTGAATTAAACAAATTCAACTAGAGCAGAATTGTGTATGCATAAGATCCAATCGAAAAAATTTTGATTATTGAATTTTGGTTTATCCTTTTTTTTTCTCTGTTATTATCTTAGAGTTTCTTTTTTTGTGTGTTTTTTTTTTTGGAGGGGAATAATGGCTGTAGCTTCTGATCAAGCCACAAGTATCTGCAGTCACTGGTAAGTTGTTCTCAATTTTTTAATTTTTTTTTTGAAGATAGAAATGTATGAGAATTATAACTTCCATAATTATTTCTTGTTTTTTTTTGGTTCATTAGCTCATTAAACCGAGGGTCGATCGAAAACAATCTTTTTCATCTACTCAGACCCCACTTGTGCGATTCTGTTGTTGTTTTGGTATCTTAGCTGGAATTTATATAGACAATATTTGGGTTTGCTTTTAGCTGCAATTGCATGTCCCTTGTAAAGAAGGAAAGGTCTTTAAAGATAGGATACTAGTGTGTTTTGACCATCTTGGTATGTTTTTAATGAAATACTTCCTCCGTGTCAATTTGTTTGTCTGATTGAGACTTGACAAACTTTTGAATTTTGTGGTCTTAAACTAAAAGATATATAGAATATACCAAAATGTTCTTTAATCTTGTCGTCTTAAACATGTCGTGTGGAAAGTTGAAACTAAAGAGTTGTTAAAAAAAGGAAAGAGATATTTTTTTTTGAAATGGACTAAAAAGGAAAGTAAGACAAACAAGTTGAAACAGAAAGACTAATATTGAATTGTCAGTAAAAAATAATAAGACAAACAAATTGAAACGGAGAAACTACTATTGATTAATCAGCAAAAAATGATCATGATTTTAGCTTGGTTAGGAGGATGCATCAGTTGCAATTTGGGTTCATTAGCAAACTACGGTTTAACACTAACTACCCCTGGCCTAGTTTGGGGTGAAAACTCCAAAATCCAAAACGTTGGTTAGAGTTCCAAATATTTCTCTAATAATAAGGTAAGCTTGCAATATGTGCATATAAGGTCCAATATGGAAAAGTAAATACCAGCTAGGCTGTTGATGTCTACTTGTATATTGTGATGTTGGTGGAAGTGTTAATTGGAGTTTTACTCTTTTCATTTATTTTGCATGGGGGACGTGAGCTACAGGTGGATTTCTTATTTAATCCTCATTTTCTAACTGATGGAAGTTGAAGAGTTCATGTCTTTAATATATGATGAATGATCACTGGGATTGTGGATAACACATTGTAAATTTTGTTTCCAGTGATAGAGTGATTCCTTCTTCCAATCTCGATTTGCATGTTGCTCATTGCTCCCGGAAGCTTGAAAAATGTAAAATATGTGGGGATGTGGTTCCAAAAAAACATGGAGAAGAACATTTCTTGAGCACTCATGCTCCGGTAAGTGAACTTATTTTTTTAATCTCATCCTATTTTGTCAATGATGCCGTGGGATTTTACAGGGAAAAAGTTTGTTTTTCCCTTCTCTAATTGTATTCAACTTTACATGCAAGGAGTTCTCGATTACCTATAACTGTATCAATTGATCCCAATATGTATTAGTCCCTTTTGAAATAGATATCTAAATTTGATCAATTTGATTTCCTTCCAGTTTTCTTCCAGATACTGTTTGTGTGAATATGCATGTTTGTCAGCTGTCTGTGTCTGTACATACATATTATTGTACCCCGTTTCGTGGTAGTACAATACAAAAGAAAAGATAGAACTTTATTCTTTAATTTAGTTACAATAACATTAAGTATGTTGCTAGGTGTTGCAACTGAATTCTTTGTATTAAAGGATGAACCTTAAAGGGCAATACATGATCTTATTTTAAAAAATTAAACAATTAATTAAGAGCTTTAGATTAATGCTGAACAACACAAAGAGTTAGTGGTCTGATGATTTGACACCAGCCCACCCCCATCCCAAAAGATATATTAAAATCGAAATGTTTCGAGGTTGCTAAAGTCTTTATAACATCCTAAGGGATTGAGGCTCTAGGTAAAGAAAAGATGCACCACTTCTCTATGGTTTCCCTTAAGTTGTTGTTCTATACTACCTTAAGAAAACAAAAACAAGATCCTTTCTTTTTTGGACAAGTGAGGAATTTTATTCATGTGAATGCACCTAGTAGGTGCATAAGAAATCGCCAAGATCTGTTGGGGTTTAAAGCAAAGTGCAGTAGTGTGAGTAGTTAAATGAAAGAAACAAAAATATATTCGTCATGTAAGAAAAGAAAGCTATAACTCAAACAACAATATATGTAAAGCTACAATTGAGTTATAACATATGAAGTAAAAATCATGTGAACCTAGTTAAAAGACCGTTATGAATTTTGATGCGGATACAAAGATAAATTTTGAAGTTTTTAATTTGGGTCCAGTGCCTTGTTTTCTTATATTATTTTAACTTTCCTATTCCTCATTTACTCATAAGGTTTGCTTAACAATTAGTAATAAATCACATTACTATACACATTTTTTGTTAATGTCGGCCTTTTCAAACGCCTTGGTGCTATCATCAAAGCTACATTTAAGTGTTCAGACTGTCCTGCACCTAGTTTCAGGTCTTAAGTGTGCTTCGAAAGAGTCTTTAGGAACAGTTTATTTAAGTTATACCTTTTACTTCTTCTCAATTTTTGCATGTGAATTGGTGAAGATATGTTTTGTATTCCTACCCACCTACTCTGCTTCTATCATTCGGTCTGATTTATGGGAAACATGGAAAGATACCAACCCCCCCCCCCCCCCCCTCCCCCTCCCTTTTTTTGGTCGAGGGCTGGGGAGTGGGGGATAACATGCTATAGTTTCTGTTCTTTAATAAGCCAACTTCAAGCATTTTTATGTGATCTTATGCGTGAATTTTCAGGTAGCCTGTTCTTTGTGTAGCGAGACAATGGAGCGTGAGGTGTTAGTTGTTCACAAAGGTGAAAATTGCCCACAAAGGATTGTGACATGCGATTATTGCGAGTTTCCTTTGCCTGCAATTGATTTATTTAAGCATCAGGTTATAATTACTATCTATGATGAAGCTTCTTTCTATTTTGTACTTTCTCTGGAATGTTTGAACTTCAGTATCCTGCTGTTATAATATCTGCATTCCTTTACCAGGAAGTATGCGGTAACAGAACAGAACTCTGCCATATGTGTAGCAGATATATTAGGCTCCGTGAAAGAGATGTCCATGAGAGTAGATGTAATGGAGGCACAAACATCATTGCAGAATCTACCAGGTATACCGACCTAAAAAAATTACTTGGTAGACATTTTTCATGTTTCCAAGGTCATTTTGAACCTTTCCTTTTAAATTGAGTAGATTTGGCTTTGAATTCTTGGTGATGTTTATGAGTTCCAACCGTCAGTCCATCAGAAACATGCATCTCTCTGTCATTCTTACGTTAATGTAATTGCTGCTCAGACATGCATTTCATGCCTTTATTTTGCATTTCCTCTCTTGTTTTGGTACAGTGGTCTATGGATATTGTCTCAATGATTAATGAGCACCGACTTACAAGACTTAGAACCCCTTCGTTAACCCCACCCCGCTTCGACCTGAAGACCAACAGAAAAACATAAAAGGGGAAACATTCTGTATAGATGCACTGTAGTGTGTGACCATGATACAATGAGCCCAACATCATCATGCTGGATATGAAGGGTCCTTGGTTTTCGTGATCATGACTAGTAAACCTGACATCATAAAGGGTATATAGGTTCCAGCTTGTAATCTTTCTTGATATGGTGTTGAGTAAACTTCTGTTGCTGGCAACATGTCACATTCGCTGGTTAGTAACTGTGACAAGACATGCTACCATGTAATACTTTTCTGCTTTTCGATTCAATCCACTTGGCATTAAGCTCGTCTAAAGGGATATGGGATAAGTTGCTTTTTGAGCTATATATGTTCTTTTGATGAAAAGGGAACCTGCAGTCGCTACTCTTTATTGGGTGTGCATAAGGTAAACCCCTCTCCTGTGCAATAGCTCGCAAACTACACAGGAGAGATAAACCGCACTAGGAAAGCCCCATGCGACAAGCTCTACCCTGAGGTCACAGAAGTAATAACTAAAACATGTATTAGTTAATGAGTCAGTCTATGCATTATTTTATAAAGGGTAGAATATGAAATAACTAATACGTGAATTAGTAATACACAAATAATTAAACCCTGCATAACTAATACCAGAACGACCCCTCAAGGTGCTCCTAAATATGTGTCTGTGTTCGTTCATGTTGCTTACACATAGGTCTTTCTCCTTACATTGCAATTGTTTCCATCATATGTCTCATCCGATAAAGTAAATAGACTATTAAACCATCTACTAATACTCTCTGCAACTGTACTATTGTGCTGCTATATCTTCTGCTCTGGTCTTTACTTTTTTGTCCTGTTTCCGTTATCTTTGTAGGAACACTAGTCCATCTGAGAGAGATCATCATGGTGCCCCTAGAAGGCAGCCACACGAAGCTTCCAGGAAGCGGCTTCTATTTACAATTGCAATAACAGGCATTGCTGTTTTGTTTGGCTCAGTTATTTTCCAGAAGAAAGTCGAAGACAGTCCAGTGCCATAGCATCTTTACTGATATTTTGTTAATCTTAATTTCTTACTATCAGAGCAGTTCGTAGAATTCATAATGTATCTACAAAGAATTATCATGCAATCAAAGACGAGTTCTACTAATACATGAATAGTTACTGTTGTATGTAATTAATTTGTATTTCTAGTTGATCAAAATAATGTAATTTGTGTTCTTGAAAATTATCCCATCCATGATGCTATGGGAGGCAATGATTTATTTGGAGTCACAGGTGAAGAATTTTCCCTGATGACTAGGTGTGTTTGGTTGGAAAGATGGAACATTTTTGAAAGGAGAAATGTTAGGGGCAACTATTGGTAGAAATAGAAAGTGCTAGTAGCGCTGGCACGTTACTTGGCTCCTTGGCTCACTTCGATTGGAAAGACTTTCTCCTCAAACGCATGTCTAAGTAACACAAAATGAGGATTTCGCTCGTTATAAGACTTAGACCAAACATCACACTGTAATCATTTACAATTTATTGAATATAAATTTGTAGAATAGTTCAATTTATATTAAATTCAAGATTTATTAGTCCAAATAAATATTTTGGATTAATAAAATTGGGTCAATTATTTAAGCCCAATAAATGTGGATTTAATTAAAAAAAATCTAAATCTATTGATTTGGGCTATAAAGATGACTCTACTTTGTTAAGCCCAATATCATCTCATCCTAGAGGCCCAAAATCATGCCACATGTCAAGGTTAGGTGGCAATCCAAGTCAAATTAAATAAGCCACTAGAATTATGCCATGTGTCAAAGTTAGGTGGCAATCCAAGTCAAATTAAATAATCCACTAAAATCATGCCACATGTCAAAGTTAGGTGGCAATCCAGGTCAAATTAAATAAACCACTAAAATCATGCCACATGTCAGAGTTATGTGGCAATCTAAGTCAAATTAAATAAGCCACTAAAATAATGCCACGTGTCCATGTGACATGTTCTGACCAATCAAATTAAAACTCTTCAACAAAGAAATCTGATTGGTCAGTTCAAACCAACCAATCAAATCACACCCTCATACCACTCCCTACAACTATAAATAGGGGTCCTCATTATTCTGAAAAGGGGGTTTTTTTGGAAGAACAAGAAGCAAGAAGAGAGCTCGTGGATCAAAGACCGCAAATTCTCTACAAAGCTACAAAGTTCAAGCAATCAAATTCAAGTTCAAGATCAAGAACGAAGAAGAAGATCAAGATCAAGTTACTTGTTCATCTTTACTGTTCGTCATAACCATACAAGTGTTCGTGACGAATAATTCAAATCCAAATTCGAAGACGAAGATTCAAGTTCAAGTTATTCAAGCCCTTGACTCTAAATCACATTCAAATTCAAGTTCAACGTGTTTCATATTATTTGAAGAATCAGAGGATTATTATAGAGATTGTAACCGCATTACATTTTGAAATCAAATACTACACTTTATTACTCCAATTTTCCGGTCTTGATTATTTATTTTTCTCGGCTCAAAAATTTGTTGTTTACACACACTATTAGGCAATACTCAATTTATCATTTTTACTAAATAGCTTCGGCAGTGGTGAAAAAGGAAAATACAATAATATGGACCTTAGTTTATTTAGTGGAAAAGGAAAAAACGAGCATATTAATATATAGAAATAAGTATAAAAACACACTTAAATTATTTCTCTTTTTTGAGTTTTATACATAAACGATTGGGAGTGTGAGTCTCATACCTAAATTATCACTTATTAATTTGATAAACACACCTAAGTGTTGTGTGTAATGTACTCTCTCTACTCTCTATTTTTTGAAAAAATCTTGTCATATGACATTTCACATGGATAAAATATTTCATCTTGACAAAAAATAAATAAACTATTAATATTAACAAAGTCAAAGACTAAAGTATTTTTATCCCAAAAAAATATTTTCTTTTAAAAAATAAATTATTTTTTAAAAAATAAAATTTAAAATATTTTTCTAATCCATTCCACTACCTCCCCCCCGGGACAATCCCCCGTCCTTTTATTTTTTTAAATCATACTTCACCTCCTCCTCCAATCATTCTTAAAAAATGTTATTATTTTTATGTTTTGAAAAAAAATAATTATACCCACCCCACCCCATGTAACCTTTTGCTCTTAATTATACCCACAAAATGAGAAAAATGTAAAAAAATAAAATAAATAAGAACGGAAGGTTAGATAGGGTGAGATGGGTATAATTTTTTTTTTTTCAAAACATAAAAATAATAACATTTTTTTTTAAGAAGGAGTGGAGGGGGATGTGAAGTATGATTTAAAAAAATAAAAGAACGGGGTATTGTCCGGGAGGGGGGGAGGTGGTGGAATGGGTTAGAAAAATATTTTAAATTTTTATTTTTAAAAAAATAATTTAGTTTTTTTAAAAAAAATAATTTTGGGGATAAAAATACTTTAGTTTGACTTTATTAATATTAATAATTTATTTAATTTTATCAAGGTGGAATATTTTATCCATGTGAAATGTCATGTGAAAATGTTTTTTCAAAAAATAGAAAGAGTAGAGAGGGTGTATTACACACACGAGGTGTGTTTTTCAAAATAATAAGTAATAGTTTAGGTATGAAACTCACATGAAACTCAAAAAAATGAAATAATTTTGATGTGTTTTTGACATTTATCTCTTATATATAATTAGGCATTATAGTCCTCATAGGTTAGAATTAGGGTTTATGAGGTTCTGTCTTTTTTTTAATATATAAATACAATGAGAAAAAAATTCTTCTAAATATTGTCTGTCTTTTTGTGTTTAGGGTTCGTTTGCTTTTAGCAAAATCTGAGGTTGTTTTTTCTATTTAAGCAAACAATTGAATTCTGAAGTTTATTTATCTGAAAATTTTGATTGGTATTAAACATATTCAAATAGAGTTAAATGTACATAGAGTATTCAATCGAAAAAAAATAATTAATTATAGTTACACTATCTCCTTCTTGATTGTTGAATTTTGATTTATCCCTTTCTTTTTTCTTTGTTATTAAGTTAGAGGTTTTAATCAAATTAGGTGTTTTTGGAGGGGAATAATGGATGTAGTTTCTTTTCAAGCCACAAGCATCTGCAGTCACTGGTAAGTTGTCCCCCACCAATCTACACTACAACAAATAAAAAAAATTAGTATAATTATTTAGCGATAATAATATAATTATTGTTATATTATATTTAATAACAATAATAAATATAGATATTGATAAAAATCAACAGTCTATTCTAGATTTAATTACATTACAAAAAGTATATTAGTACTATATAAAGGGTACCTTGCATCATTTCTGCCAAAGGCTGTTTCCAAGGCTTGAACTCGTGACCTCCTCATCACATGACAACAACTTTACCAATTATGTCAGCATCCTCTTCTATATATTGCTTTTATTGTAGTGTCTGTTTTTTTCTATTGGATTTTTTGTTAGATGAAGATAGTTAGAAGTGGAGTAACTTTCTCAAAAAGTCACTTAGCGAAATTATTTAGCAAAGTTAATTTAATTGTGTATCAATGAAGTCATTAAATTTAGAGTTAATTGTCAAAAAGCATAATTATACTATGTTCAAAGTTGTCTTTTACTATTATCATGCAAAAAATAAATAAATTATGTCACATAGACAGAACCCCACAAGTAATAAAATGCTATAAAAACCCAATATCAAATTGTCATGTTTTCCCATTGCGTATGTAAATACTTTTATTTGTTGTATTTGAGCCGGGTCTTTCGAAAATAATTTTTTTACTTTTACTGGGTAAAGATAAGGTTTGCGTACACTTTATTATCTCCAAATTTCACTTATAGGATGAGATTACACTGGATATATTGTTATTGTTGTCGTAAAGACAGTACCCACCCACCCATTTTGACCTATCAAAATTACTAACTCAATCAGCAAAACATATCATGATTTTAGTTTGGTTAAGGGGATACATTAGTTGCAAGTTCCATTTTACTATTATTATTTGTAATGTGCATATGGTCCCATATGGAAAAGTAATTACCAGCTAGGTTGTTGGTATCTACTTGTGGATTGTGATGTTGATGGCAGCATTAATTGGTGTGACGATGCGTAAGGAGGTGCGAGTGGTTGGTTGTAGCGAGGGTTAGGAGAGGTAGAGATAGAGCGAAGAAGAACTGAGAGAGGTGATTAGACAAGATATGTCACAGCGTCAACCCGAGAACATAATTTTAGATTGGATGGTATGGAGGTCGAGTAATAGGGTAGAAGACTAATAGGTAACTGTGTTGTTACACTTTGTGTGTGAAGAGGCAGGGGTCTAGGCCTGTCTCCTCTTCTTCTTTTTGGTAGGATTCTTTAGCTATTGCATGGTTTCTTATTCTTCGATGTGTACTACTATATGTTGTTGTATTTATTTTGTATCTTGCTACTTTGCTGTCTTATATTTCTTACAATCCTGAATCGGATACATCTCTTTTGAGCCAAGGGTTTACTTGAAACAACATCTCTACCCCACAAAGGTAGGAATAAGGTATGCGTGTACATCCTACCCTCTCCAGACTCTACTGGTGGGATTACACTGGGTATGCTGTTTTAATTCATTTCGTAGCGTGGTTGTGAGCTACAGGAAAATGTGGATTTTTTCAATCAGCTAAATGTCATATTTATTCAAGTTTCACCTTGTGTGCTTGTCAGCTTCTTCTTATCTTATTCTAAATATGATCTTTGCCTATGTTGTTGAATGTTGTATATTCATCATTTGCTAATTTGAATAGTTCTGTTTCCAGTGACAGAACGATTCCTTCATTCAATCTCGATTTACATGTTGTTCGCTGCTCACGGAAGCTTGAAAAATGTAAAATCTGTGGGGATATGGTTCCAAAAAAAACATGCAGACGAACATTTCTTGAGCACTCATGCTCCTGTAAGTGAACCTATTTATTTAATCTCTTCGTTTTTTCCCTTCTCTAATTGCATAATCAACTTTTACACGCAAGGAGTTCTCGATTACCTATAACTATATCAATTAATCCTGTGTATTGTATTGCTCATTTGATCTCTTCCCTTTTTATGCATGTTAATTTTCAGGTATCCTGTTCCTTGTGTAACGAGACAATGGAACATGAGGTATTAGCTGTTCACAAAGATGAAAATTGCCCACAAAGGATTGTGGCATGTGAGTATTGCGAGTTTCCATTGCCTGCAATTGATTTATTTACGCATCAGGTTATAACAACTATCTATGATTGGGCTTCTTGTTCTATTTTGTACCTTTTCTTGTTAAATGATTGAACTACGGTATCCTGCTGTTATAATATCTGCATTCCTTTACCAGGATGTATGCGGGAATAGAACAGAACTGTGCCATATGTGTAGCAGATATATTAGGCTCTGTGAAAGAAATGTCCATGATAGTAGATGCAATGGAGGCACAAATAACATCACAGAATCCTCCAGGTATTACGGACCTAAAATGTTCATTTAGTTGGGATTTTTCGTGTCTCCAAGGTCGTTTTGAACCTTTACCTCAAAGTTGAGTAGATCTCGGCTTTTATTCTTTGGTGATGTTTATGACGTCCAACTATCAAAGCCCATCAGAAATGCACCAGGGTTGTGAGCTACAAGAAAATGTGGATTTCTTATTGAATCCTCATTTTCTACCGATGGAAGCTGAAGAGTTCATGTCATTAGTGATTTAGTGTATGATGAATGTTCTCTGTGATTGTATATTCATCATTTTCTAATTTGAATTGTTTTGTTTCCAGTGACAGAGCGATTCCTTCTTCCAATCTCGACTTCCAGAATCTTGAAAAATGTAAAATATGCGGGGATATGGTTCCAGAAAAACATACAGAAGAACATCTTTTGAGCAATCATGCTCCGGTAAGTGAAGAAAATCAAAACTGACTCGTTATATTATTTTAATTTTCCTATTTCTCATTTACTCATCAGGTTTGCTTAACAATTATTAAATCACATACTCTTACACATTTTTTGTTAATGTCGACCTTTTCAAACGCCTTGGTGGTTGGTGCTATCATCAAAGCTACATTTAAGCGTTCAGCTAGCCTGTCCTTCCTCGTTTCAGGGCTTAAGAGGGCCTGAACGAAGTCTTTAAGAACATTCTATTTAAGTTATACCTCTTTCTTCTTCTCAAGTTTTTGCATTTGATAAAGATATGTTTTGTTTTCCGCCCACCTACTCTGCTTCTATCATGCTGTTCTGATTTAAGCCAAAAGATACCTACGCCCTCCCCTTTTTCATGGCCTAGGGGATAACATTCTTTTCCCACTTCTTCATAGTTGCTTTTCTTTAATAAGCCAACTTCAACTTTCTAATGTGATCTTATGCATGAATTTTCAGGTAGCCTGTTCTTTGTGTAGCGAGACAATGGAACGTGAGGTATTAGCTGTTCACAAAGGTGAAAATTGCCCACAAAGGATTGTGACATGCGATTATTGCGAGTTTCCTTTGCCTGCAATTGATTTATTTAAGCATCAGGTTATTATGAAACTATCTATGATTAAGTTTCTTTCTGTTTTGTACTTTTTCTGGAATGTTTGAACTTCAGTATCCTGTTGTTATAATATTTGCATTCGTTAACCAGGAAGTATGTGGGAATACAACAGAACGTTGCCATCTGTGTAGCAGATATATTAGGCTCCGTGAAAGACATGTCCATGAGAGTAGGTGTAATGGAGGCACAAACATCATTGCAGAATCTTCCAGGTACATGGACCTAAAATTTTGATTTAGTAGACATTTTTCATGTCTCCGAGGTCGTTTTGAACCTTCCTTTAATTCTTTGCTGTTGTTTATTAGGTCCAACCGTCAGTCTATTGGAAACAGGCATCTCTCTATCATTCTTACCTTAATGTAATTGTCGCTCAGACATGCATTTCATTCTCTTATATCTATGGATCTTGTCTCAATGACTAGTTAGCACTGACTGACAAGACTTAGAACCCCTTCGTTAACCCCACCCCGCTCCAACCTGAAGATAAAAAGAAAAACAGAACGGTCGTTGGTTAGTGATCATGACTAATATAATAAACCTGACATCATAAAGGGTATATAGGTTCCAGCTTGTAATCGTTTCTTGATATGGTGTTGAATCAACTTCTGTCGCTGGCAACTTGTAAAGTTTGCTGGTTAGTAACTGTGTAGAAATTTAGAAGATAAGAAGCTGAAGAAAAGAGAATTTTCTGTGTCTTTATTCATCAAAATGTACATTTACTTATACACAGATTTTTCCAAGCAATTGTAACAGAGACAAAGGGAAATGGGTTAATTTTGTCTAACTTGTCATTGCTTTATTTTATTTGCCCATAACTTATATGGGCATAATCATATTCTAATATATTATCTAATATTTGTTGTGTTGTGTGGACAGGATGATATCCACGTGGACATCATCAGTAGAGAAGTGGAAGAGTCTGGAACTTCTTCAGCTTCTTCTTACTTCTTCAGCTTCTTCTTTCTCATTTTTTGTTTTGTGCTCTTCTTCTTTCTTCTTTCTCCTTTGCTGTCTTCTTCTTCTCTTCGTGCTGCTGTAGTTCTCCAACATCCCCCCTCAAGTTGGAGGGGAGATTCATGACCCCCAACTTGTGTAAAATCGCACGGTGAGAAACCCCAGAGAGGGGCTTGGTGAATAGATCGGCAAGTTGATTCTCAGAGGGAACAAAGGAGAGAGTAATCAGGCCGGACTGAAATTGTTGGCGCACAAAATGACAGTCCAATTCAACATGTTTTGTGCGTTCGTGGAAGACTGGATTCCGAGCTATATGGATGGCAGCTTGACTATCAGAGTGGAGCGGAATTGGGAGCGAAATGGGAGCAGAAAGGTCCTCAAGGAGACGAACCAACCAAGTAAGTTCAGCAACAACACGACGCATGGATCGATATTCAGCTTCTGCGGAGGACAAGGAGATTGATACTTGTTTCTTCGATTTCCAAGAGATGGGAGCTCCTCCGAGGGTAATGAAAAAACCACTAACCGATCTGCGAGAATCTTTACAAGATGCCCAGTCTGCATCGCAAAATGCTAGCAAAGAAAAAGAGGGATTGGAAGATAGCATTATGCCTTGACCTGGATCGGAGCTCAAGTAGCGTAAAACGCGTAAGGCAGCCGAGAAATGTGACAAACAGGGTCGTTGCATGTGTTGACTCAGAGCAAGTACAGCAAAGGATAGATCTGGGCGAGTGTTGGTTAAATAATTCAATTTCCCTATCAAGTGACGATAAAGGGTGGGATTTTCCAGGCGGGGACTGTCATCGGCTCTAATCTTGAAGGAAGGATCCAGTGGAGAAGTAACTGTAGCCAGATGAGAAACATCGAAGTCATGAAGCAGGTCCAGGGTAAATTTGCGTTGATTCACAATAAATCCATGATCTTCTCGCAAAATTTCCATGCCAAGAAAATGGTGAATTTCTCCCAGGTTCTTAACTCTGAACTCTGTATTGAGGAAGCATTTGATATTCTCAATTTCATACAAATCATTTCCTGTGAGGAGTATGTCGTCGACATAGACTGCTAAGATGGAAATAAGTGTGCCATTGTGTTTAAAAAAGAGAGAGTAATCGTTTAAAGAGGAGGAATATCCTTTGAAAGCTAAGGCTCCTGCAAGCCGAGCATACCATTGCCGGGAAGCTTGCTTTAAACCATATAAGGACTTCTTCAGGAGACAAACATGATTAGGGCTAGGAGGTGTCAGGCCTGCGGGAAACTTCATAAAAACTTCTTCTTGGAGGTCACCATGCAAGAAGGCATTGTTGACATCCAATTGTGAAACAGACCAGTGCTTCTTAGCTGCTATGGTAAGGAGGCAGCGGATGGTGGTCATTTTCACAACAGGGGAAAAGGTTTCTCCATAGTCTATACCTTCTCTTTGTATATCCCCCCTTACGACTAGTCTGGCCTTTAATCGTTCAATACTACCATTTGAGAGATGTTTTATTTTGTATACCCATTTGCAAGGTAAAGCTCTCTTTCCTTTAGGCAATAAGACAACATCCCAGGTTCGATTGGTTTCCAAAGCCTGAATTTCTGAGTTCATGGCCTCTCTCCATGCTGGATGTTGGGAGGCCTGTCTATAGCAACTAGGCTCAGTAAGATTAGAAAGGGAGTGAACTAGTTGTTGATTGTGGGGGGATAGGGAAGAGAAAGCATAGCTTTTAGGCTTAGGAGAGTGATCAAAGCAAGTTTTCCATAGATCAGTGAGTATCACATTATTGCAAATGTAGTCTCTTAGATACTCAGGCTCATGAGATATTCTACTAGACCTTCTTGGTAGAGCTGTTATAGGGGCAGGAGGAGAAGCATCTGATGTAGTAGAGCTTGGATAGACATGTTCAAGTTGTGGTAATATAGGTTGTGCAGTGGGGGTTTGCTGGGAGGGACTTAGTGACAGATTGGGAAATGTAGATTCAGAATGTGGACTGTATCCAGAGGCATTATGTTGAGATTCTGAGGGTGTGACTTGGTAGGAACAACCATTTACAGGTGGGTCTGAGTGATTGTGGAGTGACAGGTCAGAATGATGATCTGAGGAAGAGAGGGAGTTGAAAAAAATAGGTGTGTGTGAGTTCTCAGATGAATTGAAAGGAAAATGTGATTCATGGAATCTCACATCCCTAGATACAAATACTTTCTTCTTATCAAGAGACAACAGTTTATATCCTTTTTGTTGTAAAGGATATCCTAGTAAAATACAAGCAGTAGCCTTTTCATCAAACTTGTTTCTTCCCTGTGCCAATGTGGAAGCATAACACAGACACCCAAAATTCTTCAAATGATCATAGGTTGGTTTCTGTCTCAGTAACATTTCATAAGGTGTTTGTCCCTTTAGAACACTAGATGGCAGTCTATTAATGATATGAGTAGCAGTCAAGATGGATTCTCCCCAGTAGCACATAGGTAATTTGGATTGAAACATCAGCCCTCTTGCAATCTCTAATAGGTGTCTATGTTTTCTCTCAACAGTTCCATTTTGTTGAGGTGTAGCTACACAAGACAGTTGATGCAAAATCCCCTGAGAAGCAAGAAATGCTGATTCTTGTGTGCCTTTCCCTAATTCCAAAGCATTATCAGATCTGATCATCTTAACCTTGACATTGAACTGTCTTTCTACCATAGAGAGAAAACTTTTCAGTACAGGAAAAGCATTACTCTTAGTACTCAGTAAAAATGTCCATGTCCCTCTACTGAAATCATCTACTATGGTGAGAAAGAACCTGAAACCATTGTAAGTATGACACTTGTATGGTCCCCAAGTATCTATATGAATAAGATCAAAAATGTGCTTGGATTTGATGCTGCTGGTAGGAAAAGGTTGTCTAGTTTGCTTAGCTCTAGGACAAATGTCACAAATAAAATTGGAGTTGGATTCATTAGAGAGAAAGCTTAAATGTTTCATTGCTGAAAATGGGAGGTGTCCCAACCTCATATGCCAGAGCTTTACATTAGGTGCAGCATTAACATAAACTGAATCAAATTCTGGAACTGAGGTGGGATTTCTTCCTTTTGGGATTGAAAATACATCATTTGAATTGAAAACATTTCTAGACTTGTCACTATTAGAATCCAATAGATAGAGACCCTCTCTAACTTCACCAAAAACTTGAGGACTCTTCACTGAAAGGTCCTGCAAGAAACATCCATTAGCAGTGAATAGGACATCATATTGAAACTGGACACAAAACTTGTGAATTGACAGTAAGTTGTACTTAAAATCTGGCACAAGTAACACATCAGTTATGACATGACCTGGCAGAATGGAGATGCTGCCTACATGGGTCACACTTACCTTGAAAGAATTAGGTAAGTTAATGTTCAAAGGCATAGGGAGAGGTTTTAGAAACAAAAAGGAATTGGGATCAAAACACATGTGTTCTGAAGCTCCTGAATCAATTATCCAGGAATTCTGTTTAAGGTTAGTGAATATGGAATTTGAGTATTTAAGAATGGTACCAGCTACTGCATTTGCATTCATTCCTGTTTTTGTCAATTTGCTTTGCTTGTACATTTGCATCATCTCTGCAATCTGTTGTTTGCTATACTGTTCTTCAAGATCTCCATTTTTTATTTCAAAATCTGTCCTGCCCATGTCTTCATCTTTCTGCTGATTTAGACTTGAAACTGGACAGTGAACATGACTTGCATTTGCTTTAATCTGAGGCTGATAGTTCCTGGAGTTGGTGAACTCAAAATCTGCAGGGAACCCATGCAGTCTGTAGCAATCATCATGCAGATGTCCTGTTTTCCCACAGTAAGTGCATGACAGGTTTGGATCATATTTTTTCTTACCCTTAAACTTGTTTTGTGGCTTGTCAGATCTTGGGTTCTGGTTAGCATACTTCTGATATGTGTTTGTTCCTCTCATTGGTTGATATTTGATCCTCTGTGCATACCTTCCTTGTCCATTAGCCATGAATGCTGCAAACTCAGTAATCAACTTGTTGTTTGGCTGGTTTGCTTGTCCTACTGCCATAAATGATCCAGAATCAGAAGTGACATTTATGTTTGCATATACTTCCCTTTGGTTCTCATCCTGCAAAATTAAGGAATATGCAACATCTATTCCAGGTAATGGATTCATCATAAGTATATTTCCCCTTGCCTGAGTATATATATCATTCAGTCCCATCAGAAATTGAATCAATCTTTGATCTTCCAGTGACTTGGTTAACTTTGCTTTCCCATCACAGGTACATTCACATGAGCAGCAGGCAATCGCATTCATCCCATCTAATTCATCCCATAGTCTCTTAACTTTGGTGAAGTATCCTGCAATGTCGTTATTGCCTTGTACTAAACCTGTTAATTCTTTTTGCAGATGGTAGAGTTTGGCACCATTTGATTTGCCAAATCTCTGCTCTAGGCTGTCCCAAAGTGCTTTTGCAGTTTTGGAACTCATTACACTGTCTGCAATATCCTTAGATAATGCATTTGATATCCAACATATGATCATGTCATTGACACAATTCCATTGCTCAAAGTCTGCAGAATTCTGATCTGGAACCTTGCAAGTTCCATTGATAAAACCAAGCTTTCTCTTGGCTGATAGAGATAGGAGGATAGATCTTCTCCAACCTGGGTATCCTCTTCCATCAAAAACACTATTGACTAGAGTCATTCCAGGTGAATCAGAATTGCTTAAGTAATAGGGATGATTGTTTTCATACATGACTCCTCTTTCACCACTGTCTGATTTAATTTCAGTTGTTTCAGGCATTCTGGGATTTTGAGGATGACTTTGATGTTTTGACACAGATTTGGATGGAGCTTAGAGATGCTCTGATACCATGTAGAAATTTAGAAGATAAGAAGCTAAAGAAAAGGGAATTTTCTGTGTCTTTATTCATCAAAATGTACATTTACTTATACACAGATTTTTCCAAGCAATTGTAACAGAGACAAAGGGAAATGGGTTAATTTTGTCTAACTTGTCATTGCTTTATTTTATTTGCCCATAACTTATATGGGCATAATCATATTCTAATATATTATCTAATATTTGTTGTGTTGTGTGGACAGGATGATATCCACGTGGACATCATCAGTAGAGAAGTGGAAGAGTCTGGAACTTCTTCAGCTTCTTCTTACTTCTTCAGCTTCTTCTTTCTCATTTTTTGTTTTGTGCTCTTCTTCTTTCTTCTTTCTCCTTTGCTGTCTTCTTCTTCTCTTCGTGCTGCTGTAGTTCTCCAACAAACTGTGACAAGGCATGCTACCATGTATTACTTTTCTGCTTTTCGATTCAATCCACTTGTCATAAGCTCGTGTAAATGGATATTGGATATGTTGCTTTTTGATCTATGTATGTTGATATGAAAATCAGTGTTTTCCTACGTGAACATGAACATACACAAGAATCTCTGATACCAGTATAACTCTAACCAGCAACCAAACGACCCTATAAGGTGCTCTTAAATATGTGCATGTGGTCGTTCATGTTGCTTGACATATGTCTTTCTCTTTACATTTCAATCGTTTCAATCATATGTTTCGTCTGCTAGTACTCTCTTCAACTGTACTATTGTGCTACTATATCATGTGTTGTATGACAAGTTCCCTGGTCTTTACTTTTTCATCGTGTTTCTTGTATCTTTGAAGGAACACTAGTCCATCTGAGAGAGATCATGGTGGTCCTAGAAGGAAGTTACGTGTAGTTCCCAAGAAGCGGCTTCTATATACAACAATTGCAATAGCAGGCATTGCTGTTTTGGTAGGCTCACTTATTTTCCAGAGGAAATCTGAAGATAGTCAAGTATCCTAGCAGATTTACTGTTATCCATCAACTGATACTTTTATCAAATTGAGTTTTTTTACATTTGAGAAATTGATATAACAATGTATGTGTCCTAGAGTTCATAATGTACCTCTACATACAAGCAACTACGGTTGCGTATCGATCGGTTCGATTCAGTTTTGAAGTTTATTACTTCGATTTATCGGTTATCAGTTTGTTGACATGCTAAACCGTTATAGAACCATTAAGATATTGGTTTTTCGCCTATCGGTTATTGATCGTTATTGGTTCAGTTATCGGTTTAGCCGTTAAGATTTGACACAAAAAAAATCATTAAAAATTACTTAGAAACAATGTAACAAACCAAATGAAACCATGCACGTGAGTTGACAGATTACATCTTGCTCAAAAGCAAACACTGTCACATTGTAGAATAACTGAGAGTTTGAGACAGTCAGAAATAAAAGTATGAAACTGAACTCGAAGTCAAGAACTTCATATACCAAATGGTATAAATATAATCAGGGTTGTCTCAACAAGTTTGGAGGCTTAAAGCCAAATTTCATAGAGAGGTATTTTTCTTTTAGTTGTCATATGTAAATTGAATAACTATAACATATTCAATGTAATTCTACAAGTGAAGTCTCGAAAAGGTAGGATGTAGGTAGATCTTATGAAATAAGAATGTTAACAATGAAAATATTCAATGAAGAAATATAATATAAAGTTAGAATAATAGAATCTTACTCAAAATTTAAAAAGTTTATATAATGATACTAGTATGAATTTGTTGCAGTGCTTAAAATTTAAAGAATACATCAAAAAATAAATTTAATCTTTTTATAAACACAAAACAATAGATTTTGCGGTAATGCAAAATGTTTGACTGTTTGGTAGACATTAGAATATTTAATAATGAGCTAATAAAAATTGATTGGAGAATAAAAAAAGTAAATGTAAGAATTGTACTGTGAGTTAATGATAATCACCAAAATATAAATAAGTTAACAAAATAGATAGTCACGTAAAAAAAGATGCTACAATTAATTAAATACTATTCAATTTCTCAATTATTACGACGACATCCACATTAAATAAAGTAAGCAAATACTATATATAAGTCATTTTGTGCTTAAAATAAGTCTCAATAAATAGTTGAGTTTATTTGGATGAACTTATTTTAAGCAGTTTATAAGTTGAAAACAGCTTATAAGTCAAAAAAAAAAAGTTTGTCTGCACCTACTTTTTTTTTAAACTTATAAGCAGTTTTCAATTTATAAGCTGCTTAAAAATAAGTCAATTCAAACAGACTACAATTGGGGTTTTGAATAAAATGACCTTTTGATTTTTCATTATTTTTTTTCGTTTTCATATTGAAAAAGTAATACGATGGCTAATTGAGGCTTAAGGGACATCGAAAAGGGGGCGAAAAGAGTCTATTTACCTTTACAATATTTCGAAATGTATCATGGCTGTTTTGATGATCAAACTCACATTTTGTATGATTTAATTCATTCTAATGGATTTGAGCTTTGAATGGCGGATTTCAATGATGAAGAGAAAAGTACTACTTAACCCTCTTTGACTCATCATATGTCTACTGTCAAACAGGTGCAAAACTGGTGTGAATCTAGGAGTTTATAAGAATTTTGTCTCAAACCAGCTATCCATTATAAATTTAAAAATGATTAAAATAGTAATTTAAATTCACCCTGCCCTACCCTTATAAAAGCTCTAATCCACACTATCGTACAAATATTGTAACCCGCTCTGCCCTACACTCATAAAAGCTCACTATAACCTGCCTTGCTTCGTGGTCATCTTAAAAAAATGACATATTGAAAAAGTTGAAAGAGGGAAAAGGGGTTGGAAACATAATTATAGTAGGACCACAATTCCACTTGTCCCAAATGGCAATATTATCTTGGATTATATAAATAGTTAAAGATAAATAAGAAATAGTTTCAATATTAATAATACATTATTTTATATCTTTCATCAGACAATCCCTCAAAATAAAATTAAAATACTTAGCGGCAAAGTCGATCCATCATGATTTACAAGGGGGCAACGGATAATTGCACAAGCATTTATTATGGACATATGAATAGATATCAAACCTTATCATATACCCACCTTGTGGAATTTTGCCACATAAATTATTGTAACTTATATTAAACTCCTGCCATGGTCTACTAGCAAAACCAGCAGGAAAACCCCCATAAATATTATTATGGTTCAATTTCAAACTCACTAATTTCCCCCCAAATTTCAACTTTGAAAAATCGAATTCAAACTTATTTCGAGACAAATACAATTGAAATGTATTCGAATTCTCCCCAAACAAGAAAGAAATGTCTCCTTCAAGCTTGTTTCCAGACAAATCAAGGGTCTCAAAGCTCCAATTTGTAAAAGAACTCGGTATAACTCCGCTAAGTTTATTATGTCCAAGGTAAAGAAACTCGAGTTTTCGGGATAATAATCTCCCGAATGATTCTGGAATTGATCCAGTAAGTTTGTTCCTGTCTAATTGAAGGTACGATAAATTCGATAGTTGGTCAAGTGATTGAGGAATTGTACCCATAAGATTGTTATCTGACAAATTGATGTATGTAATGTTTTGCATTTCACCAAAGAAATCAGGGATCGTTCCTGAAATGTTTGTTTGAGTGATTTTTAAAAATGTGAGATTTGTAAGCTTGGCTAATGTAGATGGAATTGGACCTGAAAGATTGCGAATATTCGTGATATCTAAATGTTGGAGATATAAAAGGTCTCCGATGGACGGGGAGATGTAACCGGCGTTCTTGATTTTGATGAGGATTAGGGATGTAACGCGATTGGTGTTGTCGTCACATGATAGGGTGGTTTGGGACCAATCATTACAACAATCGGTTTTGGGATCCCATGTAATTAAGTCATGGGGATTGCCAAGGGATTTCTTGATTTCTAAGAGAGCTTTTTTGTCATTTTGGTTGCATCTTTGGGAAAGTGATGTAGATAGAAAGAAGAGAAAGAATGGAAGAATTGAAACTAGAGATGACTTCATTTTTTAAGATTGTATATATTGTGATGTTTTGATGGTAATTATTTATAGAAAAAAATTGGTTGATGTACTACTTTGCATGTAGTGTTGGTTGTTCCATTCACAATTAATGTGGCCAATAACAATGAGTAGAATTTTATATCATTAGCAGTAACGGTGAATCTAGTAACCACTAAATAAAAAAGGGGAAAATATGTATTTAGTCGGAATTGATTTAAAATATTTTAGTTAAATAACTTAATGTTCAATCAAGTGCATTATTTAAGAGCTTGTTTGGGCCATAAGTTAAGAATTTTAACTTATGATTTTAGGTTTATTTTTAGGAAAAATTACCTAAATACACATCTTATTTTACTATAATATCTGAAATTCCTTACCATTTAAAAAAAATTAAAAATTCCTTCTCGGATACATTCCTCCCTATGTATCCGGATGTCTTATCCCCTCTCTGATACATCTCTATCCCCTGCTACATTGCTCCCCTATGTATCCGAATGTTTGTTGATGTACTCAAAAGTCCAGTAATGCATCCGAGATTCATAAATTTTAAAAGATTTTTGAAATTTGAAAAAGAATAGAGAAATAATATAATTAGCTCTTAATACATGAAATTTATGTAAATTACAATTTTTTTATCTTTTTAATTTAAAAATATATATTTTATTTTAATCAAATACTATAAAAGCGTGAAATATTATAACTTAAAATAAGTCAATTCAAATATGTTGTTAGTCTTCTTATAGCATGAGTTTCCACTAATAATATTATATTATTAAATTTCAAAAAATATACATAAAATATCTAATTTGTAGAGACCAGAAATTTACGTGCCAAAAATTTTGAGTATTATATGCCAGGTAGGTTGTAGTTTTGCTAAACATGCACCTCATCCCATTTGTTCGAATATTTTCCCCAATTAAAAACAAATCTAAATTGACCAACTAAAAGAGGAAATATCAAAAAGCCTTCCTTTTTCAACTTGGCAGAACTTTGGTCAAAATCCACTTCCACTAGTACAAAAACAAAGGGTTGTGCCGCGGTAATCCATAAACCAGCAATCATATTTTTGTTTCCTAAAAACAGTTAAAGAGTTAATATCTTAAAAAAGAAATTATAAAGCAACGCCATTTGAGATCGTTTGATAAAATGTATTAGCAGAAATAATATATGCATTAATTCAATATATTAATAGTATCTTATTTAATATATTTTATTGTATATTAATGTGTGTATTATTAATATCATAAATTTTTAGGTATTAGTAATGTAAGAGAATTTGATGCATGCAATGGCGGAGTCACCTTGTGGTTAGGGAGTTCATCCGAACTTTTTTAGTAGAAAATTATATTATTTGTACATGGTTAAAATAATATATATATATATATATATATATATATATATATATATATATATAGTAGAAGTCGAACCCCCTTTGATTAGTTCGTGTGTCTACTTTTTTAGATTTTGAACATCCTTAGTCAAAATCCTGACTCTGATGCATGCATTAGCATGGTTAAAGACTCAATTGCTCCTCAAAACTTTTTTTACATTTTTTTCATCATATTTGTAGAAGATATTTTTATAAGTAAATATTTTTAAAAAAATAATATAATACATGTTATTTTAAATATATCATATCAAACACTGCATAAAAAATATATATCTTCATAATTAATATAATTATAACTAATACATATATTACTAATATTATAATACAAACATTGTTAATACACTTTATTTCATATTATTTTTATATATCCTATCAAACGATTGCTTATTAAATACAAAAGGAAAACAAAACAGAACAAAACAAGATTAGCAGATTCTCTTTTTAAAATTGTGAGGACAATAATGAGAGATGTAATGAGGAAAATCTAGCATGTTACCTTTTCAGCCTTTTGTCTTTTTGAGACAGATTCTAAATTATCTCTTCTACGTTAAGCATTCGTACAATTATTCCTTCCCAAAAAAATTCAACTCGTGAACACTTTTTGTATTCATTATCAGCTTTAACATTGGCTTTAAATTAAAAAAAATGCAATTGGATGAACTAAAGTTTTTGATGCAAAATTCAGAGAAAAATATGATCATACTTGTCTATTGTATGCCGCCATACATATATTACATATATTAATAAATACAAGTACTACTGTAATTTAAAATAAATTTAGCTGGTTGTTATTCTATTTTCAATTTTATAATATTAGACTTGCTATAAAAAATTATTAGGCGTTTGACATAAAATTTAAATAATTTTTATTTTTTAAAAATTTATAGATTTGAAGTTAAAGATAAAGTTATGTTTGGTTATAATTTTTATAAAGAATATTTGAAATAATGTTCAGACTTGAATGTACTTAAATACAACTTCAAAAGTGAGTTGAAAAATAATTTCAAATTTGAAATACAATTTCAAGTTGGATTTGAGATTTTTATGTTCGAACATTTTCAAATAAAGTGAAATTATTTTTATAGCCAAACATCGTTATCTTTTCGTCTAAATTTATATGATGGTATTTCACATGACATAAACTTTAAGAAAAAAAGACTTTTAAAATTGTGATTTCAAATAAATTAAAGATATTTATTTGAGTAAAATATTTGTTTATTTTTATTAAAATTATTGAAAATAATAAAATATCATATAAATTGACACGGAAGGAGTAATAATTAATACTATAGTAGGTAAATTAAACATGATGGCAATATGTAGATGCAGGTAGACAAAACTTGAGAGTACAGTTATGGCATGTGTTTATGGATGTTCATAATTCAAATTTGCATCACAATAAGGCAATAATGCTCATAAAGTTCCATTTTCATGGAAAACAATTTCCATGGAAACATTTTCTTTCGTATCAAACACAACCTAAAACAATAAATAGATGTATATATTGATACATATTTTTCTTCTTCATTGCTATTAGGGAAACAATGTCTTCTACAAGACTGCACTTAAATTCTCAAAATGACTATGTAAAGTTTTTCTATCTTTTAGAACTTACTGCTATTAATTTTGTTTATTTCATGATAATTTCATCTTTTTTCTTGGTGTTAATCACACACTTAATGTTACCTGTATAGTATGTATCTGCCTTTGAGAAATTAGCTCAGAAACAAGCTGGGAAGGCTATGTTTGGTTGGTTTTTTTTTTGTTTTTTTTTTTTTTTTGGGGGGGGGGGGGGGGAGTTGGGGATGGATGTGCAAGGAAGGATGACTATTTAGGTAAGGCCCAAGAGGGGTGTGGGATGCAAAAGATTGAATTTTTATGATGAAATTGTAGTTATAGTTTACTTAATTACAATTTATAACTGTTATTTTAGAATTGTATCTATTGACTTGGAGTTGGATCTGTAATCTGTTCGCTCAACTAGTAGTTATGCCTCTTAACACATACAATTTCGTTGGATACACTGTATAATCTGTTCGCTCAACCTAGTTGTATCAATACATACAATTTCATTGGATACAATGTATCTGTTCCATCAACCAAAGTCTTGATTTCGAAATCTATTCTGAGTACTCGAAATCGGGACATTGGTAGTAAAGATTGTTTTTTTCCCTTCTGTAAGAGTATTTTCTGTTGTAGGTGGTGATAAACAATGGTGTTGTGGAAATAACTTGGACAAATCCAGGAGGGATTATCAAAGGGATAAAGTACGAGGGAATTGAAAACTTGCTGGAACTAAACAATAAAGATTTGAATGGAGGGTAAGTATACAGAATTAAGGTCTAATTACAATTCCTCCTTTGTTTCCTTATCTAGTCTCAGCCTCTGGTCTTTCCACTTCAGAACTATTTTTAAGGCCTTTAAAGTCATTCTTGTATTCTTATAATCAAAGAAATCTGTTACTATCTGATGTTTCTTGTACTTCACGATTGTCATATTATTTTGTTGTGGATGCTGTTCAGAATGTTTTGTTATGCTTTCACTTCCGTTTATTCTTTTTCTGGACTGCTTTGGACTGTTTTTCCTTGAGTCGAGGGTCTATCGGAAGCACATCTCTACCTCTGAGGTAGGGGTAAGGTTTGCGTATACTTTATGCTCCCCAAATCCCATTTTGTGGGACAACACTGGGTATGTTGTTGTTGTATAATCAAAGAAATCTGTCTTTGAGGATGAACAAAATCTGTTACAATTTCTGAGTCTGTCTTTCTATCATTTTATTAAGATGTTAATCCAGTTCTTTTGTAACCATAGTAGAATAGATAGTGATTTATCTGATGCTGTTGAAACAAACAGGTTCTGGGACCTTAATTGGAGCGAAGCGAGTAGTACAAAAACAAGGGGAAAGTTTGACACGTATGTATTCCTTACTCTCATACTTTTCCTACAGAAAAAAATTAAATTGCTTAGAAAGATCAGGTGGAACGCACACTATAGAGAACTGTTAATGTTCACCATTAGGCTATGTTGCTTGGACTTTTCAAAAATGTCTTGAGGTGCATATTGAAACCTCCAAAAGTAGTGCATTTTTGAAGGATCCGACACTGGGCAACCTCATTTTTGGGAATTCCAAGCAATATTGTCTTTAGGGTGCTAAAGTGAATTAACTGTTAAGAAGTATAGAGATTGCTTTATCGTCCTTCTTTTGGTTTGTGTGGATTATTGATGCAGGATACAAGGGACAGATTTGCAAGTTATAGTGGAAAATGAGGAGCAGATTGAGCTTTCATTCACAAGAATGTGGAGTCCAAAAGTCCAGGGTCAACAAGCTCCTTTGTATATTGATAGGAGGTTCTTGCTTGAATTTATTAGATAAGTTCTTTTGAAATTACAGTATATTTTCTCATAAATGATCATAAACGACTTGGATTTGTACTTATTTACAGGTTTGTAGTATTTCGTGATGTCCCAGGATTCTACTCGTATGCTATCTTTGAGCACACGAAAGACATGCCTGCTTTCCACCTTAACACGACCAGAATTGCTTTCATGCTCAATAAAGAAAAGTAAGAATCTTCATAGCTGTTGAAGTAAACAAACTTGATTCATTTGCAATGGTCTTGCTCTTTATTCACTCGATATTCTATTTCTATCATGGGAAAGGACTTTACTGTAAGGGGTGTAAGAAAAGGGGAGAGAACGATGAGATGTAAAACTTTAAAACGTTTGGATGTAGTCTGAAATGCATTTGTCCAACGTTCTTTTGAAAGCTCTCTTCATAAAGCAAAATGTTGTTTCCTTAAGGATGTAAAAATGATCAAATTCTAACAAAATGAAATCGAGGACGGAAACAAGAATAAGTAACTCTCTATTATCCTTCTGGCATTACCAGGTTTCACTACATGGTCATAACAGATAATAGACAAAGACTTATG